>NC_081557.1:207456196-207507502 GCF_022355385.1 Mustela nigripes | reverse complement strand
AAGAAGAAGAAAGAAGAAGAAAGAAGAAGAAAGAAGAAGAAAGAAGAAGAAAGAAGAAGAAGAAGAAGAAAAGAAGGAGGAAGAGGAGAAGAAGGGGACAGATTTGTAGATTTTGCTGATTTTTGTGATGTAAGTCCTCCTACCATGACTGACTTCAAGTAATCAGTGTGACATCAACAAACACAAAGGAGGGGAGAGATGAGCTAATAGTCTTTTCCAGCACACCCTGATGATGTCTTTTTCCATCCATTCATTTTTAACCTATATATTTAAATTTTAAGTACATGTCATGTAGGCAGTCTTTTTATCATCTCATAATCTCTGCCTTCCCATTGATATTTAGACCATTTATATTTAATATAATTATTGATATAGTTGGATTGCAGCTTGTCACCTCGCTTTTTCTTCTCTTTGGTCCATTTGTTCTTTGTTCATTTGCTGCTCTTCTACTTTATTTTGGATTACTTGATCATTAGGAATGATTCCACTTTAACTTCCCTACTGGGTTAGTATCTATACCTCTATTTAAAAAATATATAGTTTAGAGGTTTCCCTATATAAATAATATACATCATCAATCAGAATCTACCTTGAAATCATACCACTTCATGTATAATGTAAGAATCTTAGAATAATAAACTCCCCATGCCTCCCACCCATCTTTTGTTTTTTTGTGCTATAGATACACAATTAATTGATTTTATTTTTGCTTCAGTCAATTATATCTATAGTGGTTAATAAGAAAAAATGATTTTCTCTTTACCTTCCTTTTTCCCATTTCCAATATTTTTTATTTCTTTGTGCAGCTTCAGTTTCTGTAGTGTATCATATTCATTCTACCTGGAGGGCTTCCTTTAAAAATCCTTGTAGTGAAAGCCTAGTGGTAGTGAACTCCTTCATTCTTTTGTTTGTTGGAAAAAGTCTTCATTTGTGTGCATTTTAAAAAGAGATGTTAACAGAATTCTGGATGCACAAGTGTTTTGGGGTTTTTTGTTTTGTTTTGTTTTGTGTTTTGTTTCTCTCTCTCTCTCTCTCTCTCAGCGCTCAAGTTTGTCACTCTATTGCTTATGGCAATATTTCTAACAACAAATTTGCTATAATTTTTTGGTTTTAAATGTGATGTGCCTACGTGTGTTTTTTTAACCCTTTCGTGTTTTACCTGGTTGGTGTTCTCTGAGCTTCTTGGATATGTGTGGTTTGATGACGCACAACGTTTTTTGAAAATTCCTGGTCATCATCTGCAAGTATTTCATATTTCTCTCTCTCTCTCTCTCTCTCTCTCTCTCTCTCTTCTGTTCTTGAATTTCTGTTACATATGTTAGACCTTTCATGTTTTCTCATAACAACTGGATGCTCTTATTTTTTTCTAATTTTTTCTTTTAGTGTTTCACTTTGAATAATTTTGTTTGATTTATCTTCAAGTTTACTTCCTCTTTCCTTGGCAGTTTTAAGTTATGTTGGTGAGCCTGTTGGGGGCATGCTTTATTATTATTAACATTTCCATCCAATCTTTTATAGATTCCATCTTTCGGTTGAAATATCCATCTTTTAATGTGTACTGTCTACTTTTTCCACCAGAATCTTTAAAATGTTTTAAATTCCTTGTCTGTTAGTTCTAACATCTGGTTCATATTCAAATATGGTTTTTTTGATTGCTGTGTCTCTTCACATGGGAATTCTATTTGTTTGTTCTTGTTCCTCCCACCCCTTTTTGTCATGTGTCTCATAACTTCTGGTTAAAGACTAAACATTATGTGTAGGACAGTGTTTATGCCTGGAAATTTGTGTGTCTCTCCCACTACTATACCTTTAGGGGTGTATAAGAACTGAGCCAATCTAATCAGCAGCTGAGCTGTGTCTAGGTTGATAAGATTATCCTCAATGTACTTCCTCTTAAATTAGTGCTTCCTCAGTGTTCCTGTTCTACCTCCTGGGCCTGTGCCTTAAAGAGGGTCTCATTCCTGTTCCTTCTGTTCTTTGGCAGGAGACTTCTCTTTCTCTTACTTGGTCTGGTTGAGGTGGCTCAACCAGTCTTATGCGGGCTCTGTGTAATCCATCATCTTGTCTTGGGGGTGGGTCTTGCTCACTGACCATGTGCCTCTCATAGCAATGGGAAACCATGAATTGTCTGAGCCCAGGATGATTTTTTTTTTGTCCCTTTCCCCTTGCCCCTCATACTCAGTGAGTATTCACCTGTGCCCTTGTAGTCACAGAATTGTCTGCCCTTTCTTTTTTTAGCTCAAGGATTCTTTTCCATAGGGATATGGAGAGGTGGATCCAGGTAGGACTTTGTGCCCTCTTGAAGCAGTAACTCCTCTCTTCCCCAAATAGTTGCATCAAGACAAGCTTTCTACAGCCTCCTGCCTTCTTCTAATCCTTTCAGGAATTCACAGTGAGGTCAGCAGAGAAGAGCTGTGAGGAGAGGTGAATCCTCCTTGCAACTGGAAAACAGCAGTTCTATTCTCTCACTTAAGCAAGCACACAACATTCAGCAATTCAGTAAGCATTTTAGCAAAGTTTCTTACCCTCTTCTGGGGCATCCCTGTCTTTTTCCCATGCTCTTCCTAAGGTAAGCCAGTACTCACATCCCTCTCTCTTCTCAGAATAACTGTCTTTCCTTAGACTTCTGACTAATCAGGTTTGAGAAAAATTATGGTTTTTCTAATGATCTAAAAAAATGATGATCTAGATTTTTCTCATTGTTAGGCTGGGAGAGACACTCTTTCCAACTTCTACATTTTGAACAGAAGCAGAACTGTCCAAGGTCTTTGATATGATGGAAAAGAGAGATGAATTAAATTGGAGGGGTCAAAAGTAATTTTGCTGAGGAAGTAACTTTTCAGATAAGTTCCTAAAAAATGACAGATGTTGTTCAGTATAAAGGGATGTAAAAGTTTTGCAGAAAGAATTGCATTTGCCAAAGCCCTGAGGCAAAAAAGGAGCTTTGTCACATAGAAAGAACTAAGAGAAAGCTAGTGTGGCACAAGCAAAGCAGGCTAGGAGAATGAGTCTGCAGAGGTGTGTGGGGCCAGATCATGTACTACCTGAATGCCATGTCCAAGCTTTTGGTTTCCATGTACAGCAAGTTCAGTGGGAAGTTTTAAAGAGCATTAATTTCAGGGTGCCTGGCTGACTCAATGGGTTAAGAATCTGACTCTTGGCTTTGTCTCGGTCATGATCTCAGTGTTATGAGATTGAGGCCAAAGTCAGGCTCCCTGCTCAGTGGGGAACCTGCTTGTGATTCTCTCTCCCTCTTCTTCTGCCCCTCCCCACCACTCTCTCTCTCTCTCTCTCTCTCCCTCTCTCAAATAAATAACAAAAATCATTAATTTTTTGGATAAACAGAGAATATGGAATACTTTAAGAGAGTGGCACTACATAAATGAACACTTCTATCAGCATAACATGCTAGTAGAGCCCCAATTTCACATACTGACAGTGTAAAATGCACTGAGTCTAAACCTGTGCTTCCAGTTAGAACATCATCCTAAAGGAAAACTTCTAAAAACTTTTTTTTTCTTTTTTCTAAATCTACTAGTTTAATCTGACATGTTTCACGTGAAGTCATTTTCTGGTCCTGGCACATCATTTATTTCTGCATCTCATCAGAGCTTCTGTTTTTACTTTTAGACCAATGACACTTCTCCTCTCCTCTTCTCATGTAGACTTGTGAAGTCTAATGGTCAACCCCTGAGCAACACCTCATATACTTTAATGAAACCAGTTTTCAGTTGCTATTAATGCTGCTAATGTCCCAGAAAGGGAGAAGTTATCAGACTGACACAGGAGTTTCATTTTGTCTCAGTGTAATATGTAAGCGTGTGACACCTGAGTTCATCTGGCTAGCTACAGAGCCAAAGAAATATAAATTACTCCCAAGGGATCTAGACAGAAAACCAGGCATGCTGCTTATCTCTGTTTTCCACAGCTTTTCAGCATACTTTAATGCAAAGAATTATGATGGAGCTCTTGAATCATTTGGGGAATAGGTACAACATGTACCTCTTTGAGCTGGGCTCTCATTTGTGTGTGCATTTCATTGCTCATGCAATAATGAGTTGATATAATGGTAACTAGCTCACATCTGTTGAGAACTTGCTATGTGTCTGTCCCTGTACTCAATGCATCACATACTTTATCTCACTACGCAGTAGGGAACATTATTATTCCACAGAATCTGACACTTGTACAGGGGTTAAGTGCTTGCCCAATGACAAATAGCCAGCAATGGTAGCCACTGAGATTTGAAATTAGGTCTCTGTGACCAACTTCTTTGCTGCTATAATGGATTGAGCATCTACTTCTAGATCAGCTTCATGCTAATCCCTGGGCCTCTGGGACTGATTTAGTCATATCCCTACCCACAAAGAGTTCACAGCCCAGTGAGGACAGTGGAAATATATGCCGTTAATTAAATTATAGCATGATCAGTGTTGCAAGGTAGGTACAGACTGGGGTTTGCTGAGAATCCAGAACATAGATTGATATACTTGGCCAGGAGAGGGGGCAAAGGGGGGGAACAGAGGAATAGCATGAGATTCCATGAACATTCCACAGAGGGAATGAAATTTGGTTTGGGTCTTGAAGTATGAGTAGGAGTTCATGAGTATAAAAAATAGGGTACAGATTATCAGACAAGTTACAGATAATTAAAAGTAAAGAATATCCTACTTTTGAAGTTGGCATAATGAGCAATATAATAAAGGCAGTACCCAAGTATGAGGTTGGAGCTGGCCTTTAGGAATTCTTGTGCTAGGGCCTATGAACTTTATTCTATAGCAAATAGAAAAACTTGGAATGAATTTAAATTACAAGATTTGAACACATGAGTAATAATAATACACCAACAACAAAATTAGATAGCATTTACTGGCACTTACTATGGGCTCAATAAATACATACACAATTTCATTTTTCTTCACAACATTATGTAGCAAATATTGCTATTCCTTTTTTCAGATGAGAAAAGCTGAGGTAGAAATAAGAGGTGGAGTAGCTTGCCCAAGGCCATTGTACTAATAAGCTGGGGAGCTGAGGTTCATTTGCAGGCCTGAAAAAATTCCTACTTTCACATCTTTAACCCCTCTGTTTCCTTGATTCTGCTGACTCAGATGGAGGTGGGATTAGAATGCTAGGCTGGATTAAGGTGGCATCTCAATGTGGTTTTGATTTGAATCTCCCTGATGGCTAATGATGTTGAACATTTTTTCATGTGTCTGTTAGCCATTCATTTATCTTCTTTGATCTATTCATGTCTTCTGCCCATTTTTTGACTTGATTATTTGGTTTTTTGGGTGTTGAGTTTGAGAAGTTCTTTACAGATCTTGGATACAAGCCTTTTGTCTCTAATGTCGTTTGCAAATATCTTCTCCCATTCTGTGGGTTGCCTCTTTGTTTTGTTGACTGTTTCCTTTGCTGTGCAAGAGCTTTTTATCTTGATGAAGTCCCAAAAGTTCATTTTACTTTTGTTTCCTTTGCCTTTGGAGACATATCTTGAAAGAAGTTGCTGTGGCTGATATTGAAGAGGTTACTGCCTATGCTCTCCTCTAATTTTGATGGATTCCTGTCTCACATTGAGGTCATTCATCCATTTTGAGTTTATCTTTGTGTATGATAAAAGAGAATGGTCAAGTTTCATTCTTCTACACATAGCTGTCCAAGTTTCCCAGCACCATTTATTGAAGAGACTGTCTTTTTCCCATTGGGTATTTTTTTCTACTTTGTCTAAGATTAGTTAAACATAGAGTTGAGGGTCCATATCTGGGCTCTCTATTCTGTTCCATTGACCTATGTGTCTGTTTTTGTGTCAGTACCATGCTGTCTTGGTGATCACGGTTTTGTAATATAGCTTGAAATTAAACAATGAGATGCTGCCAGCTTTGTTTTTCTTTTTCAACATTTCCTTGGTGATTTGGTGTCTTTTCTGGTTCCATACAAATTTTGTTTGTTCCAGCACTCTGAAAAATTCTATTGGTATTTTGATCAGGATGGCAATGCAAGTACAGATTTGCTCTAGACATTTTAGCAAGGTTTATTCTTCAGTAGCATGAGCATGGAATGTTTTTCCATCTTTTTGTGTCTTCTTTGATTTCTTTCATAAATGTTCTGTAGTTTCTAGAGTATTGACAAGGCAAGAAACAACAAATGTTAGAGAAGATGTGGAGAAAGGGGAACCCTCTTACACTGTTGGTGGGAATGCAAGTTGATACAGCCACTTTGGAAAACAGTATGGATGATCCTCAAAAAATTAAAAATAGAGCTACCCTATGACCCAGCAATTGCACTACTGGGCATTTACCACAGAGAAAGGAAGGGCCACATGCACCCCAATGTTCATAATATGTCCACAATAGCCAAATTGTGGAAGGAGCCAAGATGCCCTTCAACAGATAAATGGTTAAAGAAGATGTGGTCCATATATGCAATGGAATATTACTTAGCCATCAGAAAGGATGACTACTGACCATTTGCATCAACACAGATGGAACTGGAGAAGATTATGCTAAGTGAAATAAGTCAAGCAGAGAAAGTCAATTATCTTATGGTTTTACTCATATTTGGAACATAAGGAATAGCACAGAGGATATTAAGAGAAAGAAGGGAAAAATGAAGGGGGGAAATCAGAGAGGGAGATGAACCATAAGAGACTGTGGACTCTGAGAAACAAACTGAAGGTTTTAGAAGGGGAGGGGGTTTGGGGGTGGGCTCGCCTAATGATGGGTATTAAGGAGGGCACATGTTGTAATGAGCACTGGGTGTTAAGTGCAAATAATGAATCATTGAACACAACATCAAAACCTAATAATGTACTGTACAATGACTAACATAACATAATTTAAAAAAAAAGAAGAAAAGAAAGAATGCTAGACTGGAGTAGGTGAGAGGCCATGGTGTGTTCAGGCAGAGATGAAACAGAGTAGAGAGGAAGTTTCTGGAAGAGGAAAATGAAAGTCTTGGGGCCAATCAAATTATCAAAAGCAGAGCCTGAAGGAGGGGTAGAAACCAGGAGACTCCCCCATTCTGACTCATGCAACTGAACTGACCATGGGCTGAGACCAAAACCCCAGGAGGAAGACAGTTGGAGAGGGATGAGTTTGCTTGAGCAGGCTGAGTGTGCAGTGCCCACAGGACTGCCAGGTACAGGTGTCCATGAGGCAGCTGGATGCACAGATATGGCCATCCTGCTGGCCAGGATGTACAAGCTGGAGAGAGGGTCTTGCCATTAATAAAGACCCAACAGGTAGAACACCTGGGTTCTGGTCCCAGCTGGGCCAGAAATCACCAAACACCTCCAACTGGCTTCACTTCCTTCACCTAGAAACTGTTGGGGAGGTAGGAAATTACCATAAAGGTCCCCTCTAGACTGAAACATGTTAATTCTGTGTTCCCAGTCAAGGAGACAATTACATATAGAAATAGATCCTGGAAGCCTCTGAGCTTGTAGGCTAGACATTGGCTAGCATGCCACACTCTGCTGTGGCATTCAAAGCCTTCAGCAATATACATAGAGTTAAACTAGCAGGATCATAATTATAACTTAAGAGGCTATTGTGTTATTCTCATATTTTTAGTCTTGCGTGGTTAACATAGGATGGCTGATCCCACCACATGGGTATTTACATTTCTATGGAAGTGGGGAGAGGTTAGTGGGAGGAGAGGCTGGTCCTCCCAAGCCACTGGGCTGGACTAGAGAAGGAGCCATAGGTTCGAACCATGGCTCTGGAAGGCAGCCCAGTTTGTTAGCCCAGCAAGCTCACAAATGGGCTTTGTGTGCAACACACACCAGGTTCCATGAAAGATCCTGGGGATGCAGCAGGGAAGGACACGGGCACTGTCAAGGAATGTGATTCAAGAGCTGATTTCCATAAGATTTTATCAGTGTGCATGTTCATGGTGAGCCACTTAGTTATTTTTCTTTTGGGTTATGTTGAAACCCTAATTTCCTCCAATGTAGAATTCCTGGATCTTCATCCATGCTCTTGGCTTCAGCTCCAGTTGAATTAGCAGATTTAACACAATGACCTTGTAGAGATTTGGGGATGTAAAACATATATTATATATTGTGTGTGTGTGGAAATAAAAATAATTCCTTATATATATAATATTATATATATTTATATTATATATTTTTATATATAAAGAATTATTTTTATTTCAGCATATTTCAGCATAAGCATGGTGTAATTTGGTGGAAAATGTCTGGATTTTGAAGGAGACATGGTAGGATTTTTAATCATCCTTCTGAACGAACCCCGAGAAGGGGGCAGGGAAACAGGCTCAATAAGGCTCTGAGTCTCCCCCACTGCATCACCCAGGCATGTAACTGGACTACTCCAAGCCTCCGCTTCCAAGCTTGGAGATAATAATAGCACTGCCTCCAAGGTCCTTCTGAGGGTAAAATGAGTTAACACATGCAAAACTTGTGGGACATAAGAAATAACACAGAGGACATGGGAAGATGGAGAGAAGAAGGGAGTTGAGGGAAATTGGAGGGAGAGATGAACCATGAGAGACTATAGACTCTGAAAAACAATCTGAGGGTTTTGAAGGGGCAGGGAATGGGAGGGTGGGGGAGCCAGGTGGTGGGTAGTGTGGAGGGCACGTATTGCAGGGAGCACTGGGTGTGGTGCATAAACAATGATATCTGTTACACTGAAAAGAAATTAAAATAAAATAAAATTATACACACACACACACACTGTAGGACATGCTCTTTAAATATTAGCTTTGCCGAGAAGTAAATAATATATGTAAAAAACCATGACTTCTGGCACATGGTGGACACTCCATAAGTGACCACATGAGTATTGCAACTCTTGGTGTTGTCACCAAAATCATGGCTCTTGGTAATAAAGGAACAGGTGTTTGGGGCACTAGGCTGAAAGCTGTAAGAATGGTGGTCAGGTCCAGGTTTTTCCACTCACAGTTTCCATGTCCCTGAAATTACCCCTTTACCTCCTCAGTTTCTCCATCTGTGGTTTGGGTGCTTTGGGGCTGAATAAGGGTAATATATGAAGGAACTTTGTGCCCTAGAAAGTTCTTTATGACTGTTTTGTGTATGATGATTGTAGTGAGAGGTGGCATTTCCAGTGGCTGAAGATAGAAGATTCAGGATTGAATGTTCCCCCACCAGGCCATTGCCAAGAAGTTTTAATCAAGAAGGACTTGGGGCATTTTGTTCATCTTTAATCCAATCAGGGGTATCCAGACCTTGGATCCTGGACATCATTCTGAGCAAGGCCATAACCAACTCCTCTTACCTGGTTGGTTTTTCATTTGCTGTCCTGGAGAGGCAGGAAACTGTCCCACTCACTGTCCTGCAGGGAAAGCCCAATCCTGGCCATGGCAATGTTTGCCCATCCTGTTTCTTCTGCAGCCAGACTCAACAACTTATACTTATGAATCTCTTAAAGCAAGGCTTATTGGTACATGCAGGTGGTCCATAAAGATTAGTTGTTTTTATTAGCAATGTACTGAGCTTAGAACAGTGCTTGATACATAGCAAGGTACATAGTTTGTGGTTTGTATTATAATCATTCATTTTGTCAGTCAACAAACCTTTCCCACTTGTCTTCTTCATGACAGGCAGGCATGAACACCAAGACAAGAGATCATGACAGTTCCTGCCCTCAGGAAGCTTAGGGTCCCATGAAAAGCAGACAAATAAGCAAAAATGCAGCAGAGGGTGTGAATGTTGCCATCAAGAGATGCCTCGTGAAGGTGGGATCAAGAAAAACCCAAATCTAGAGGATCCTAGGTGGCTCAGTGGATTAAAGCCTCTGCCTTCAGCTCGGGTCATGATCCCAGAGTCCCGGGATCAAGCCCCATGTCAGGCTCTCTGCTCGCTGGGGAGCCTGCTTCCTCCTCTCTCTCTCTCTCTGCCTGCCTCTCCACCTACTTGTGATCTCTGTCTGTCAAATAAATAAATAAAATCTTTTAAAAAATAATTTAAAAAAATAAAAACCCAAATTTAATCAGGAGGGAGAGGGATCACAGAAAATAATAATATCAGAGGGGTATTTTGAGGAGGAGATGACACATGTAACACATGTTGTAGTACCTGGGACCTAGTAGCTTCCTGGAGGAGATAACAATTTAGCTGTACCTTTTTTGAGATAGCCCTGGTGAATTAGAGAAGACAATAAGATACAGACAGACAGATAGATGGGGAGTTCCAGGAATAGTGAGCAGCATGAGAAGCTGGAGCCCAGGGTGGTGTGGGTAAGCCCAGGGCCATAGTAGAGCCTGGAAGATCTATGGGTAGAAGCTCAGGGACTGAATGCCAGACCACGAAAGTTAAATTCACCTAACTACACAGGTTGCTGGCCCTAATCCCTTCCATCACTCCACTAAAACTAAAAATGACTCCAGGATCAAGTCACATTCCCAGACCATGTTTGCTATTGAATAGGCCACCTTTGAGAGTGAGTTAAGCACATGAGCCCATTAAAGGCTCTGACAAGTCCAGCAGGAAGAAACATGGTTGAACCTCATCATTTCGCAGAGACATTTGACCTGAGAATCCCTCCTCCTCCAAAATGTATTCACCTTGCACAGAGCAGGTGGTATTCCCAGGAACGCCAATTGTGAAATAACCCTGAGGACGGGGAAATCTTTAAGCTCGGTACTACTGTGGTCTGTGCCCTATGTCAGAAAACCAACTCCCCTATCAGAAGCAAGAAGGACAGACTGGAGAAGATGACTCTGGAGGCCTGAAGACTGGTGAGGAGGCCACCAGGAGATCTGAGCAAGGGCCACGCGTCAGCATAGAGGAGGAAGAGCCCAAGAGCTGTGCATGGTGGAGTCATCTGACGGTGGAATTTAACCATTACAACAGTGGGACTACTGAACCTGGGCATCAGGATCATTGGTTCTAGGCTTGACCATAGAGCTGGAGGGTGGGTGGCTGAAGCAAGCCACTCCTCCTCATCCAACCCGGTAGCCAGTTCCGAAACGGGGGACAATGACAGACAGGATGGTTTCCAAAGAACCCTTCATTTGCGCTGTGCTGACACTCTGAGGCCACAAGCTGTTTCTGCTTCTGAGGCATGCAAGCAGTAAGCCAGACAGCTCTATGGTGTCAGGGGTAGAAGAGCCAATCACTGTGCATTAAATGCCTACTGTGTGTTTGCCTGAGTGCCAGGTCTGCACACCAGCTGGATAGCCTGAATAAGTTCTTAGCCCCTCTTATTAATTTCCTAGGATTGCTCAACAAAGTACACAAACATGGTGACTTGAAACAATAGTTCACTCCCTTGAGGTTCTGGAGGCCAAATCAATATTGAGGTGTCTGCAGGACCGTGCTCCCTCAGGAGGATCTAGGAGAGGAACCTGCCTTGCCTCTTGGGCCTTTGGTGGCTCCAGGGTTCCTGAGCTTGTGGCCACTCCAATCTCTGCCTCCTCCTATGAACCTCTCTTCTTCTCCCATCTCCCTCTCCTTTCTACTGTAAGGACATCAGTAATTAGAGTTAAGGTGGGCCCTACAGTTTATCTTGATGATTTTATCTGAAGATCCTTAACTTAATTATATCTGCAAAGACCCTATTTCCAAATAGGGTCCCATTCACAGGTGCTGGAGGTTAACACTTGGATCTATCTTTTCAGGGGATACTACTCAAGCTGCCGTACCCATTCGGTCTCTACTTTTTCTTTTCTTTTTTTAATTAACATATAATTTATTATATGCCCCAGAGGTACAGGTCTGTGAATCATCAGTCTTACACATTTCACAGCACTCACCATAGCACATACCCTCCCCAATGTCCATCCCCTAGCCAGCCTATCCCTTCCCCTCTCCGGGAACCCTCAGTTTGTTTCCTGAGAATAAGAGTCTCTTACAGTTTATATCCCTTCCCGATCCAATCTTGTTTCATTTTTTCCCTCCCTTCCTCCCACAATCCCCCACCCTGCCTCTCAAATGCCTCATATCAGAGAGATCATATGATTATTGTCTTACTTTGATTGACTTATTTCATTTAGTATAATACCCCCTAGTTCCATCCATGTCATTGCAAATGGCAAGATTTCATTTTTTATGGCTGCATAGTATTCCATTCATTCTTCTTTATCCATTCATCTGTTGATGGACATCTAGGTTCTTTACATAGTTTGTGCCTCTACTTTCTTATCTTAAAATGGAGATCATTCCAACACTTGTCTCATTGGGTTCTTAGGATGCTGGCGAGAGAGGTTATGTTCGTAAAACCCTCAGTAGAGTGTCCTTGGCTTCATGTGCTTCTCATTTAGTACTCTGAATATGTCTTTCCAGCCCTTTCTGGCTTGCCAGGTATCTGTGGACAGGTCTGACATTATTCTCATGTTCCTCCCTCTGTACGTAAAAATCTCTCCCGCCTAACTGCTTTTAAGATTGCTTCCTTGGATCTAAGACTGCAAATTGTACTATTAAATATTGGGAGGTTGGTATGTTCTCATTGATCTTGGGAGGGGTCCTTGTTGCCTCTTGGACATGAGTGTTTGGAACTTCTCAAGTAAAATTTGTTCAAATATATCTTTAAGAACTCTCTCTCCACCCACTCAGGGATCCCAATAATACTGACATTGGAATGTTTCATGGCATTGTTAATCTCTCTCAGTCTGATCTCTTGGGCCTTAAGTTGTTTTTCCCAGGCCTCCTCAATTTCCTTCTTTTCTATTATCTTCTCCTCTAGCTCACTGATTCGCTCTTCTGCCTCGTTTACCCTGGCAGTGAGAGGATCCGGTTTAGACTGCATTTCATCAAGATAAGCAAAGAAAACAGTCAACAAAACTAAGAGGCAACCCATGGGATGTGAGAAGAATTTGCAAATGCCAGTACAGATTAAAGGCTGGTATCCAAGATCTATAAATAACTTCTCAACTCAACACCCAAGAAACAAATAAGTCAAAAACTGAGCAGAAGACCTGAACAGACACTTCTCCAAAGAAGACATATTAATGGCTAATAGAGACATGAAAAATGTTCATCATCATTAGCCATCAGGGAAATTCAAATAAAAACCACATTGAGATACCACCTTACACCAGTCAGAATGGCAAAAAATGACAAGGCAGGAAACAACAAGTGTTGGAGAGGATGTGGAGAAAGGGGAGCCCTCATACACTGTTGGTTGGAATGCAAGTTGGTGCAGCCACTTTGGAAAAAAGCTTGGAGGTCCCTAAAAATGTTAAAAACAGAACTACCTATGACCCAGCAATTGCACTACTGGGTATTTACCCTGAAGACACAGATGTAGTGAAAAGAAGGGCCATCTGTACTCCAATGTTCATAGCAGCAATGGCTGCTATTGTGGTCACAATAACCAAACTGTGGAAAGAGCCAAGATGCCCTTCAGCAGATGAATGGATGAAGAAGATATGGTTCATATATACAATGGAAGATTACTCAGCCATCAGAAAGGATGAATACCCAATATTTGCATCAACATGGATGGGACTGAAGGAGATTATGCTAAGTGAAATAAGTCAAACAGAGAAAGATAATTACCATATGATTTTACTCATATTTGGAACATAAGGAATAGCACAGAAGACATTAGGGGAAGGGAGGGGAAAATGAAGGGGGCGATATCAGAGGGGGTGAGGAACCATGAGAGACTATGGACTCCAGGAAACAAACTGAGGGTTTCAGAGGGGAGGGGCAAAGGGGGATGGGTTAGCCTGGTGGTGGGTATTAAGGAGGCCACGTATTGCATGAAGAACTGGGTGTTATACATAAACAATGAATCATGGAACACTACATCAAAAACTAATGAAGTACTGTATGGTGACTAACATAACACCATAAAAAAATAAAAAAATGAAACATTTTTAAAACAGGAAAAAAACCCTCAGCAGGGAAAATGGACAACTTATTCATTCATCGACATGTGAGGGGAGTCTCTTAACTGTCCTTGTAACTTATACCCATCCCAGTTGTGTAGGGGAGGAAAGAATGTCACAGGCCACAGCTATTGGTCACTTGATTGGTCATGACAGCCAGGACAGAATGCTGCTTGTGCCCTGAATTCCAAATGGGCTGGGGCTGCTGGGCATGACAAGGATCTATGGGGAGCACCTCAGCACAAACAGCCATCCCTGCGCTCATGGGCACATTCCTGTTTCCTGCACTGTCTGAGCATACGGGCTGGGCCAGGAGACAGCCATCCATGCCTGGGAATGCACAGACAGCACGATGTTCCAAAACTCTCAGCACAGAGGGAAGAGGGCAGGTACACAGACTGAGATGCAGGGAAGGAAGTCCCTCGAGATGGAAGCTCAGTTTCAGACTCACAGTGGGATCCAGGTGGGAGTGCCTGCTAAGAAATCAATGAGTTGCTCACAGGGTGCTTAATGAAAAGGTGAGATCACCACCTCTGCCATCAAGCTGATCTACAGTGGAAGGGTGGGGCAGACATCAAGAGGCTAAACACGCACAACTCAGCAGCTGGATGAAATTTACGATGGTCTCCAGACCTCTGGGTGATATGGTGGGTGATATGGCAGGATGGATGGCGATGAGGCTAAGAGTGACAGAAGAGACTGGAATGCCCATTCTACTAATGAAAACCATGCCTGAGATTTCTGGAGCACCCACTCCAGCCCAGCCAGGCAGGGGGCTGAGCCCTTGGCACATAATCTTTTATTTAATCCTTGTAACAGCCCAATGAAGAAACTCTTCTTATTATTCACATTTCATCAAACCGAAGCAAAGAGAAGCTTATGTAACTTGTTAAACTCTGGTCAAGCCACACCAGCCTGCTTCCTGTTCCCCAGCATAGCCCACTAGTTTCTCTGTAAGACTCAGATAACTGAAGGGGACACTCCTTGTAATTCCCAATCCTACCTCCCCCTAATTTCAACAGAATATCTTTGTGTACTTAAAGAAATATTAATATGAACTTTACTTCAAACAAGGACTCTGTCCATGCATGAGGCACACCTCAGCTTGGCACTTCCTGGCTGTGTGACATCCTTCATCCCGCTGTCCCTCTCTGAACCTCATCTGTAAAATGGGTCCGAGGCAACATGACTGTGGGGGGCTCTTGTGAAGAGGTTCTCAGTAGAACCCAAGGGAGAATGTGAGCTGTAAGATACAGAGCAAGTGGGGAGCATGGTCACAGGGCAGCTAGAATCTGGCCACTAGTTGGAGGCACGTGTCCAGCTTCTAACCCAAGAGCCCCAATTGGAGCATGTGTGTCCTGCCTCGCCCGCCTCACCTAGCCTTCCCCGTTCCCATGCCTGCTGAATGCCAGTCTGAAAATTGAGCTGAAACATCTTTAATCACAACGTGTTGTGGTTCCAAGGGACAGATTTTGCCTGCTCTGACAACTTCAAGATGGAATTATGTCTGCAAGTTAATTTGCTGGAAAGGATCCTCATTTCACAAAATTTTCCTGGAAGCCAATACGAGCAATTAGAGCATGGGCACACTCTTGGCCTAGGGATTTGGGGGTGGTGCAATGAGATTAATGCACATTCAGCACATTAGAACACCTGCGGGCCAAGGATCCCCCAGGACAAGCACAGTGCTCTGAAGAATCAGGGTCCATCACCCTAGGGCCTCCAGCCTTCACTTTTTGTTCGGCTGAGGTAAAATTCACAGAATTACCCATTATAGGAGCAACTCTGTAGCATTTAGTACATTCTCAATGTTATGTGACCGCCACCTCTCCCCAGTTCCAGAACATTGTCATCTCCCCCAGCGGACATCCATGAAGCAGTTACTCCCAATTTCCCCTCTCCCCCTCCTTCCGAGCTAGGCAACCCCTAATCTGCCTTCTGTCTCTGTGGCTATGCCTACCCTGAGAGTTTCATAGTGGAGCCTACCTGTGCCAACCTAAGACTGTTTCTTGTGAGAGGCAGCAGGCTTCATGGGTTCTAAGCGTCCCCCATTGTTAGGACACCTGACCCAGTTGGTGTTGGTGCCAAAGGCAGAGGGACATTTACAAGGTGCGGTTTCTTCATCTTAACTCAGACCTTACCCCACCTCTGTTCATGCTGACGGAATCATGCCCCCCCAGTCCCCCTCCTCCAGGGGACTTACCCCACCTCTGCCCTAGCAGACCCCCTCCCCCACACATTGGAGCACCCATACTCCCCGGGGGCCACACCAGTGTTTCCTGTGATGCCTGCTTGTGGCTTACGGAGGGCAGGAGCCACATGGCACAGTGGACAAAGTCCTGGCTTTGCCTTCGGAGAGTCAGGCTCCTGTCTCCCCCACCCCCATGTGCCCTCTCTGAGGGGTGGTGAGTGTAAACTGTGGCACGCGGTGACCTTCTCTCTGTCCTGTCTTTGGCAGCCCCAGAAGTGTTCCAGGTGTACGTGGACGGAGGCCCCGGTTACTCGTACCCCGTGGACTGGTGGTCCCTGGGTGTCACGGCCTACGAGCTGCTCCGGGGCTGGGTAAGATGTGCACCTGCTTGGGGGACACGGGGAGCCCTAGAAGTTGAGGGTCAGGTCAAATCGGACCAGGGTGCTATTGGCTGGCCACCCGGCTGGGAAGGAGCCCACGTGAGGAGTCCAAGGCACTGGATTTCAGTTCTGATGGCCCGTGTGCCTGAGGTCCCTGAGCATTAAAGCGGCCCAGAGTGAGCTTCTGGTCCAGCTGCCTCCTCCTGCTCGTGGGGAAATGGATATTCACGGGGAAGGTCTTCCATCAAGGTCAGCCTCTAATCTGTGGCAGTTCAAACACCCTGGTATCGTGATTTCAAACACTGTCCTCTTTCGACCCACAACGCGGTGCGCCTGCCTGATTTTCCAGCTCGATTTGAAGCTCTTTAAATACAGGAACCATCTTTTTTTTGTTGGTTCTGTATCTTCCCCCAAATACATAGCTCGATGTCCCATAAAAATGGGACATTCAGTGTGTACTTCCGTTCTTATTTCATTTCATTTAATAACTGAGGATAACTAATGGCAACTAATCACTCATTTTTACTTTAGTGGAAAGAATTGTGACAAACTCATTCTGAGGCATTTTTCTCTGCACAAGTATTGTTGGAAAACAATGCCACTGAACCTTGGTTTCCTTCTTGGTACAACGGGAATAAAAACCTTCAGACTGTTTCTTGGAGCTGAAGTTGCCATGGGATCATTCTGACCCTAGACAGAGACCCAGGGTTTGCCTGTCACTTGCCTCGGCCTCTCCACTTCCCAGTGCAGAGCCACAGGCTGCAATGTTCAGTGTCTCACAGTGATTTGTGTCCATGCACGTTGAGGCCAGTGGAGGTGGGCTTTTGGAGGGCGAGAGTCTCCTGCCCGGGTGATAAAGAGTGAGAAATGAATGAATGAATGAATGAATGGTAAGAGCAGTTTGCAAACCATCAAAGCCATGCGAGTGCAAATAATTATTATTTTTCATCCTGTAGTTTAAACAACTATCGTCTGCTCTTAGTCTCAATTATTTCCTCTGAATTCCTCAAAAGCGTAATTACTATACATGGTGTTTTTAGAATTATATATATGTATATATATATACACACACATGTACGTATATACATATATATATATATATATTTAGTTTTCTCAAGCACTGAATGAAAACATTCATCTTTTCTTGGCTGGTTCCTTTGCCATCTGCCGGTTTCATTGATACACGCAGTCAGGAAGGAGTGTGACGGTCCCTAACATTGAAGGAACCAGAGGACATGGGCATCTGCCAGAGGCTGTTTATCTGATGTCCTCATTCCACCAGAAGTTGCCCCAAGCATGAGTAGATGTTCACTAGCAGAAAGTACATTTTCTGTGTTAAATAAAAATCAATGAAGTCAATCTGAAGATCTAACTGGCTTCATTCAATGATCCATGAGTTCAGCAGCCCCCATCTGGCACGTTGCAAGGTGCTCCAAGGAGGCCTACAAAATGGAAGCTTCTTCTAGGAGGGTGGGGCAAGATGTTATTAGCAAAAGAAGAAGATTCCCTCTGACAAAGAACTTTCTAGGGGAAGAGCAAGGTTTCTTCTCTTCAGATTATCTGTCTTTCCTCTCAGTGGGGAGAGGACCCAGAGGACAGGATCCCAGGCCAGGATTAAAAAATTCCTGACACACCAGTTAAGACTACATTTTGGGAGGAGGTTGGACCTGCAATTAGGTTATGTATTAAGCCCTGGTTTGGGAACTCCTTCTAAGGGATAGCATTTTGGGACCTGTGGGCTTTGTGCCTTTTTTTTTTTTTTTTTTTTTTGGTAAACATCTGTCATTCCTCACGGGTCCGAACAGTCAAAGATGATGACTTGGCAAAAAGCCCCAAGGGTAGAATGGTTCTTGCTGCTTCCAAAATAAATTGTTTCTTTTTTAATGTGACAGGGTTTTCTATTAAGAGATCCAAATGCCACGTTCAAGGGGAGAAGGAGAAGCACACAGTGGGACCGGGGACTCTGATGTAGTGACAGAGTGACTGAATGAAAGAATGCCTGTTACATGGTTGCATAAACCTTTCTCCCAAGTATCTGGTCTGGCTTCGCCTTTGACAAGTTTATGCAAACAGTTAATTCTAGGTTTTTTATACATACAGGAAACAATCCCTCTTGGTTAAAAAACAAACAAACAAAAAAAAACTATACCAAGATGCAGTCCTACTTATCTCTGGGGTGTGGAAATGGCTGTCTTTTCAAAACCCCAGAATCCTTCCATCGTGTCAGTGACAGCATCCCTGACAAGTGGTCATCCACCTCTTTGTTCCTTGAGTCCCTCAAAATCCAGGGAGCTTCTTAGCTCCCAAAGATGAGAGCCATCATGGGAATTTTCCACTGTGTTCTAAGATCTTAGAGTTGGAAAGAGTTAGAAGGGGTAAGATCAGGACAGTCCTCTGGCTAGGGACCCAGGAGTACTCTAGTCTGGTAAATAGCCATCTCTTCCCACATGTTCTGTAGGGAGAGAAGAAGAATCAAGTGTCATCAATGGGCTTAAAAATCTCAACCCAGAATCCCATGGCCTGGGTGGATCCTATAGGCTGGACCAGGGACATAAGTAGGATCTCTCTGCCCAAAGTGGACTCTTAGTCCTCATCCTGTACACCTGCCAAGTGAAAGAAAGAGACTCAAGACTGTGACCACCTTCTCCTCCATACCCCCTCACCCCCAGTTCCCTGTTAGAGCACAGGTCCCTTTGTCTCTCTGAACTGCGACCACACCCTCTGATTAGAGAGGAGAGGTTTCCGGCCATAGACCCAGAGAAGGGCTTTAGGGTCCTCAGCACAGCCGTTGTCCTCCTCACATCTGCTAGGCTTCAGGTGGCTTCTCTGACAGGTGCTCACCCATCTGTTCACTGGTTCTCTTTAGCCTCCAGGGAGCTCCTTATCTCCAGGAAGAACCTGTTCCCTTTTTTGACCACTCGAATGGCGAGAAGGTGTTTCCTCTCACTCAACCGAAAGTTGCCTTCTCATTACAAAGGGGATCTTAGAGGACTTCACAGGGTCAAATCCTGGTTCTACCAGGTGCCTCATCAGTGATGTTAATCGAGAAATAGATCGAGCGCTCAGAATCCTCATCTGTTAATAGGGGAAAAATTAGTAATATCCACCCAACAGGATTGCTTTGAAAATTAAGCCATTGTGACGGTGCTGATTACCCAGCACGTGCCTGATGAATGTCAGCAAGCCTCCAGTCCTCACTGTGATTTCTGCCCCAGGTGTCCTGCCAGCAAAACTGCATCCTCTCTGACTTAGCACCTTACCACACTGGAGCCAGGCATGACCTCATCTGAGCCCAGGCTTCCTCCATCGTGAAATGGGATTATGAGGCCAATGCACACGGCCACCATGGGGATGGTGAGAAAACAAGCAGAGCCCATGCAGTGTCCAACATCCATGTTAACTATGCTCCCGGCGATGACTCCGGGACAGGGCTATGCAGACAAAGTGCTAGTGACCTGCTCAGAGGAGCATGGAGAACACCTGAGGGAACAGATTAGCCTGGGTCCCAGAGGAGCTGCTAGAGGGAATAGCGTGAGTACAGGTGGGGAAGAGCCACGGAGGCGGACACGGCAAACATTTCTGACTGTAGAGCAGTCAGGGCATAGTCAGGGGCAGTCTGTAGAAGCCCCTGAGGTCAGCTGGAGACACTCGGGTTTGCCAGGTAGGCAATGTGGTGCTGTCCGTGGACATAGCCGCATGGCGGTTGAGTGGGCATGTGTCCTTGGCAGTTACACGTTTCCAGGCTCCCATCCTGGCTTTGCTTACATTCATTCGGGCCCCCATCCTGGCTTTACCACATAGTCTCTGAATGATCTGGGGTGAGCCCATGTCTCATCTACCAAGTGGGGGATGGGATTTCAGGCCCAAAACACAGGCTCCCTGACTTTGGCGCTGTGGACACATGGAGCTGGGGAATGCTTTGTGCCAGGGCAGCTGTGTGTAGTGCGGAATGTTAGCCACATCCCTGGCCTCTCCCTCCCAGATGCCGGCAGAAATCTCCCGCCACTGGGTTACAGTGACCAGAAAATATCTCCCAACATCGTCCAATATACCCTGGGGTCAAAATGTCCCTGCTCGTGAACCGCTGCGAGAGGAACCAAAAGGACTAAATGAGATCTGAATGCATGCTCGTGGCACATTGCATTGCACAGTGGGCTCTCGGTGTGGACAAAGAATGGAGACCCAAACCCCCACCTCTGGCGCCCTAAGGCCTTGTATCTCTCTGCTTCTCCCCAGACCCTTCCCTGACCTTGCCTTTGACCCCAGGCAGCTCATCTCTTTGTGGTCGCATAGACAGAGAAGGTCGGGGGTGCAGAGAGGTGATGAATAAAGAGGGAGGGTGTATGGAGCTCTCGGAGAACTAGGTCTACCCCCCTGGATGGGCTCACCCGCCGAGCGGAACAGGGAGTGTAATGGTAATGGTATGCAAAACTGATGGAAGGAGAGAGGCGGTCCTTGAGCTGAACACTGACTTCTGGTCCCTTGGTAAAGCAGACAGAGAGCAGCGTGCCAGTAGTCAAGACCTGGGAGGAAACGGACTCTGTTACCTCATTCTTTGGGTTTTCTCTCTCCGTTGAGGTCAGGGAAAGAGCATGTGGGTTGTTCCGTGGTTTTCAGGCTGTGTTTCATGGACCTCTAGGACCCAGCAGAAGTGGCTGAACAGTTCCAGGGGTTGCAGAATGCTTCTTCTGGCTTTGGAGATTTCATAGCCCGAGGAAGTATTCTTCACTTTCATCTGTTCCGTGTTTGGGGTTTGGAGTAAAAAGGTTTTGGGGGAAAAAATTGGATTAGATGGTCCCCAAAGCCCAGCTCAGCTCTAACAGTTCAAATAACAAGTCTATAGCAATTCTCGTCCCCTCTCTTCGATTTCTCGGTAAAGTGGCATTTTTTGGTAAACGGAGTGTCCCAGAAGAGAGACCCGCCTGCATTTCATAATGAGTATATTGGTGCCCTGCTGCTTAAAGCACTTTCCCCAGAAGTACATGTAATTACCTTAGAAATGTCACTTGCTTTTCTGAGTCAACACATCCTAAGGCCAATGCATGAGAACCAAGCTTCAGTAAATTCTTTTCCGGAACAGGTGAAATAGTGATCTCGGGTTTGCCGATATTCTCATAGAAGGAGCTGGGCTTCTCTGCAGCTACCCACATGGACGAAGGCTGAGAAGGCAAGCTGCAAAGCGTATCCCATGCCTGGTGTTCCCAGCTTCTCTGTGAATATATTTAACTGCTGTGTTGGCCTCGTGGCTTATCAGGGTTACCATAATGATGACCACCGTTACTCTTACTGGTCTGGTTCTGTTTCCAGAAGCAGAGAGGACAGAGCTAGAGCATGGCGGGTTTGGAAAGTGGATGGAAAAGCAGATTGATGGATGCCTTGAGGGAACCAAGAAGGAATGACAGAATACAATGTGAATGACAAGAAAAGCCTTCCCGTTTGTCACTGGCTGGTTCTCCAGCCAGGTGCTCAGCCAGGTGGGCACTGGTGGTGTCAGAGAAATAGCAGGGACAGAGAACCTGCATCTCTGTGGGATGGGGCAAAGTCGCCACTTGTCCCGACTTCTAAAATGAGGAGGTGAGACTGCTTCATCTCCCAAGGTCCTCCCGCCACCAGCACCTGGGTTTCCAGGTACAGCTGGGACAGGATGGGAGGAATGGTCTCCCCAGAGGCAGAAACTTGAGAAGAAGCGATCCAGAAGAGTCCAGAAACTGATGTCTCCACTCTCACTGTTCACTCCTGTTATTTCTAATTATGGTAGCGGTTACTGGTGAAGTCAGGGGAGTCCTGCAAAGGCAGAGGCAGGCAGCAGCCTCAGGAAGAAACTCTACAGTCTTCATTACTGGAACCATATTCTCCGCCTCTCATGACATTGGAAGAAAATGTTTGAAGGCATTTGCAAAGAATGTTAACATATTTAGTTAGCTGGCATTTCCAGGGAGCCCACAGGTTTTGGCTTTGCTCCGCAGATTATAGGGCAAAAGGGGGAGTTCCTAATTCTATCGATACATGAAAGAGGAGGCAGCCGGTCAGGAAAAGATCCCTTCTGGGTGGGTGCATCGGAAGGCACAGTGCACTTCCACAGGCAGATGTCTTCCCCAGGGGAGCCCCATTTGCTGAAGATAAAGATTCTCCTCCATTCCAGGGAATCATCACCCACCCAGGGCTCAAGACACACTCACCTCCTTATATGGCACCTCCTATTTGCAGCAACCCTCTGGGAAGCCACCTTCCACAAGGTTGGAGCCCATGCATTATGAAGCACATGAGCCCAGTACAGGCTCTGGCCCCCTGCAGGTGTCCGGTCAGTGTTTGTGGATGGATGGACTCCATGTTTGTCTGCGTGTGCTGCTGGATGGCTGAGGCTGCTTGAGACCCTGAGAACACAGGAATGAGTACCATCCAAGCCCGCCTTCAGAGAATTCATAACTGATAATCAGGTTCACCTGGACAACTATGAACACATTGCTCTTGGTTTCTCTAGTTGGCGGAACACATGTGCTTCAGAAGTGACTCCCTGTTCCAGCCCTGAGCCATTGACCATGATGCAAACTTCAAAGCCTCTTGGCCCATGAAGCTAGATGGAGCATGAAGAGGGGCAGTAAACTCTGTGTGTGTTGGGGGGGTGGGGGGCAGGTGAGAGCTCAGACACTGTCCAATCTGTGTACCCAGGGTCCCATCCCAAGTTCTGAGAGGTTCTTAGAGGCAAAAACAACAACAACAACAACAACAAACAAACCAAACAAACATGCCCAGACAATGTTGCAAAAATGCATCAGGAGGTTTAATCCTCTGCCGACCTGGCCGGGTGGAGAGCAGAGTTATGCATTCTTGCTGTGTGGGAGAGAGTGGCAGGTAGAAGCCTGGCCTCCCACCATCCATCCACCCCGCCAGGCCCAGATTTTGGTAAATCCAGCCCTATGTACTCCCAGCTGGTTCAGCCAGTGCTGGGAAATGTGACATGAGGTCCACCAGCAGGTAGGGACTGTGACTGGAGTTGATGCATGGTGTCTAGTGGATGGTGAGAGCCACCACACCCACAAGCCTGGAGCAGGGATTCAGGAGTTAGGCTGTTGGGCATAGATCCCGCCTCTGCCACTTACCGGCTATGTGACCTTGCCAAGTTCATTTAACCTCCTGTGACCACAACAGAGCACCCACCTACTGGGTTCTGGGACCACCCTACCAGCCTGGTCCCTGTTGGCACATGGGGAGGGGCCACGTGCCCTGTGCTGAAAGAGGAACGCCCACTGTTATGTGAAGGGAAAGCATAAACCACCCCCTCATCTATACAGTTTTAACCACATGGGCGGTGTCCTCCGATGGCTTCTTTCTGATCCCTTGTCTGGTCCTTTGGTTGCAGAGACCGTATGAAATCCACTCAGCCACACCCATTGACGAGATACTCAACATGTTCAAGGTGGAGCACGTCCACTACTCCTCCACATGGTGCAAGGGCATGGTGGCCCTGCTGAAGAAGGTAAGGGACAGCCACATCTGCGACAACAGAGCCTCTGGCTCTTTTCACTCCACTACGAGCCCCTAATAAATAGTTACACCTAACCATACAGCTCTTTAAAATTGTTCCCACAAATGGTCTTTCCAGTTGCTGAACTTTAGGACATGGGAACTCTCCTGACTTTTTTCCAGGAACTCAAATTGGCTACAATAAAGCAGTGGTTCTCCCAAGTGTGTCTCTGGGCCAGCAGCACCAGCAGCACCATTGGGGAGCTTGTTGGGAATGCAGATTCCCGAGCTCCACCCAGAACTTCTGACTCAGAAACTTTTGCTATCAGCTCCTGGGTGGTTCTGAAGCCTGCTCGAGTTTGGCACAGGCAGGAGATAGTGCCCTCCTTTGGAGGCTGGTGTTTAGCTTCCTGCCTTGGGATCCCCCAAGATGCTCAGGGTGGATGGAGGGCAGCAAGTGGTTGGGACCCCGTCATTTGTAGAAGGACGATGGTAACAGCATCCAGCAGTGCTTGAGGGAATGTCATGCTCTGGGACGTGCGCTGGTTCCTCATAGTCATCACAGCCTTGGGAGCCCATATTACAGGTGGGAAAACAGAGGCTCAAGAAGGCGAAGTCCTTCCATGGCACCACAGGGCTATCTGTGGGCAGAAGTTAGGTTTGAATCTAGGCTCTCCCAGCTCCAGATGCCAACTCTTCTTCCCTACACCGCTGTCCATGAGAGTCAGTACTTGATTCTTAGAAGTCAGGGGTCCTTAGAACCCACTGCCAACTACAACCACCAGGATGCCCTATGCACGTGCCAGTGCCTAAACCACCTGGATAACCGCTTGTCAGAGCAGGGAACTCCCATGGGGCACTGGAATGTGATCTCTGTTTAAACCTGCACCTGGTACTTTGGGGCAGCCCCTAGGAGGAGGCTGCCAAGACCAGCAGATAGGACCTTGCCAGGTGTCCTCACATGGCATGACCACAGCCCGCTTACTGGGCATATCGGGGAGATTTCTGCAGTGTTGGGGGCTGAGGGGCAGGGAGCAAACTGGCAGGGGGGCTCTGACTTTTAGCTCCCACCTGTTGGCACCTGGATGCCACACACCCCTTAGCGTTGGCCAGGTCCTCACCAATCCCTTTGGGTCCCATCTTAATCACGCACTGGAAATGGAAGAGTTGCCTTTGCCCTTCCTGTTCTGGAGGAGGGAACAGGTGCACACCCTGCAGCAGCCTGCCTGAGACCTTGCAGCTGGGGTAGGGACGGGGGTAGACAGGGAGGGGTAGCAGGCCCGGGTCAAGGGTCCCTGTCCCTCCCTGTTCACCCAGCTGTTCTTCATGTTAGACAAGCCAGTATGTATTTGAAAAGCTGAAAGCCTCATTTGGGTACAAGGTGGGACTCTGCGGCTGCTTTTTATACTGCCCCGTCCTGTATTTGCAGAAATTCTATTTATGGAGAAGTTAAAAATTATACCCTTGGCTACAAATGAGGCCACTCTGTCAGGCCACAGAAGTCACCACAAAGCTGTCCAGGGATAAATTTTATTACACTTTCGAACATCCATTACCAGGCTGACAGTCTCAAGATGAGGTGGCTAATTCTTTTTATATTTAATTAGAAGCCTCTGCAGACATCAGCGAGAGTGGCATGTCACAGGCGCTAGTCCCCAAGGACAGCGCAGTGGCTGAAAATCCAGGTCCTGCCACAGAGCTCCTTTCCGGGTGACCATCTGGAAGCAGCCTGCCCTCTGGGTTCCTCTCTGGTGACAAAGGAATGAGTATTGGGGACACTTCTGACAATGGCAACCCAGAGCACAGCATTAATGGAGCATAAAAGCAGGGGCACCTTCATTTTTGCTAGATTTCTACGTTCAGGGTCCCCGTTGATGTCAGCGGGACACCTGGCTCGTGCAAGCATGTTTGCCGTCTGCCCGCAGCTCCTGACCAAGGATCCAGAGAGCCGCCTGTCCAGCCTCGGTGACGTTCAGAGTGCGCCCTACTTGTCCGACATGAACTGGGATGCAGTGTTCGAGAAGGCACTGACGCCCGGCTTTGTGCCTAATGTGAGTGGGGGTCTCGTCCAGTGGCATGCCATCCCTCTGCAGGGTCCCTTGCCCTGCTCTAGAGGAAAACCCTTAAGCTGGCCAGGGAGGCCTCTGCTGGCCATGGCCGCAGGAGCCCCCAAAGGGCTCCCATTATGCCAAGACTGAGTGTATATTTGGACCTTATTTCCAAGATTGCACCTGGGAGGCTTCTCTCCTTGTAGGTTTTTGGGGGCACAGTGCCTCCCTTCTTTTATTGAATCACACCCACTGCGTGCACAGGTCCAGGCACTTGGGGGGAGAATCGCACGTACTGTGTGCGTCCACCCACACATTCATCCACACGCCCAGGAACACAGCCGGCGTAGCCTCACAGAGTGCCTACATGGGCAGGCACTGCGTGTGACTCGAGGTTAAGTCCCGTAAAGAAAACAGTCTTGGCGCCCGTTGTCAGGGAGATTACGAACGAGAGCAGGCTTCCTCAACCATGTTACAGTTACTTGACGTTAGAGCCAGATGATTCTTCAGTGGGGGCCTGACCTGCCCATCAGAGACTGTTCAGCCACATCCCTAAACTCTGCCCACAGTATGTTAGTAGCCCTCCCCGGCTGTGACAGCCAAAACCATCTCCAGACATTGCCAAGCACCCCTGGGGACAGCTGCCCCTGTTGACAACCAGTGGGCTAGGAATTTTGTACAAACAACAAGCCAATCAACATACAAAGGCACCTATAGAGACCCAGAGCTGAGTCCTGGAGGGGACTGCAGGCTGTCCCACTCCGGGGGGCCCAAGCCATAGAGACTTGGGTTCACTCCTGCCTCTGTGACCTCAGGTGTGCTCCAGAAGGGCTTCTTCACCTGGACTGGGGAGACAAGAGAGACCACCCCCCCTCCCACAGAGCTTGGGAAGAATAAATGCCAAAAGGCCTCCAAAGATTCAGAGCAGGACCTGGTACTCAGTGATCCCTCATTAAATACCACCCTGGTAATGTCTGTTTTAATGAATAAGCTTGCTGGAGTTCTGGAATCCCTTGCGTGGCTTCCCCCAGAACGTATGCTCTGGATATGCCAGAGAAATATGCTAGCCTCCTTGATGGTCCTCTTCTGCTCCTCTCAGGCTATGGGAGATGAAACCCAGGGATCTCCACACAGTCCTTTGTATGGAGCACAGATTGCCTAAAACAGTCTCCCGGTGGCCAGGGCTGAGCCTTCCCCAAGGCTGTATGCCTGGGTGACCCTTGGGGCCAACAGATGTTATGTCCATCAGCCTTTGGTAGCCCGCACCTGCTGCTCTCCCCCAAGCCCACCCAAATACACTTTCGCATCCTCACGTGCACACTCACACTCATGCACACTTCCACACAAACATGAGCAGGGGACCCCTGCTTCAGCCATACTAAGCGACTGCCCTCTGTCCACGTTGTTTCTTAGCCGTGTACCTGCACACATGCTGCTTCCTCCGCTGGGGATGCCCTTCCTCTCCTTGTCCCCTGGCATCTCCTGTCCCTCCTTCAAGACAGCTTCAAACCCAGTGACTGATCCATTTGAGGGTCTTGGTAACTGCCTTCTGGAAGGGAGGCAAACTTAAGCATTGCTTCTGATGGAATATGCCCCGGGCCAGCCCCCCACCTCCTTACCTGGAGTGAATCGCAGCCTCTCTGGTCCTGCACTGGACAGGTACGTAGATCTATGTGAGCAGTTAATGCCATTCTGGTACAGGGCATCTGCCATCCCCCCCTTCTGGAGGCCAGAGCCCATGTAGCTGGGGCTGGCCTCTGCCTGAGAAAGACCCCAGAACAACGGATGGAACTTGGAGGCACTAGAAGTTCTGGATGTGTGATTGTCACACAGATATAAACGGGTTAATGATCATGGTGTAATGGGACTGAGTGTTCTGCAAGCCAGACGTTATTCTGAAATTCCACAAGCATTATCTCATACAAACTTTACAAATACTACCTACGAGAAGTTGTTCTCGTAGGTAGTGTTCTCAGATTGAGTAACTTGCCCATGATTGCTCAGTGAGAAATTGACCTCAGGAAGTCTATATCCAGAGTCTGTATTGGAATGAGTGAGTGAGTGAGGGAGGGAGTGAGTGAATGAATGAATGGATGGCAGATAAATCAGTCCAGTAAAGACTTGGACCAGCTCTTTGGAAGAGGTTCCCATGGACCTCAAGACTGTGGATGGCATAACCACGAGGCTGTATTGCCAGAAGGGACTGGTGATCCACGGCCACCTGGCAACTTGGATCCAGAGTCCAGAAGTCAGGGAGACAGAATTCCTCCTGACCAAAGTGGGTGGAGCCCAGCCTGCTCCAGCTGAGGGCTGAGGCAGCCAGCATGAGGAACTGGGTGGATTATGGTCAGAAATGGCATTTTGAATCATTAAAAATGAGAGTTATAGAAAAAAGAGTCATAACCTTCAATTATGTGTGTGATAAAATAAGTGAGTAATTCACACTGGGTAACTGAACTCAGCCCGGCAAAGTGACCCTTCCCAGGAAGAAGACTGAGGAGCCCCCTGGTTGTTAACAGCGGTGTTGGGGGCGGTGGGGGGATTCAGGGATGAATGAGCGAGGTCTGCAGCAAGAATGTGAATGTGTTGCTTCTCCTCGCAGGGGGAAAAACAACAACAACACGTTAGCTGGGTACCCCACTGTAGCAGTTAATCATTATGTGTTGAATGAATGAATGAATGAATGAATGAATGAAGGCATGTCCAAGGATGGGTGGAACCAAGACAGACTGAGTCTGCCTCTCCACTTGCTTTCAGAAAGGGAGACTGAATTGTGATCCCACATTTGAACTTGAAGAAATGATCCTCGAATCCAAGCCGCTTCACAAGAAGAAGAAGAGGTTGGCGAAGAACAGGTCCAAAGACGGCACGAAGGACGGCTGTCCTCTGGTGAGCGGGGTCTCAGGAGTGGACCCCAGGACGGGAGGAGGCCTAAACGCCAGAGAACAGGAAGGAGCGAGGCTGCTCTTTAGGCAGGTGGAGGCATATCCCTTGGCCTCTCCACACACCTTCATTTGCAGTCAATAAAGTGGCTCAATCGAAGGTGTGGTTTTACAGCACGAGACCCGCTGCAGGTGCACATGTATGTCCATCTGCGCCACTCACGTGGCTGTGAGTCGTAGTGCAGGAGCCTCCTGTGTTTCTGAGCAGAGTGGAAGAAAGCCTGCCATGCGGGGGAGGGGGTGGTCACCACGCCATACTGGACAGTCCTGGGTGCCCTCTGGAAAGACTGTGCTATGGAGTCACCCAAGGCTGGGGTGGGGAGGCAACTTTCGTGGGTCCCACGGAGAGTTCAAGCCACCAGAATGCATTCTGTCACAATTCTGAAGGCCAGAGTTCAAGATGCAGGTATGGGCAGAGCACCACTCTCTCCAAAGGCAGCAGGGAGGGTCCTTTCCTCTTTCTCCCCCTTCCGGTGGGGCTAGCGGTCATTGACCCCTTCCTTGGCTTGCAGCTGCTTCCTCCCCTACACGCCTCCTTTCCGGTGGTGCTCTCCCGTCTGTGTCCTTGGACCTTCGCACAGCATTCTTCTAAGTCCAGCTATTGGTTGGGGGCCCATCCTTCTCTAGTAGGACTTCAAAGACCCTGTTTCCAGATAAGGTCCCATTCACCATTAGGAAGGCTTGGGACTTCAACACGTCTGGTTGTTTGTTTGTTTTATGATTTTATTTATTTATTTTAGAGAAATGGGAAGAGAGAGTGCTGGTGGGGAGGAGCAGTGAGGAAGGGAGAGGGAGAAAGACTCTGATGCAGAGCAGACTCCTTGCTCACCAGGGAGCTGGACTCAGGGCTCAATCCCACAACCTGTGAGATGATGACCTCAGCCCAGACCAAGCGCCGGACACTTAAAGGATGGAGCCAACCAAATGCCCCTTAACACATCTTTTTAAGGGGCATGATTAACTCACAATTGCCTGTTTCCCCTTAAAAAGATTTAAAATTCTATTTTACAACCACATTGATATGAAGATGAAGATAGCTTTTGATGTTAAAGGTTCTTTTTTTTTTCTCCTAAGTTTAAAAGAAATGTAAACATCTGTGTAGCCTTTAAAACTAGAGCTGGCCTGGAGACACCTGTGTGTGTGCTGACAAGGGTGCCTGAGGGTGGACAGGGCTCTGAACAGGTGCAGGGTGTCCATCTGGCATTCAGGCAGCCTCTGGGACATGTGTCACAGAGCACTTGTCCTCAGCATCTGTTCTTGAAGAGGACGAGCACCTTTGCAAGGTTGTCTTGACATTCTCCTCCCCAACCCATCTCACTTCTTAATTGGGCCAAATGAATATTCCAGCAATCAGGAAACCAACTTCATGATTTTCAACCCATGTTCCATTCCAACATGACTTTTAAGTTTGATTTAATGGCTTAAAATTGTGGCAAACATCTTCATCTGCCAGGCTCCCCTTACAGCCACCCATATCATCAGGGCTGGTCCAGCCATGTAGCTCACCCCTGGCCCCAAGCGGCTGAAGTCCCATTTAGGTCCAGCTTTGTTCATCATCACTCCTCCATCATGCCCCCCTGGAGGGTACTCCATCATTTACGTTTGCCTCTCTGCTCTTTGGCAGAATGGACACCTCCAGCAATGCTTGGAGACCGTACGGAAGGAATTCATCATATTCAACAGAGAGAAGTAAGTCCTCCACCAGCACCTGCTGTACAGAGCTCCCCACCCCTGACCAGATGGCAGCAGGTCTCCCTGGGAGAATGGTGGTCCCTGGCCCCCTGGCGAAGACAGCCATGGTGCAGGAAAGGAAGCAGCAGGCAGCCCCATGCTGTGATCCTGCCTCCGCCATGCGAGCCAGGCGCTAACTTCAGCTCCCTGGCCCTCAGGGTCTTCAGGCGACGTGGAGTAGCCATGGCAGGACCAGGCCAGTGCACGGGGATGCTGATGTAGCAGGGCAGGCTCCCAGAGGGCTCGGTGCCCGAGGTCCGGATGGAAACCGCCCAGGGTCCACCCCTGCCAGACTGAGTGTGACCGTGTGGGATGGGATGGCTCACTTCACTGAGCCGCATTTTCAGCATTGACAGAATGGAAATCCCTCACTTGCAGTGGGGTTGTTGCAAGATTGAATGAGGCTGGGGATACCATGCCACCCAAGGTCAGAGTCTTCATGAAAAGATTTGCTATTCTTGCTATTATTTAAGGGGGTGAGATGGCGTGGGCTGGTCATGCAGGGACTCTGGCATCCCAGGCTGGCAGGCGCTGGGACAACATCAGGTTAGGAGGGGCTCGGGCGGGGTCGGAGCTGGCCACATGACTGCCTGTGCAGGGGTCGGTCAGCAAAGGAAGCAGGAGGCCCAGGCTGGGTCCCAGCAGGATGATTGTCAGTGGCTTATCCAAGTGGGGCTGATTAACGAGAGCAGGACTCAGGCAGGGCTGGGCTTATGGGGTGGGTGCCGAAGGCAGGACCGACAGCAGACTGTTCCATATGATGGACACTGAATGGGTCCTTGGGCTCGCAGGGCCTCTCAGATATGCTTCCGGCCCTCCAAGAGAGCCAGATGGGTAAGTCCCAGTGGGAGCCCTGTGCCGTCACCGGGTCTGTGCTGCAGCAGAGGGAATGTCTGCCACGGGAAACACGGCAGCCCAGGCAGCAGTGTGCCGAGCTCAGCCTGGGTGTCAGGGAAGCTTCCCAAGGCACTGTGCCTGGCTGGCTCCTAAGGGGCGGGAAGGGGAACGGCATGGAGGGCCAGAGGTGGTACACAGAGTACCAAAAGTACAGTATACAGAGAAGCAAAATGTAGACACAGCAGCCAGTGAAGAAGTTTGACTTTGGAGAGCATGCATGGGGGCGGGTGGTGGTGGAAGGTGAGGGACCCTGCTCAGTGTTGTTTGGGTTCCAGCCAGTGGGCTGCTGGACAGGGCAGGGCCCCACTCCCCATGAGGCACTGGGACAGGCCTATCATTTGTCCTGGGTGGTGACAGCTCTCTAACTGGGGGTGCCCAGATCAGTCCCGCCCACACACACACCAGGCCAGAGCAGCAGCCTCGCCCCTGCAGGACAAGGTCTGTCTGGTGCCCATGTTCTGTCCTGCAGAACAGGAAAGGCCTCCATGACCGCAGTCCCTCAGACCTGGGGAAGATGGCAGCAGACATGGGGGTGATTTCAGAGCTCACCGTCATTTCCCTGCTGTCCTGCCAGCTCTGAGGCTCACGGTCCCTCCCCAGTCTAGAAACCTGGCAGCAGGTTCTTCTGTTCAAACCAGCTTGGGAACCCTGGACCATGGGCTCAGGCAGCCATGTTCTGGACCCGTCCTCCCTTTAGGCCTGGATGGAGCGGTCCTCAGAGAGGACCTGCTAGCAGACTCGAGCCTGTGGAACACCTGAGCAGTGACAGACCCAAGCAGGCAATGGTGGCGTGTCACTCTGTGCCATGTGCCCGAAGACGCTTCATTTGGAATCCAAAGAATCCAAATTATTTCCTTCTAAATGAAAATGAGACCTTCCTCCTTGTGTCGCTGAGGGCTCGCCTCTGGCTCCATTTAGCAGGAACACCATTGTAAGGTGACTTCAACCAATAAGATGTTCTTTCTCACATGGAAAAGTCAACTGATCAGGGAAATATAGTAGGATTGCCCTGCCTTGGGGAGGCCTCCTTAGAGATTTGTGGTCATGGATTAGAAGTGAGGCTGGCACAGATAACAGGAGTTGGCAAAAGAAAGAAAGAAAGAAAGAGAGGGGAGTCGTTTCCCAGACAGAGGGCACCCAAGACTGGCATGGGCAGAAGAGACAGGAGAGATGGCGGCTGTGGGGGGGCGCTGTGGGCATGGGGTCAGACCTGTGGTTCTGGTCTTGCATCCCTCCCTGAACTGATCCCCACACGCCCAGGGCCCCCAAATGCTGGTAGGCTAGCTCGCACCTTCCATATGCAAGGATCCCGGTGGTGGGCCTGGCTACATCCCACCAGGATGCTGTCTGAGCACCACGTTGACCTCTCCACATCCAAGTTCATTTCTGCTCCACAGTGAACGTGGCCAGTGAGCCACGTCACACCCACCACAGCCCTCCCTGCTGCAGTTTCTCATCTGTACGTGTCTGTGAGAGCTCCATTCAAGAGGTGGTTTCCCCAAAGCCAAGAGTTTCCCTTTTAAACCAAGGGGAAAAGTCGGACTTGTTTGTCCCCTGTGGTGGCAGCATCTGCCATGTCGGTACATGAGCCATGGGAACGTAATCTTCCTACCACATCTGCCGGTGACCGGTGGCCTGACTGGGGAGGGGATGACAAGATGCTGAGCTGGACTTGCCTTCATGCTTGCTGGGGTCATGTGGCCCCAGGTGGCCTCCAGTGGCTGTCGGCTTTCCTTCTCCATAGGGTTGTTGCAGACGTGATTAGTTAACATGAGGTCCTATTGGAGGAGAGGGCCATCATCCCTCCTCCAATATGCCTCCAAAGCCACAATGATATGGAGGCAGGAATGCCAGGGATGGCCAGCAGCCACCAGAAGCTGGGAGAGTGGCTTGGACCAGATTCTGCCTCAGCCTCCAGGAGGAACCAACCCGGCCACCACCTTGAGTTCAGACTTCTGGCCTCCAGAATCAAGAGACAATACAATTCTGCTGTTGTAAGCCCCACCCCCCAGATGGTGGTGATAAGTTATAGCTGCCGAACGAAATGGTACCACGTACTCTGAGCCAGAAACTGGCTGGTTAGCTAGCAGTCCTGGTGATCTGCATCTTAACCCACTCTTGGGGTCATTTGGACACCCCATGGTTTAAGATCTTCTGCTGAGAGAAATCAAGTGTGCCCAAATGGGGCCTCTTCCAGTGGGTTCTGAGCAGGTCACAGGAAACCCTATCTAAAACTGCAAACTTTCCAGCCTTCCGTCTCCCTTGCTGTGGGATAGGGACCTGCAGCTCTGACCCCTCGAGGGCTTAAGCATGCTCCGAAGGGCATCACGCCTGCATGGTTACTTGGCCTCTGTAAGACCCTCAGCGAGAATGAGCTCTGCAGCAGAGAAAAGTGTCCCTTTCCCCCATGCAATGAGGAAGTCGTCCTCAGCGTGCAGTACCCGGGGAATGCCAACGGGCATCAGCCATCCCAGCTCCAGTAGGAGATTCTCATTCAGTCCATTACCAGGAAGCTATCTTCTCAGACTGGACCCTGAGACACGGAAGCAGATCTAGTAGGACCGGTGCCCTCAGGAGGCTCACAGGTGGCAGGGGACATGCTGGGGTGCAGATGTACATGGACCACTGTTGAGACGCGGAGGACATGCCCTGGGTCTAACTTCTCTGGACCTCACGTTCTAAACGAGAGCAAAATTAAAATGAGCACTGCCTAATTTTCTAGAAACAAAGCTTATTGCTGGTTTCTGGTCTCAACAGACAGAAGGCTACCAGGCCAGATAGAATGTCTACTTCCCGGGACCAGGCCAGGGACTTGAAACCTTGGCAGCTGAGGCTCCCATTAGCTTGAGAAACACACTGTGGGTCCTGTCCTCCTATTTTAAGAGATGAGTGCAGTTTTTCCAAAAGATCTTTTCAATAGCCTGTGACAGAGTTTTCCAGAATCAGGAGGCCCTGGTGAGAGAGGAGTTTCAGGAGCTAGATTTTCTGTCCATGTCATCTCATAAAACCAACAGACTTAAAATCACATTAAAGCAACATTTGGAGGCTCTGAGAATGTTATATTTAAAAATTAAATACTACATTTGCCATACTTAATAATACTATCAATAATAATAAGCAACATCGGTATATGATTCTATGGTTTGAGATCCCATTTCTTTAACCTGGATTTCTCAGCCTCAGTTCCATTGTCATTTGATGACGACTGACATCAGTGTTCTGATGCGGGGACCGTCCTGTGCATCATATGTTTACCAGCATCTGTGACCTCTACCCATAGATACTGGTATCCCCTCTATCATTGCGACGACCCAAACTGACCCCAGACATTGCCCGATATTCCCGTCACCCTGGTGAAGAGTCACTGCTTTGATCCTTCCTTTCCACACTTCCCGAGGTGCATTATTACTAAGATTCCCAGCATCTGCAGCTCTGAACTGGAATATAAAGGACTTGGGATCTAATCTCCCATCTCCTAGATTCTGGGCTCTTTCTGCTGCATGTGCTTTCATCCAGCTGTTCAGCACGTGTTTACTCAGGGTCCAATACAAGGAGACACAGCTGGGAACAAGCCCCCCTGTTCTTTTTCTTTTCTTGTCTATTCTTTTTTTTTTTTTTTTTAAGATATCACAAGTAGGGGGAGAGGCAGGCGGGGGTGAGGGAACGGGGGGGTGGGGGGAAGCAGGCTCCTTGCTGAGCAGAGAGCATGACACAGGGCTTGATCCCAGGACCCTGAGGTCGTGACCTGGCCCGAAGGCAGAGGCTTTAACCCACTGAGCCACCCAGGCAACCCCAAGCTCCCCTGTTCTCTCAGGGTTAGCACACTCAGTTAGCACAGGTTACCACACTCGGGTAGCATGAGCTTCAGGACCTGAAGGGAGGGGGTACTTCTGCAAGTGGTGTCTTCAGGGCGTCTCTCCAGGACATCCAGGTGGGGCAGTGGCTCGCACGGAACAGATGGCCATGAGGGCACACTCTTATTTGGGCATCTAGTCTATTCCATGCAGTATGTCCATCCATCCTGTGAGCAGGTACTTTTACTCCTTCCCCATCCCATTATCGGTGAAGAAGGGCAGATTGAGGGCACCTGGCTAAGAGGTGGCAGGGCTGGGGTTCCATAGAGAGAATCAGGTTCCAGGGCCCAGGCACTAACTCAAAATGCAAAATGGCCTCTTGCCCCATACATTTGATGTTGAACAAGGGATTTCCACGAGCTGTATAGATATTGCTTGTCAGTGAACCTGGGCGTTACAGGTATAAGATGGCATGCATTCACATGACAGCAGTCTGTCCTCCTTACCCATCCTGAGACAGCACAAGAGCATCAAGCCACCACCAGGCTCAGCTGGGGATCAGAGTGGGATGCCTGGACTAAGGCATCAGAAGGATGAACAATCAAAATGTGTTGTGACCTCATCTGCCCAGGTTGCCTCCCTGGAAGACCCTGGGAGTAAGATAGGGACCCTCTGTTGTGGCCTGGAGCCACTGGGGGGATGGAGGTCAAGAAGCATGAAAGTATGATTCATTTCAAGCTCGGAAAGTGGATGAACGGGGCAGGCCCTGGTCCTGCTGCCCTCAGTGCCTGAGCAGGGGTCAGGGGTAGGCCCAGCCTCTCTGGCCTTGGGCTCAACATCATACCCTGGGCTGGCTTGGGTATCAGTGATCTTTGACTATACAAGGTTTGTGCCATTTGCAGAGTCCTTTAATGTCCCTCTTGTTTCTTCAGCAACCCATGGGGAGGGAAGAAAAGGGTTCTACCTGCATCTTTCAGATTAATCTGCAAATGAGGGACCTTCGCTGCTGGCACATTCCTTGGCCCCATTGCTAGAAAGAGGTGAAAGTCAAGGACCCTGCCTTATGAAACAAGGCCAGCATATTTAGGTTCTCTCCAGTCTTTGAGATTCTGATCATATGGTCCAAACGTCATTTATAGGTGAGGATAGACAGGAAAGGGAGCCAACAAACAATTGAGAGCAACTCTATTCTAAACTCTGGAGTAAGGGGAGCACCTTACAGCCATCTGCTCATTCCATTCTCATCACGGTTCTATTCATAGGATTTCTCCTCCCATTTCACAGTTAGGGAAACTGATAAAAGCCTAACTGGGACTATAGTGGCCTCTCTGAATCTCAGAAGGTCTCGAAGCTTTACTGCCCACTGTGGCGGAGGGGAAGAGCCCAGGAGACTGTGTTAGGGAAGGCCAGGATTTCTGGGATCACTGCTCTGCAAGGAAGATGGTGCCATTCCAAAGCCCAAGAAAATGGCCAGGGAAAATCAGCTCAGTGACCTGGAACAGCAGGAGGAATTTCAGCCACGGATGAAGATGGCCTCGCGGGTGCTTGGATTGCAGAATCCTGATAGTTCCATGAAAACTTGAGAGTTCCATGAAAACTCAAGAGTCAAGGCCCTCTGCCAGTTCCATCAAGGGGGACTGAAGCCTGGTTGAAAAGGGGCTCCTTCTTACACTGTTGGTGGGAATGCAAGCTGGTGCAGCCACTTTGGAAAACAGTGTGGAGGCTCCTCAAGAAATTGAAAATAGAGCTACCCTATGACCTAGTAATTGCACTACTGGGCATTTACTCCAAAGATACAGGTGTAGTGAAAAGTAGGGCCATCTGTACCCCAATGTTTATAGCAGCAATGTCCATGATAGCCAAACTGTGGAAAGAGCTGAGATGCCCTTTAGCAAATGAATGGAGATATGGTCCATATGTACAATGGAATATTACTCAGCCATCAGAAAGGATGAATACCCAACTTTTGCAACAACATGGATGGGACTGGGGGAGATTATGCTCAGTGAGCTAAGTCAAGCAGAGAAAGTCAATTATCATATGGCTTCACTTACTTGTGGAGCATAAGGAATAACATGGAGGACTTTAGGAAAAAGAAAGGAAAAGTGAATTGGAGGATATAGGAGGGGGAGCTAAACCATGAGAGACTATGGACTCTGAGAAACAAACTGAGGGCTTTGGGGGAAATAGGTTAACCTAGTGGTGGGTATTAAGGAGGGGACATATTGCATGGAACACTGGGTGTAAACAATGAATCTTGGAACACTTCATCAAAAACTGATGATATACCATATGGTGACTAACATAACATAATAAAAAATAATAATTAAAAAAAAGGGGGGGGCTCCTGATCTTGACATGTTCCTCCCAGCCAGTGGAAGACCCAGGAAAATATAGCATGGCAGGTTTCCAGTGGGTTAAGGGGTGACATGCGATCCCTGACAAATAGCCCTGCGTCCATAAGACCCTATTTGTATTAGGAGTACAATGCTGTCACTGGTCTGCTCAGGCTTAGATTATTTAAATTCCTGTCTTTTTTCCCCTTCAATCAGTTCTCTTTAGTAAGACAGAGGTACCTTATTTTGTATGGGAGTGCTTAGAGGCCTTATTAAATCCTTTATGAAATAGGACTGTGTAGGAGTTTGAAAATTATAAGTAGGATCTAATGGTCTGCTTTAAAGTAAATGCTGTTGTTTTAGTCCTGGTCTAATTTTCTCTCCATTACATCTACAAATATCATTACCAGCCAGTTAAATGAAATAATACTATCACTATGTGTGCATGTTGCAAACCTGTTATATGCCATGCATTTACATTTTATCTAAAATTAATCCTCATCACAACCTTGATTTGTAAATGCAGACATCTAGAGAGAAGTAGTCATTTGCCTGAGGTCAGCAGTCCGTGTTTTATAGACCTGGGGACCCACATAGGTTTCCACTATACTACTCTGGCTCTCACCTTTAATTTTTTATTAAAATACCCAAGTGAAGCAAGGGAGAGCATTGCCTAGAATGTATGTTAAAAAAAAAAAGGAGTATAAACAGTAAGATGGTCTGAAATAAGTGCTTAAGGGTAACTGGCAACTTCTCTTAGGATCCTTAATGTTGATTTCCTCCACTTAATCCAGCTCCGGCCCTCTCCGAGGCTTCTTATGAAAAAGCCTCAGATTCTTTGCCTGAAATGCCTACTTTGTGGGTTGCACTGTGTCCCTTAGAGGGGTATAATGAACTCCTGGACTGCGCACCACCGCCATACTGTATTTGAATAGAGGTCTTTGCAGAAGTGATCAAGTTAAGATGATGTTGAACCGGATGAGAGTGGACCATAAATCCAATCACTAGGGTCTCAATAAGGAGAGGGACATTGAAGACAGAGGCAAAGACTGGAGTGATGCAGCCACAGTCCAGGGTGTGGCCAGGATTACTGACAACCCCTGGAAGCTGGAAGAGACAAGGAAGGATTTTCCCCCAGAGCTCCGCTGACACCTTGAATTGCAGACTTCTGGCCTCCAGAACTTCGAGAGAATACATTTCACCCAGAAGCTGCTACTTCATCAGGCACCCCTGAGAAACACACACACCTTCCAGGGACTAATTGAGTTTCCACAACTGGCAGCCATGAACCCTGGATTCCTCCCAAATTTTAACCAAAATTTTAAGTATACCTATTAGTCGCAGAAAAGTTATTTTACAAATAGCACAAAATAAATAAAAATTAGTGATTTCGAAAGGATGCACATTTGACACAAAAATAAATGAGTGATATTTTAATAAATTTAATAAATATCCACATATATCTCATTGCCTCACCTGAAAATACTGTGGCCCCGGAAGGTCACAGAGACAGATACCAGCATAAATGTTGCCTTCCCTGAACTGTCATGGCTGCAACGGATGGAGAGAAAAAGCTAATGGCCTAGGTAAAACAGGATTCACTGGGGGGCTTCTGTGGCCACAGGGAGGGCTGGGGTGCACAGGGACTCCAAGGTCGCTGGGACCGAGGCCAGGACTCACTCCTTCCTTCTCTTGGCAACTTCTGTTTCTCTGCACTTTGAAGTCCTTTTCTTTTACTGTAAACCAGTCCTTTCCACACAGTGGAAGATACAGTGCAGAGAGTGCCATAGTCTCCCAGCTCTACCACCAAACTCAAGAAAGGAGATGAAAGAGGATGCGAAGGGGAAGGTTTTCCAGATCTCAAATTCTAGTATCTCAGGGAATGGCTCTGATTGGCCCAGCTTGGGTCAGGTGATATCTCCTGGACCAATCTGATCTGGCCATCAGAGGGGGACTCTGATTGGTACTGCTTGGGTCAAGCTCTTGCCTTACCCAATCAATGGAAAGGACCAGGAAGGTGAGGTCTATTAAAGGTGGCAGCTGCTGTCTGAACCCAGAACCACAAAGGCAAGATAATGGCAATGCTCTCCACTGAGGGGAATTGATAGCGTAGGGTTAATTGAGTCCAGGAGAGGAAATAAAAGGGGGGCATGACAGATACTGAAGTCTAGGGCAGATTAATAAAGAAGAAGCAGGTGGTCCCACTTGACTTCCCATCTGACCTCTTCTGGGCAGGTGAAACATGGTAACCATACATGGATGCGGGCAGGGAGGGTAGGGGGACAGACAGGGCTGGCTGCCCAAGCAGAGAGGTGAGCAGCCCCAAAGTGGACCCTGAACCCAGGCCCCTCAACCGTCAAAGAGTTCATTCTTGTCTGAAGACACAGGGTTTCCCTACAGGAACTCCACAGCTCTGAACTGCACTGATGCCATTATTCACCAACAGACCAGTGTCTGGACCTCCAGATCCTACACCCAGATCAATTCCCCAATCTCAGGGGCTTACAACAACAAAGATTTGTTTCTTACTCATGCTATATGTCTATAGCAGGCCATGAAGTGGGTGGGGGTTTGCTGCTCCCACATCACCATCATCCTCCTCACTCCAGAACCCAGCCTGAAACAGCATTTCTGGAGCATCACAGTGACAGAGGAAAGACACTTTGAGAGGGTCTAGCATCAGCCCTGCTCCAGCCTGTTGGTAGCATTTCTACTCAACCTCCTTGGCCAAAACTGGGGACACAGCCTGCCTAGCCCCAGGAGCCTGGAAGTGAGTTCCTGCCGGCTGCCGGGAAAACGGCAGATCCAACTGGTAAACACCATTAGTGACTGCCCATCCACAAGGCTGCCCATGCATGACTTTCTTGTGCACCCAAATCATTGAGGACCCAGAAAGTATCCCCTGAAACTCAGCTCAGATACAGATCAGCCTCACCTCTAAATCTAGAGAGAAATCTGATCATGCAGGCATGCAGGAAGAGACATGTGCCTGGGATGGCAGAAAGAGCCATCCTCCTTTCAAGTCTTGAAAGTCCTCCTTTCAAGCCTGGGCTTGGGTCTGAAGAGCTGTGTGACCCACCATCAGTTGCTCATCCTTTTGCTATCCCTTCTCATCCTCACTAGGGGCATTGTTAATTCTTCTCCAGAAGGTGGACATAGGCATTCAGCAAGGAGGTGTTGGAGAACACACTCAATACCTCTTAGTCCCCATCACTCAGAAACCTGAGACTGCATTCCCTTCCATTTTCCCCCAACGAGATCTGTTAGCAAAGTGGGGGAGAGAAGGAGAGGATAGTAAGATAATCCGCTACATTTTGCTGTATCATACCCGCGGTGTAGCGGGCTCCATCCGAAGACTCCCTCAAATACATTTGCTTTAGGCAACAGCAGATAAAACAGACAGAATTCTAATGCTTCTGGCTAAAGGATGTTATTGAATTTGTGAGATAAGAGTTGCATACAAGGTGATCTTCCCAGTAAGTGATGAGGTTTGAAAGTAGAACAGCCAGTTATACTGAGTCTTTACTTAAGGAAGAGCCTTTCCGGTCTTGTGTTTCATCGGTCAGAATCCCAGAGGAAATACTCCAAGGAGATGTTAGTTGAAAAGGCCCTCTGCCTGTCCCACTGCTCACACACAGGATAGTGCAGTGGACTGGGGCTTCAAGGAAGCCAGGAAGAGGGGGGAGAGGGAGACCATTGAGGGACAGGGCTACCTCAGCTAGAATAGTGACCTTCCAGTGTCCCCCTGCTCAAGGAGACTGTGCAGGGAGGTCCTGGGGAATAGATTCCCCAACTTGATTCCCCTTGCTCTTCTTGATCTCTGCAGGGATCCCCATTGACTAAGCAAGCTGAAGCCAAGGGCTTAAGAGCTCTGCCCCCCTTCCCCACCAAGTCAGATTCCCAGGCACCAAGCAGGGCTGAGTGAAGGTAAGAACAATGGGAGATGGTCAGCCCAGGGGGCTTCAAAGAACTGAAGAGAGAGAATTATTCTAGAAAACACACTAAAGGCCAAAGGGGAGCAGCTGTCACAAGCATATTTCTGTTTCATTTCTAAGTAGAAGAGTTTCTACACTTCTGAGCTATCTGCCACGCAGAGGGCTGTCTTAGGGGGGTGGGCAGCAATGTTTTGCTAAGAGTGGTCTCCTCTAGGGATGCTAGAAAAGGGATTCTTGCAGTGCACACACAAGTCTACACTTCAGTAGACACCTCCCAACCCTAACCGGATAACCTCTGCTCAGTTTGGCATGTGTGCTTCCAGAACTTTCCTGTACTTCAACTCTGGTTTTCATGAACCACAGAGAAGCAGTATACATAATAGCTAAGAGCACAGACTCTGGAGTCAGACTGGCTTGTTTTCAATACTGATCCTTGCTAGCTAGCGTTGCGACCTTGGACCTCACGCTAGCCCCTCAGTCTCCTGATCTGCAAACTAGGGTGCAAATACTTACTTCCTAGGGTGGTTGTTAGAATAAGTGAGTTAACACATGTTAAGTACCTAAAAGCCTCTGCCACATAAGCAGCCCTATACAAGTGTTTGTTCATATAATTCATTATATACAAAATTATCAAACCATATCCATTAATTACTGTGTCAAACATTGTTTTGCCTTTATTTTTTTAATACACACACACAGAGAGAGAGAGAGAGAGGGTAACAACCTATCCCAACTCCCTCAGCTACAAAAGAAAAAGCTCCATGTATGTTAACTCATGTAAATTTTTGCCCACAAGGGCCATGACTCACTAGTTTTGCAAATGGCAATCCAATTTTTGTCCAGCTAGGACACCCTGTTGCTTCATCTAATTACACCTGGCCTTTTCTCCCCCTTGGGGTGTTGACACAGAGTCTGCCAACGTGGGAAAGCACCCTGCTAAATAAAGGGTGGGCATTTATTCCTTTATTGGCCCACCCATCCTTCTGGCATCTGCGGTTTGCGTACCTGCTGCAGGCTGGTTGCTGGCCTGGGTGCTGAAAACATAACAGATGCCATGCTGTGGCCCTCTTCCAGTAGATGAGAGACACACTGTAGATGAGAGACACAGTGGATTGGGAGACCTGGTTCCAGTCTCCAGTTCCATGCCCTGGTCTTCCCTGGCTTAAGGCCCCCTCTGCATCCCACCACAAATGCTGGGGAGTGGATTCTCTTGTGCTAAGCCTGTTGTCCTACTTCACCCACGTCTGGGTCCTGACCCTCAGCCATCCCATGTATATCCCATTTCAGCACCCTCTGCTCCTCCAGTTCTTCTGCTCTGACCTCATCCCCAACAAGGATGTGGCCTGAAGAGCCATTTCTGGGGAACTCCTTGCTGGGAGTCACTCATCAGAACTACTGCAGGTAGTTAAGTTTTACTTATTGATCCTCAGTTTCCCCATCTGCAAAAGGGGAATACCCCACACTGATCATCATCATAAAAATAGCTGCTCTTCGCCTGGGTGGCTCTGTCAGTTAAGCAACTGCCTCTGGCTCAGGTCATGGTCCCAGGGTCCTGGGATCAAGCCCGGGGTCAGGCACTCTGCTCAGCAGGGAATCTGCTTCTCACTCTGTTTGACACCCCCCCCACCCCAACTCATGCACTATCTCTCAAATAAATACATGAATCTTTTTTAAAAAAAATAGTTGCCCTTTATAAAGTACCTGCTATGGAACAGACAGTCGGATAGCACACAGTGGTTCGTCTTCTCCCATCCCTGTGTTACAGGTGAGGAGAGAGAGGCTTGAAGTCGAGAGTGCCCAGCCATTCGGCCAGTGATGGTGAGGCTGGGCCTCTGACCTAACTCCCAGCCCTGCACTCTCCCACTGCACCACTTTGCCCCTCCATTCATGTTTCTACACCGCCAGGAAACATACATGGGGAGAGCCAGTGGAATGCTAGGAATAGGTGTGAAAGCACTTTATACTGACTACATTCATGAAAACCAGGCTCTCACATCAGAGGTCAGGCCTCACCTATAGAAAGTCCATAGCAGATGGATGTTGGTATTAAGCAGACTCACTCCATCCTGCGTGTGGGAAGTAGCTTGATTTGAAATGACTTTGATTGTTAATCATTTTATTTTACTCTTCTCAAATGCTATGCCTTTGAAAAAATGCCTCCAGCCAGATTTATTACAAATTTTAATGTGTGTCTTACTCTCCTTGGTCAAGGTTCGCTATCTCAAAATGCTTCCTTCTGGCATCTGATGGTAGAGTTCAGGAGGTTGATGGAACTCATGTCTGTCACTTGGAATCCTGGCCACAAAGCTGACAATTAATTTGATACGTTGCCTGAGAAAATTAAATGTTCCTGCCATTGCGGAGATAACCAGCCAATTTGCATCAGCAGACTACTAGGATATGCAAAATCCTTTTTCATTTCTTCCAGAGTTACAGATAACTGAGCTGTGGGCTTGTCACAGAAGTGAGCTCTCAGAGCCACAATCATAATGGTTTCATATCTCTGTCTTGGTTCACAGATTCCTATTTGAACAACATGAGCATTTCTAATTCCTTCAGAGCGTGAAAAAAATCATTCCATGCTCTCTTCCCTCCAGGTCAGGATTGAATGGCACAGGAGCTGGTGGAAAGAGCAGGGAACTGGGGGAACGATAGCTCTGGGTTTGATAGCTAGTAAGTGGTAGACCCAGGGACAGAAAGAGCCTGGCTCTAAGCCTGGGCCCTTAGTGCTATACCATGCCACTCCCTTCCAGCAGAAGTTTTGTCACTGTTTTCTCTGTGTCCTGCTCTGCAGTCCCTTCCACTGTGAGCCAAAGGCAGTGCTGGTAGAAGAGGAGGGTACTGAATGGGTGGGTGGGTGAGTGGGTGGAAGGTGGAAAGACATTGATAAGCTGGGAGGGTGGTGGACGGATGGATGGATGGATGGATGAATGGTGGGTAGAACGGAAGCTAATGAATAGATGATAGTTGAAGGGTGGATGGGTGGATGGGAAATGGGGCTGAGTGAGGAGGTCAACAGATTGGTGTATAGTGAATAGATGAAGTGGACAAATGGATGGATAGGTGACTGGGTAGATAAGGAGCTAGGTCAAAAATAGGTGGATGGGTGGAGGATGTGTGAATGATGAATGGATGAGGTAGATGGATGGGTGTATATATGAAAGGTGGGTGGGAGGTAAATAGGTAAATGAATGAAGAGTGGATAGATGGGCTGGGAGTAGGACAGTAGGGTGGACAGATAGAAGTGGGTGTATGGATGAATGGATGGATGGGGTAGATGAATGGGCAGACGGGTAAGTAGGTGGATGAACATATGGATAAGTGGGTGGATAATGGATGGTGAATGGTTGGTGGGTGAGTGGGGGCACATATATAGAGGGAAGTAGGAAGAATGCTGCCTTTGATGCCTCCCAGAACTGGGTTAGAATTTCAGCTCCATAGGCTATAGGTGGATGGATGGAAATTTAGAGAAAGGACCTTCTTTCTTCATTCAGCAACCTTGGTTCACACTGAATCTGATGATAGATTGCCAGGAGATGACCCATACCTCATTTAGTTGATGCTCTAGGGTGTAGTACTCATGGTCACAAAAAAATATGTATGGGACTTTGAAACTGCTAGTTCTACCAAAGTGTCTAAACCATCAGTTCAAGAAAGGATGCTGGTCCATGCTGCCATATTCTGCTCTACTCTCTGTGCCTTACCTCACTCCTGTCCCTTCATTTCAAATCCCTGTCCCTCCATCATGCTACCCCCATTCCATACCAATCCTTAAAGTTCAGCTTAAATGCTGCCTCCTGCAGGAAGCCTTTCCTGACCTACTCAAGACTTCCAAATCCATCTCTTCCTCATCTGCTCCACTCTTTATTATGCAACTTTGGAAGCTATATTTTGTGTCAGAGAAGTACAAGAGTCTAGAGACAGTAATGCCATCTGTGCTATGTTTGAGCATTTCAAAGGAAATCCTAATGGGATTCACCTTTACCTTGTGATACACCCAGAGAATTATATGGCATTACAAATGTGAACCAAAGAGGATGTCCTACTTTGGAAGTACAGGTGTTTTCCATTTAGTTTTTTGACCATTTAAGTCTTCCCTAGTTATGATCTGATTTTCTTTCCAGAGGTGCCTGGAAGAGTGTCCCAGGTTAGAGGGGAGGACAGAGAAGAGATAAGGGAGAAAGTTTCCCAAGCAGCCCTGCCCAGGAAGTCCGACTACTCCCACCCCTCGCACTAGACTTTCCCTGCCTCCCCTGCTTTGTCCTCTGGATCCCAGCTTGCCCTCTGGGAGCTGACCCCTCCTCCACTAAGACGATGAATGTTAACCCTAACCTCCTTTCCCAGGTGTATTAACCTGGACAGCCACAAGCCTCGGGGCCAGAAGGACTGCACACCTGGTCCTTGCCCCTGCAGGTGGACAAAGGGTAGGAGGCAGTGGCCACCAAGTTGATGGTCTTCAAAATATTGTGTTGCTGCTGCTACTTTGCCATAACTCCAAAGACTCACTCATATGCTGACACTGTTGCAAACACTACACATACACACACATTCACACACACAGGTCCTGTGACCCGTCAAGGCCATGGACTGTGTTGTAGTCACTGGGGGGCATCCATACTGCCCTGTGTCAGGCATTAGGTCTGCACTCTTTGATAGAACCTCCTAATGTGAAAAGTAAATTCAGGCTGAAACATGCATCTTTCAGAACAAGGAGAATGGTGGCAATCTTAGTATTTCCAGCCCTGTAGTAGATAATTTACACACATTCTCTCTGATCCCCTTAGCTTCCTCCAAGTGAATGGCAGAATCCCAGGTTTAGATAGGGAAGCCAAGGCCTGGAATTTAGCAGCCTGACCAATGGTGCCTGAGAAGCAAGTACAGAGAGCTATGTTCTTCCTCCCTAAATGTCTCCATTCTATTTTTTGCCTGTACCATACACGCAGTGACAGCTGTGGGATACTGCGTGAACCTGAACTTGCAGGTCACAAGGAGAAGGATGTTGACATCTTAGATCATGTGGAGGGTGACCAGGAGGCCAGCTATGAAGAAATGCAATCTTTAAAATCATGCTCCCTTAACAGTCTGTCATGGGCCATTTTGTAAGGCTGGGCGCTCATCCGTTCGGATATTTATTTGACAGGCAGTTTGATTAGTGTCCATTGTCCCATTTAGAGAGTAAGCTCCATGAGGAAAGAGAAGATGACTACTGTGCTGGCCAGGATTTCCCCTGCTCCCTGGCAGGATAGCTGGTACATCAGTGGACGTTCAATACATACACATGAATGAATGCTGCATAGGACTCATCACCTACACTGACACTGTGAATTACACGTGTGATCTATAAACTTCCCAGGGAGTTATAAGGCAGGAATTATTTTCTCCATTTTACAGATGGGGAAACAGAGGCTCTGTATTTAACACAGGAGTGCACCTGACCCAGGCTTGGACCCCAGGCCTGCATGGCTCTAGGGCACCACACTCTGGCCCGGGGAAGGTACGGACTGAGGACTTCCCAGTTGCCCTGTTTGCACAAATGTATCTGCAGGCCATCCCGCTGCCCTCTACTCCACGTCACCATCTCAGGTCTGTGCTGTGTTTGTTTGCAGGCTGAGGAGGCAGCAGGGACAGAGCGGCCAGCTCATGGACACAGAAGGCCGGGCTGGGAGCCAGACCCAGGGCAAGCTCCAGGACGGACGCAACAACAACATTCTGGCCCACGCCTGCTCCCGTGGCTGCAGCAGCTAAGCCACCACCTGCGGTCACCTGACGGGACTGCACACATCTCTGTCCTGCCCACTGGAAGCCCCTCTCTGTGCCACAATGGCCCCTGTCTCACCCCTGATGACATCAGATGCAGAGAGACAGCCTTGAACTTGAGCTGAGAAGGCCAGGTTCCTGTCCCAGGTGCCTGACTGCTTCTCTGAGTGACTTTGGACAACCTTGCCCTTCCTGTGCCTGTTTTCTGCATCTGCCAAAGGGGTTAAAACAGCTCTTTGTCCCACCTAAAACTACAAGGTTATTGGGAAAAACCAAATGGTTAGCAGACATGGAAAACCTGTGATGTTTCTGAAATTGTTTACACAGGCAAAATACAACCTTGGTGTCTGAAGTGTACTCCTGTCCCATAAAGCAATTAGACCATCCCAACTTTACAGTTTGGACCATCACGGCTTGTCACACAGTACTTTTGAAAATGCAACCCAGTGTCAAAATAAATATCTCTGTTCCTGCCCGTCCAATGGGAACACCATTCCCAAATCCTGGAGCAAAACCTAACGTGTATTCACTTGCCTCTCTGCCAGGCCAGTCTTTCTGACCCTGGAAGAGGGCATGACCTGCACACCAGCCTGGTCCCCTGGGTCTCAATGCTGCAGGTACACGTCTGCCCTTAATCACAGAAGACTGCCTCCCACCTATAATTTCAGCAGCTCCCCACCCCACCCCACACCCTACACCGGGATGCCCTTCGGAAGGTGAAGTCACTGACCGTCAGTTGCTCCTATCAAGTGCCATCAGAGTTTCTCCCCAAACTGAGTCCTACAGCCAAATTTTGAGTCCCCATCCACCTTCTAGGTGTTTTTCCTTCAAAGGGTGTGAAGTGGTCTCCTCAGCATTGTCTTAAAGAGGGTCCCCAAATGCCATTGATGAGGTGGTCCTGTATTGACAGAGAAGTATGGGTGACTAGAAAGTTCACTCTAGAAGGACAGTGGACTCACACAAGGAACAGACTGCCGTAGGACCTGTTGGGGGAGCACTCGGCCTCATTGAATGGGGAGAAACTGTAGCGCCAGGGACAGAGCTCAGATGTAGTCAGTCTCCTCCAGAAATCCAGCCCTGCTGTTTACTAACCAGAAGACCTTAGGCAAAACTGCACAATCACTTATGTGTCATTTCCTTGTTTTCAAGCGGTGATGATAAAACCAGCCTTGCAGGGTTGTTGTAGGGCTCAATGGCATCCGGCACATGGCGCACCCAGCATGCACCGCTCACTGAATGGTAACCACATTTTTTGGGCATCACTGTCATCGTCTGGAGAAACTTTGCTATGTCACTCATTTGGCAGGTCGCTTTCTATAGAAATAAGCTTGGTGTTTAGAACCCCTTGAACTTTTCTTCTGGAGTCTTTGAACTCTGTCTATCCCTGTTCAAAGTTCAGGTGTGTTTTTATTTTTTCTTAACAACTTCCGGTTTTTACTTTTTACATCAGGAATCAATGCTTGGGGCTGTCGACATCGTCTCCTGGGTATATTAAGAGATGTTTTAATGGACGGTGTGGTTTTATATTTTTATTTTAAAAACAAGAAACAATCATTATTTTCCTCCTTCAAACCAAGCCTATTTCTCAGTTATGTTGCCCACGTAAGTCTACTTGTCTTGCACACTTGTCACTCTCTGTCCCCCATTGGCACTGTCCTGTTCCCTCCAGGAAATCACAGGGCTGCTCCTCTCTTCACTGTGACCCGGGCAGCATGTCAGATTTCTTGCCGGGCTGAATTCATGAAGTAGGGGGCAAGAGCTGGAAGCAGCCCAAGAGATGCTGGACTTCCTGGCTGTGTTTAAGTCAATTGTTGTTTCTTGTTAGAATAAAACTATTTCTTGGACATTCCTTCTTATAACTTTGTTCTTATTTGAGGTTGGGTGGGATGGGCAGTGTGCCTCTGAGTCAAAAGGCTCAAACTGAATTAGAAACATAAAGATTGGAGGGGAAGGATCCCAAGTCGGTGATGTGTTTATTTTCATGGGAAGGATCCCAAGTTGGTGATGTGTTTATTTTCCTCACAGAATACAACCAAACTTGTCAATTCAAGGCTCCATCCAACTCGATCACAATTTATATTATTATTATTCATCATAATGATTATTTTACACTAGAAATCTGTGATCTATTTGTTAGGGGGAAAACGAGAATTTTTCACCTAGAGGAAAACATTCTTAAAATGTCAAATTCCCCCTCAGACGTTTATACGGCACACGTGTGGGTATAACCAGCATTTGCTTTATAACAGACTTCTCGATTTCCTGCCTCCTGCCTTTGCCCACCCTGTCATCCCTACCTGGGATGCCTTTCAACTCCCATCTTTGCACATCAAAATACATATCTCTTAAGGGTCAGTTCCACCTCTTCCATGATGCCTTCTGGTCTCCTGGCAGCACTAAACCAAGCCAGACATAATCTCATCCACATACTTGCTCATGCAGTTTCTATCACTATCTCTTGGCTCTGATGGCTGTTAACTGCACAATAGGGCTACTTTTGCCCATGGATCATCCTCCATGCCTTCAAGCCCTTAAGAGATGCCAGGTCCTCTTCAGGGCTATGTCTGTACCCACCCTCCGTATTCTAGTCCCAACACTACCTGGTTCATAAGAGGTAATCAATAATTTTGGAATGAATAAGAGTGAGCCCAACACAAATTGGGGTGGGCTGTGTGAAGCTTGCTTTTGGCAGCCTCCTGTCTCCAGTCTGGCCCCACTGCCACTTCTTGGGGCTTTGGGCTTTCCAGGTTCCAGTACTGCCTGGCCCCCACCCCCACCCAATGGAGTGCCTGATCTCTCTGCATCCCCTCAGATATATCTCTCCTGAGTTCCAAGTTCCACAAGAGTTTTCCCTTCTCCCTCATTCAAAACCCCATTCGCAGGGTTTGTAACCCAGCCCAGTACTGGTTGAGCAAGCAATCTGATTAGAGAAACCCATTCCCAAGCAAGAATTTGCATAAGGATTATTATTTGAAATCTAAGCATAGTAGGACGAACTATAGGCTGGTGGTGTCCACAGGGCTCTCCTACCCCCACTAAAATATATCGCAGGATTCTCATGCCAGGGGGTAAAAACAATTCATATTTAGAGTAATGGTAATCCCAAAGCTAGATGCTGTGAGTCCCTTCCTGCTTACTGCTACATATTACCAACCCTCCTCCCCAGTCCAGGCTATGAACTCCATCAAGTGAGCTGTGCACAGCTGGCCCCCAGCACAGAGCTGCTTTTAGGCAGGTTCTCAGTGGGTGTGGAAGGAGTGCACATGTGCACACAACCCCACTTTGGCGCCCAGCTCTAGCATGTTTAGCAAATGCCTGTCACTCTGATGATTCAGCTCACGCACTGTGCCTCTCACAATTTCCTCTTCTGACCAGGAACAAGAAATCATGGTGAGGTCTCTCTCGTGCTTAATTATTGACTGTCACAAAACATGAGTAGCTTTTTTTTTCCCCTGGGTAATCATGGACAAGCATGATTAATAGATTTTCCTCTCAGTGTCTCTGTTCTTCATGTTGATTCCCCATCTCCCAAACACACACTTCCTAATTCTCTCCTCTCTGCAGAGAGTGATGCATTACACACAGATCCTTCCCAGGTGTCAACACTGCCATTTTGCATTGTCCTGATTCTGAGAAGTTATTGGTACAACCATGTTCTATGCTTAGTCCAATGGCATTTTATTTTATTTTATTTATTTTTTCAATGTTCCAAGATTCATTGTTTGTGCACACCCATTTCTTAATAGAAATTCATTTTACATCTCATGTTTAGCCAACTCTTAAAAAGTAAGGTGGATTTTTCATAGATGGCTTTGATGATATTGAGGTATGTGCCCTCTATCCCTACACTTTGAAGAGTTTTGATCAGGAAGGGATGCTGTACTTTGTCAAATGCTTTTTCAGCATCTATTGAGAGTATCATATGGTTCTTGTTCTTACTTTTATTGATGTGTTGTATCACATTGACTGATTTGCAGATGTTGAACCAACCTTGCAGCCCTGGAATAAATCCC
>NC_081557.1:207447007-207453196 GCF_022355385.1 Mustela nigripes | reverse complement strand
TACCCAACTTTTGTAGCAACATGGACGGGATTGGAAGAGATTATGCTAAGTGAAATAAGTCAAGCAGAGAGAGTCAATTATCATATGGTTTCACTTATTTGTGGAGCATAACAAATATCATGGAGGACAAGGGGTGTTAGAGAGGAGAAGGGAGTTGGGGTAAATTGGAAGGGGAGGTGAATCATGAGAGATTATGGACTCTGAAAACAATCTGAGGGGTTTGAAGTGGCGGGGGTGTGGGAGGTTGGGGTACCAGGTGGTGGGTATTATAGAGGGCATGGATTGCATGGAGCACTGGGTGTGGTGAAAAAATAATGAATACTGTTTTTCTGAAAATAAATAAATTAATTAAAACAAAATAAGTTCCTGGCCCACATTGAGTCTGTATTATCAACAGGGAAGTCAGTCAAGGGAAAAATATGTAAGAAATAAAAATAATTCAAGTTGAGTTGAAGGTAATCAATTCAGTTGACAAGGTGGCACATGGATAGGGTTACTTACCATGGTGTACTCAGAAAGCATCCCATGTCAGGGCTTGCAACTTAAAAAAGAGTCAGCTGTGCAAAGAGATGATGGACGATGATGTCTTCCAGGCACAGAGAACCAGTAGGGCAAAAGCCCTAAGTTAATAATTACCTGGATTATTGCAAGAAAAGTAGGTATTCCAGGGAGGCTGGAGCTTGGTCGGTGGAGTACAAAGTGGTAGAAGATGAGGGTATAGGACCAGGCAGGACCAAATCATGGAAGTGCTGGAGAATGACAGGGAGGAATTTGGATTTGCACAATGAGATGTCCTAGAACTGTCTGAGAAAGGAGGATGACAACTGTGCACACATGAGACCATGAGATGTGGGAATGAGGGTGACAGCTAATGGGACACCATCCAGATGGATGAGTAGCAGTCCAGAAGAGACACAGGAGGCTGGATCAGGGTAGTCCTGGTGATGGGGGGGGGGGGGGGGGATGGATTCAGGACATTTCTGGGGGGCTTAAAGGAATGGGGCAGGACTTTTGTGTCAGTTTCAAGACATTTGAAATCTCTGAGTCCCAGTCCTAATACCTCAAGGAACCATCATGGTAATTAGACAAAAATCACGTGTTCATTGCTCCTGTTGCCTGGTGTACAAAGCACACTAAGTGAATATTATCCTATTCTCTCCTTCCCCCCCTCTTGTGAGATCAATGAGAACTCTGCATCCTTTGGGTTGAGGTCTTTCCCATCTGCTTCTCTTCATGGTGAGCTTCCCACCACTCTATAACCTGCCCTGCGAACACACATACACACACACACATGCATATACACACACACAGACATGCACTCTCTCTTAGATACAGACATCAGCTGTGTTTAAAGGACATCTCTGTAAAAGTCTCTGGAGAGGTTTTGGTGTTTTTTTTTTTTAAGATTTATTTATTGATTGATTTTAAAATACTTTATTTTATTTTATTTTAAAATATTATTTATTTTATTTTATTTATTTATTCATGAAAGAGGGAAAGACACACAAAGAGAGAGAGAGACAAAGGGAGAAGCAGTCTCCTGCTGAGCAGGGAGCCTGATGTGGGACTCGATCCCAGGACCCTGGAATCACCACCTGAGCCAAAGGCAGATGCTTAACTGACCAAGCCACCCAGGCACCCTGGAGAGGTATTCTTTAAAGGCTGCTTGTTTGCAGGATTCTTCTAAAAGTGTATCATTTTTCTTTCTTCTGTAAGCAAGAGGAATCCAATTTTAACTGCCCAACACACAAAAAGTAGTATACCACTTAACAATGGGTCCAGCGGAGGGAAAGTTGATGGCACAGAATCAGTCTACAGATCAATAACACCATCAGGGGTCCAGGTTCTTTTGTTTTTTTTCTTTTTAAAAGATTTTATTTATTTATTTGAGACAGAGAGAGTGAGAGAGCATGAGAGCGGAGAAGGTTGGAGGGAGAAACAGACTTTCCATGGAGCTGGGAGCCATATGCGGGACTCCATCCAGGGACTCCAGGATCATGACCTGAGCCAAAGGCAGTTGCCCAACCAACTGAGCCACCCAGGCACCCAGGGGTCCAGGTTCTATCCATCCTTCTACACCAATATCCCTGAAGTGCTGGCATCGTCTTCAGTCTGGTGGCCCTATGGTTGTGCACATCATATCCAGACACAAGAACATTCAGGGAGGTAAGAGGGACTCTATGTTTCTGCAGCTTTCTCTCAAAGATGGGAAGTCTTTGTCAGAATCCCCCAAACTTTCCCTCATGACTCTGGTCAAAATTGGCTCTCATGCCCTTCCTAAACCAAGCACTGGTGTGGATGATAGAAGTGGTTTGGGTTCAATAAGCAGCAGATGGGGTAGTTTTCCTCTGTATAATGGAGTGGGTGTTACAGATGACCAAAAGGAAAGGTGCATTATGAAAGAGGGAGGAAAATGGATTTTGGCTACTCACATGGCTCTTAACAAAGGGAAACACAAATTTCACTGAATTTGAGAGAAAATATTACAGTTTTATTAGCTATGCCCCCTCCCATAGAACTTTTTGGCTCTAATTTCCCAAAGACAGACAAAAGGTAGCAGAACTAGTGATTTCATATTTTATTTTTCCATCTTAAAATTCTGTCCTATGAAGAGAAGTAGCTCCCAGTCATCTGTGCTTTATGGTGACTGTAATTGCAGGACTTTAAAATGCTAGAGGTGGCAGACAGTCCTGACAGCTCGGGCAATGGGGAATTGGCATCTGCTGAGACTCTACCACCTACCTGCCAGAATCCAGCGCAGCCATTCCACCCAGATGATTCCATTGGATCCTCAGATCTTTGCAAGGCCAAAACCATTAACCCCTTTCCAAAAGGAGGAAACTGTGACCTGGAGAAGTCCTAGTTTATGACATTTCCCAAACCACAGAGTAGCTTTCCACACATGATATATTGAAAAAAAGGGCCCTTATACATCTCCAATTCTAAAAATGAATTGGAGAGAGGGCTTGCCCTGAAGTTCTGCATCTCCCAAGGCAGAAGGGAGATGTAGAACGCACCAAACTTAGCTGAGATCCTGATTCACCCACCAATGAAGAGTGGTGGGAGCCACTCCAAACCCGTCAGATTGTTCGGGGAGGTGGGAGGTTGGGGTACCAGGTAGTGGGTATTATAGAGGGCACAGATAGTGTAGAGCACTGGGTGTGGTGCAAAAATAATGAATACTGTTATGCTGAAAATAAATAAATAAATAAATAAATAATGGGGGGGTGGTGGGAGGATAGGTCATGGGAAAGCATGGAAAAGCATACCTTGGAGCCTGGTGCACTGGACCTAGAGACTCACTTCTAACTGAGAGAGCATGGAGACAGAAAGATGATGACGTAGTGGGGAAGTCTGACAGATGCGAATTAAGTCAGGCAATCAAAGAGCAACACCCACATTAAGTCATGTGACAAGAAGGATGCTTCATTCTTGTGCTGTACTTCTCCCAAATCCATACGACCAGTCTAGCCATAAAAAAATCCCACCAGACAAACCACGACTGAGGAGCATTCTACAAAATGTGTGACCATCATTCACCCAAGTATCACGACCATGAAAAATAAAGAAGATAGGGAAATATCACAGATCACCAGAGACAAAGGAGGTATGACAACTACATGAAATGCAGTGACCTCAAATGGCTCACAGAACAGAAAAAGGATAGTGTAAAAACCGGTGAAATTAAAAACAAAAGAAAGCCTGGCAAATGCAGCTTGTGTATATAAAACACAGACATCAAAAGGAGTGAATCAAGGGTTACATAGGAGCCCTTCTATGTTACCACTGAATCTCTTCTATAAACCTAAAATCACTATTTAAAAATAATGTTTAAATATATCTGTGAAAGAGCTGGGTATCAGCATCCTCAGCATTGTTACCACCACTCCACCCCACTAGTTGCTGCATTTTCCTGAAATTGGAGTTCCACTTTCTATAGAAACAGAAAAGCCTGAGGAGGGCAAACCTCCTAATTGCAGATATTGGTGCTTAGGGTAGAGTTTACATTTGGGAGGTGGGGTGCTCTGTCTATCTGTACCAGTGCATACAGACTGACATCAAGCCAGTGGCTGACAGACCTCACTCACAGGTGAAAGCCCATGTCAACCTGCCCTCCATGGAGGAAGCCAAAATATCAAACACAGTCACACACACACACACACACAGCAGAAACCCTTGGCACCACCTCTGTTCATCAGCTTGGTCCTTTATTGATAAACCGGAAGGACAGGTGGGGATAAACAGATCTTAGGGGAAAATATCACTATGGGAGAGAAGGATCAGTATAAATACAGAACTCTCCCCAAAGGAAATAGCTCACTCAGAGAAGAGACCCTTGAAAGATTGAATCTGTACCTTCAAAGAGATTTGGGACAGTCTAACAGCTATAAAACACAAGACTGAGCTATTCTGAAAAAAGGGGAAGAATATGAGAATTCCTGGAAATGAGAAATCATTGCTAAAATAATGAATTCAGAAAATGGCTGGAGGAATAAGTAGAGGAAACTTCCCAGAACTGAGGGTACAGAGAATATGAGCAAAATCACAGGATCTGTCATTGTAATGACAGTGAGGTGTGCGGAGCAATTCCTGAATGCTGAGCAGCCCACCAGCACCGCACACACACATAATTTTTACAAGCTGGTGAGGTGGATGCTGTCAGGACCCTCATTCTGCAGATGGGTAGACTGAGGCACAGGGTGGGGAGGGACAGGTGGAAGACATGCAGCCAGTGAAGGAAAGAACAGGACCTCAAACGAAGGTAACAACCCTCTTCCCCTTTAGCTGCTTTCACGGCTGGTGCTTCTCCTCGAGTCTCACCAACCTGCTTGGCTTCAGAGAACATTATATTCTTATAAATGTATTCAACAGAATTCTGTTGGTTTAAAGATCTTAGAATCAAACCATGGACAAATCACAGATGCTTTCCTTATATTGGATGAAGAGAGTTGACCATGATATAGCTTATGGAAGTCAGAGGCAGGTGTGAGTGAAGCAATGGGGAGACTCCACAACATGGTACTCAATTCATTTCTATAATCTGTAAGTGGATTATATAAATTTAAATTTCTTTCTATACAATATATTTTAGAGCTGTGTCTATAAGCACAACTGAAAATTGATAAAAATAAGAAAATAGAGCTTATTACTATCCTTACTACAGTATGGGAATAATGTCTCATTAGTATAGTTGACATTCTACATATCCATTACATCTTTGACATTATAAAGTTAACAGGGAAGATCCAGATTCTGGATCTTGGGCACCATCTTTAACAAAATAAGTGTAATATCACAAATTCAAAATTAGGCTCAGGGCTTTGAAAGGAGCCTGAAAAATTAAAGAACCCAAAACTCAAATTGCTTTATATTTACAGTCTACTCCTAACTAATCCATAGATGACACCAAAACATCGAGAAAACCAAGAAAAGGAGGAGAGAAAAGGAAGTTGATAATAGAGCAAACAGACTAGATCCCTTATTTTTCATTATAAAGAATAACTCAAATACAATCTCAAAAAATATAACCTGAAAAAATTGTACATACATATAATTATAGGAACACATGCATCTATACATATTATATTGGGTGATAAACAATCAGATAAAACAAAAACAGAATGGTGTAACATGTCTGGGCTCTCTACTCTGTTCCACTGGTCTATGTGTCTGTTTTTATGCCAGTACCATGCTGTCTTGGTGATCACAGCTTTGTAGTAAAGCTTGAAATCAGGTAACGTGATGCCCCCAGCTTTATTTTTGTTTTTCAACATTTCCTTAACGATTCGGGGTCTCTTCTGATTCCATATAAATTTCTGGATTATTTGCTTGAGCTCTTTGAAAAATACCAGTGGAATTTTTATCGGAATGGCATTAAAAGTATAGATTGCTCTAGGCAGTAGAGACATTTTAACAATGTTTATTCTTCTGATCCAAGAGCTTTTTGTGTCTTTTTCAATTTCTTTCATGAGTGTTCTGTAGTTCCTCAAGTACAGATTCTTTACCTCTTTGGTTAGGTTTATTCCCAGGTATCTTATGGATCTTGGTGCTATAGTAAATGGAATCGATTCTCTAATTTCCCTTTCTGTATTTTCATTGTTAGTGTATAAGAAAGCCACTGATTTCTGAACATTGACTTTGTATCCTGCCACGTTGCTGAATTGCTGTATGAGTTCTGGTAGTTTGGGG
>NC_081557.1:207199047-207444007 GCF_022355385.1 Mustela nigripes | reverse complement strand
CTGTTTTTATGCCAGTACCATGCTGTCTTGGTGATCACAGCTTTGTAATAAAGCTTGAAATCAGGTAACGTGATGCCCCCAGCTTTATTTTTGTTTTTCAACATTTCCTTAGCGATTTGGAGTCTCTTCTTATTCCGAAACGAACCAACAGACCAGGCATCAGCACAACAGACCGGGGATTATTTATTTTTGGATTATTTGCTCCAGCTCTTTGAAGAATACCGTTGGAATTTTGATTGGAATGGCATTAAAAGTATAGATTGCTCTAGGCAGTAGAGACATTTTAATAATGTTTATTCTTCCGATACAAGAGCATGGAATGGTCTTCCATCTTTTTGTGTCTTCTTCAATTTCTTTCATGAGTGTTCTGTAGTTCCTCGAGTACAGATCCTTTACCTCTTTGGTTAGGTTTATTCCCAGGTATCTTATGGATCTTGGTGCCATAGTAAATGGAATCGATTCTCTAATTTCCCTTTCTGTATTTTCATTGTTAGTGTATAAGAAAGCCACTGATTTCTGAACATTGACTTTGTATCCTGCCACGTTGCTGAATTGCTGTATGAGTTCTAGTAGTTTGGGGGTGGAGTCTTTTGGGTTTTCCATATAAAGAATCATGTCATCTGCAAAAAGAGAGAGTTTGACTTCTTCATTGTCAATTTGGATACCTTTTATTTCTCTTTGTTGTCTGATTGCTGTTGCTAGGACTTCTAATATTATGTTGAACAAGAGTGGTGAGAGTGGGCATCCTTGTCGTGTTCCTGATCTCAATGGGAAGGCTGCAAGTTTTTTCCCATTGAGGATGATATTTGCTGTGGGTCTTTCATAGATAGATTTTATGAAGTTCAGGAATGTTCCCTCTATCCCTATACTTTGAAGTGTTTTAATCAAAAATGGATGCTGGATGTTGTCAAGTACTTTTTCTGCATCAATTGAGAGGACCATGTGGTTCTTCTCTCTTCTCTTATTGATTTGTTCTATCACATTGATTGATTTGCAAATGTTGAACCATCCTGGTGGCCCAGGGATGAATCCCACCTGGTCATGGTGGATAATCTTTTTAATGTGCTGTTGGATCCTGTTTGCTAGGATCTTGTTGAGAATCTTAGCATCCATATTCATCAGTGATATTGGTCTGATATTCTCCTTTATGGTAGGGTCTTTGTCTGGTTTGGGGATCAGGGTAATGCTGGCTTCATAGAAAGAGTCTAAAAGTTTTCCTTCCACTTCAATTTTTTGAAACAGCTTCAGGAGAATAGCTGTTATTTCTTCTTTGAAAGTTTGGTAGAATTCCCCAGGGAATCCATCAGGTCCTGAGTTCTTGTTGGACCCTCAACTCTATGGGCAAATAATCTTTGACAAAACAGGAAAAAATATACCGTGGGTAAAAAGACAGACTCTTCAATAAATGGTAATGGGAAAACTGGACAGCTATATGTAGAAGGATGAAACTCGACCATTCTCTTACACTGTACACAAAGATAAATTCAAAACACCTCAGCGTGAGACAGGAATCCATCAGAATTCTAGAGGAGAACATAGGCAGTAACCTCTTCGATATCAGCCACAGCAACTTCTTTCAAGATATGTCTCCAAAGGTGAAAGAAACAAAAGCTAAAATGAACTTTTGGGACTTCATCAAAATCAAAAGCTTCTGCACAGCAAAGGAAACAGTCAACAAAACAAAGAGACAACCCACGGAATGGGAGAAGATATTTGCAAATGACAGTACAGACAAAAGGTTGATATCCAGCATGTATAAAGAACTCCTCAAACTCAACACACACAAAACAGACAATCATATCAAAAAAATGGGCAGAAGATATGAACAGACACTTCTCCAATGAAGACATACAAATGGCTATCAGACACATGAAAAAATGTTCATCATCACTAGCCCTCAGGGAGATTCAAATTAAAACCACATTGAGATATCACCTTACACCAGTTAGAATGGCCAAAATTAGCAAGACAGGAAACAACATGTGTTGGAGAGGGTGTGGAGAAAGGGGAACCCTCTTCCACTATTGGTGGGAATGCAAGTTGGTGCAGCCTCTTTGGAGAACAGTGAGGAGATTCCTTAAGAAATTAAAAATAGAGCTTCCCTATGACCCTGCCATTGCACCACTGGGTATTTACCCCAAAGATACAGATGTAGTGAAAAGAAGGGCCATCTGTACCCCCAATGTTTATAGCAGCAATGGCCACGGTCGCCAAACTGTGGAAAGAACCAAGATGTCCTTCAACAGACGAATGGATAAGGAAGATGTGGTCCATATATACTATGGAGTACTATGCCTCCATCAGAAAGGGTGAATACCCAACCTTTGTAGCAACATGGACGGGACTGGAAGAGATTATGCTGAGTGAAATAAGTCAAGCAGAGAGAGTCAATTATCATATGGTTTCACTTACTTGTGGAGCATAACACATAGTATGGAGGACAAGGGGACATGGAGAGGAGAAGGGAGTTGAGGGAAATTAGAAGGGGAGATGAACCATGAGAAACTATGGACTCTGAAAAACAATATGGGGGTTTGGAGGGGGGGGGGGGGGGGGAGGTTGGGTGGTGGTGGGTATTAGAGAGGGCATGGATTGCATGGAGCACTGGGTGTGGTGCAAAAACAATGAATACTGTTATGCTGAAAAGAAAACATTTTTTAAAAACACAAAAAATGTTAAAAAATAAACAAGACACACTGACTTCTAACTGCAGCACAGGGGAATAGAGCATAAGGAATAACACAGAGGACACTGGGAGCTGGAGAGGAGAAGTGAGTTTGGGGAAATCGGAGAGGATGTGGAAACATGAGAGACTGTGGACTCAGAAACAAACTGAGGGTTTTGGAGGGGAGGGGATTGGGAGAATGGGTGAGCCTGGTGGTGGATATTAAGGAGGGCATGTATTGCTTGGAGCACTGGGTGTGGTGCATAAACAATGAATCTTGGAACACTGAAAAAAATAAAATAAAGTTTAAATTAAAAAAAAAAAAGAATGGTGGAACATGATTTCTTTTTTGTTTTTGTTTTTTGGGGTTTGTTTGGGGGGGGTTATTATTGTTTATTTTTATTTCTTCAATGTTCCAGAACTCATTGTTTATGCACCACACCCAGTGCTCCATGCAATACATGCCCTCCATTATACCCACCACCAGGCTCACCCAACCTACCACCACCCTCCCCTCCAAAACCATCAGCTTGTTTCTCAGAGTCCACAGTCTCCCCTCCAATTTCCCCCAACTCACTCTCCTGCCTTCTCCCAATGTCCTCCATGTTATTCCTTATGCTCCACAAGTAAGTGAAACCATATGATAATTGATTCTCTACTTGACTTATTTCACTCAGCATAATCTCCTCCAGTCTAGTCCATGTTGATACAAAAGTTCGGTATTCATCCTTTCTGATGGAGGCATAATACTCCATAGTATATATGGACCATATCTTCTTCACCCATTTGTCCATTGAAGGGCATCTTGGCTCTTTCCACAGTTTGGTGACTGTGGCCATTACTGCTATGAACATTGGGGTACAATTGGCCCTTCTTTTCACTACATCTGTATCTTTGGGGTAAATACCCAGTGGTGCAATGGCAGGGTCATAGGGAAGCTCTATTTTTAATTTCTTAAGGAATATCCACACTATTTGCCACAGTGGCTGTACCAACTTGCAATCCCACCAACAGTGTAAGAGGGTTCCCCTTTCCACATCCTCTCAACACTTGTTGCTTACTGTCTTGTTAATTTTGGCCATTCTAACTGGTGTAAGGTGGTACCTCAATGTGGTTTTGATTTTACTCTCCCTGCTGGCTAATGATGATGAACACTTTTTCAAGTGTCTGTTAACCATTTGTATGTCTTATACGGAGATGTGGCTGTTCATATCTTCTGCCCATTTTTTGACGTGATTATCTGTTTTGTGTTGTGTTGATGCAGGAGGTGCGTGCCTCATATGGAGGAGGCATGGCATTAATAGGGACACTTATTTTTCATTTTTCATTTCATCTCATTCAGAAGTGTTGAATTTTTTTTCTTTTTTTAAAGATTTATTTATTTGTTTATTTGAGAGAGAGAGAGAGCATGCACAAGAGGGGGCAGGGTAGAGGGAGAGGGAGAAAGAATCTCAAGCAGACTCCCAGCTCTGTGTGGAGCCCTGTGCATGGCTCGATCTCATGACCCTGAGATCATGACCTGAGCCAAAATCAAGAGTTGGATGCTCAACCAATTGAGCCAACCAAGTACCTTGGATTTTCTTTTTTTTCTTTTCATGTATTGTTTTTACAACTATAAAAAGACATTGTATCAGAGACCCAGGAACATCAGCCTCCTCCTACCCTCCAGAGGGTGCCTCCACACATGGGAATCCTACAGGCTTCAGGTAAGGCCAGGCCAGGAACACTTTACTGATAGCTGGGCAACAGGCCCCAATCCCAGGGGGACTGTCCTCAATGCTCACCCACCCAGACCATGGCAGTGAAAGACTCTTTCTGTCCAGATGAGGGAACTCCATAAGAGAATCAATACAGGCTTACTCTTGTCATAATCCCTCACTCATTCCTGGGATGTAGGGAAAACATAGCATGTACTATTGGTGCCCAGTCCAGAGCTTCTCACCACCGTCTTACTAGCCCTGAGTGTCTTCCTTAGGTTGTGGATGCTTTGTTGCTAGGGGTTGCCCCTGCGACCTTCAAAGTCTTGTCCCTGAGCACTAAACCTTCCTTGTTGGCATGAGTTTATGGAAGAATCTGGGCCCACCCCTCTGCCCCATAGCCAATGACTGGCCAGTGAAGGAATTAAAAAGCCCATCTCTTTGCTGTGAGCAGGAGAAAATCTGAGATATAATATCTGCTTCAACATACCACTCAAGATCAGACAGGCAGGGGCTTTACCCAAATCACAACACCAGGTCTCTCCCTCTCCTGCCCCTTCCCATGCCCCTAACTGGGGCTTTCTGGGGGAACTTTCTTAATAAATCACTTGTGCCTGAATTCTTGACTCAGGCTCTGCTTCCAGGAGAACCTAAGAGAAGGAAAAGTTATAGGAATACAGTGGGGGAAGCAAACAGTGCAACCCCTAACTTGAAGAAGCTAATGGAGAACAAGGACTTCCTTGACTGGTGTCTAGCCTAGGCCAGAACAAAGGAGGAGAGGGCCTATGTTCATGGATGAATTCTGTCAGGCAGTTGAAGGTCAGGGATTGCTTTAGCCATCCTCCATACATGTGCGTTCCCTAGGGACCACTCCCATCTCTGCTTCTCATAGGCACTGTGCTACCTTCAGGCATGGAGCCCAAACACCAAACAGTGGTGTTTAAGGGCAAGTCACTAGCCAAACACAGGCCACCCCCCCGCCCCAAGCATCCTTACCTTGGTCCCAGTTCAGGGAAACACACACACAAATAAGGCTGTCAGTTGGACTGAAGTCCAATTTCCTCATCTTCTGGAACTCTGTCTTGAAGAAGACAAGGGTTTCAGGAGGGTTATTTGTGATGTTTTTGTTTGTGAAGGTTTTTTTTTTTTAATCTTTCCTGAGAAAACAGAACTGAGCATCAGCAAAAGCTGAAGATGACAAGTTTTGGGGATGAAAGCTGCCTTTCCAACCCTTCTGCACTTTTCTGACAATTCCCAGCTGGGATAAACCAAAATGGTGAATGACAGAGAACACCAGAGAAGAGAGGAGTGGGCAGAATGGTGACCTCATCCCCCTCAGAAGTTTCTCTTAGAGTCTGATTTGACAAGATTCCTCCCCACCCGGGTATCCCACTGAGAGTGTGCCTCATACCTCATGCATGACCTCACGTAGTCCTCACAACAAATTAGGATTCCTATTATTTTTTTCCCATCTAGAGATTAAAAGTTGAAATTTAGGGAGGCTACAGAATTTGCTTGATGTTCACTTTAATTGAAGAACCTGGATTAGAATCCAGACCCATCTACCCCCAAAACAATCCTATTTTGCTGGATGACAAAAATCTCAGGGATATAATTTAATCCACATTCTCTCCTCTTTCTTCTGGTTCAGACAAATCCCATGAGGGTTAAATGGGATGATGCATGTGAAGTAAACACGATGTAGCTCTCTGGGAGTGTTGGTCATGGTGCCACTGCTGTTGCTGAGAAGGTGCTCTTGCTGCTACCGTCCTTGTTGTTGACACTGATGATGCTCGTGGCGTTGATATACCCTATTCCCCTCACTGCTTCTGCCACAGCCTTCCAAACCAACTTACTCTTCAGCCAGTTACAATTTACCAGCTTTGTGAAGAGAGGTGTGTTCCCTGCTCCTGGTATTTCCACAGAGGCAAGAGAATTTCTATCCCACTTCCCAGAAGGTAAAGTTATGAGAGCAGAGACCAGCTTCTCTCTGCCTCATTCCTGAACTGGCCATGGTTCTCAGGGACCTCAGCTGCCCATTGTGCACACTCAGACAGCACCATTGACTTGGGTTAAATACGTATTCATCTCATATGTGTGAATTGCTGTGACTTGCTCTGCCAGCAGAGCAGGGGATAAGATAGGAGAAAATCCATGGAGGACCCAGCACAAGTACATGGACCAATGCAGCTTTTAAAGATAGAATCTCATTGCCATCAGTCACACTTCACTGGCTTAATTCATTCAAAATTGGGTGTTAATTTTGTCTGCAAGGCACCTCTAAATTCATCATGATACAATTCAATTTAATTTTAACCTCCCCTAAGAGGTTCTTCCCTTATTTCTTTTTTTTTAATTTAAATTCAATTAGCTAATATATAGTACATCATTAGTTTCAGTTGTAGAGTTCAGTAATTCATGCTGCATGTAACACCCAGTGCTCATTCCATCATGTGCCCTCCTTAATGCCCAACCCCCAGCTACCCCATACCCCCACCCACCTCCCCTCCATCAACCCTCAGTTTGTTTTCCAGAGTTGAGTTTCTCATGGTTTGTCTCCCTCTCTGATTTCTTCCCATTTGGTTTTCCCTCCCTTCTCCCATGATCCTCTGCAAAGTTTCTTATATTTCACATATGAGTGAAATCATACAATAATTGTATTTCTCTGATTGATTTATTTTACTCAGCATAATATGCTCTAGTTCCACCCATGTCAATGTAAATGGTAAGATTTCATCCTTGAGTAATATTCCACTGTGTGTGTGTGTGTGTGTTTGTGTGTGTGTTTGTGCCTCACGTCTTCTTTATCCATTCCTCTGTTGATGGACATCTGGGCTCCTGCCATAGTTTGGCTTTTATGCACATTGCTACTATAAACATTGGGATGCAAATGTCCCTCTGGAAACAATTGTTGTCAAGGACGTGGAGAAAGGGGCACCCTCCTACACTGTTGGTGGGAAAGCAAGCTGGTGCAGCAACTCTGGAAAACAGTATGGAGGTTCTTCAAGACATTAAAAATAGAGCTACCCTACAACCCAACAATTGCACTACTATGTATTTACCCCAAAGATACAAATGTAGTCTTCCCTTATTTCTACTGCCCACACCGATCTCACCCACCTGTAAATCTTGGTAGCAGTTGACTATTTATTCATATACCAATATATACTGTGAGATATGTGAACTCAGCTCGACAGGGGAGCTCCTTTAGGCTGAAAGCATACTTTAAATGTCATCTGCACTTCATCTGCCATGAGAAGTAGTAGGCACTCAATAAATGCTTAATAGGGAACAAACTGGGTACTTCATACTTAGAGATATTCTCACATGCTGAGTTTGTATATCACCCTGCCTCATGGAACAAAAACATTAACTGAGATATGCATTCCAGAACTTACATATGTTGCATGGATGCCCTGATAGCTATAGAAACAGGGAAAACTGATTAATCCTTCATGAAGATGGCCCTAGGCCATTCTATTTAAAATTCTTTAATTTTCCAGATCCATCAAATCCCCTGCCTTTGATCTTAACTTCTTAATGTTACGAGCAATTTGGGGGTGCCTGGGTGGCTCAGTGTGTTAATGTTATGAGCAATTCAATAGAAGTGCACGTCCTTCCAGGTATAGAAGGCACCAGGCTAGATGCTGAACAAGATGAAAGGCCAAGGTTGGAAAGTCAATTATTTCTCTGATGCTTCGTTTTAGAGATGACACTGATCCAGCAGCCTGGTGGCCCAGGACTTGAGTACCTTCCCTGACTCTTTGCACAGAATCATTTGTGTGGCTTTGGATGGTATGGACCCCATATATCTCAAGGATATCCCAATTCCTGGATTTCCCAACAGACTCCACATGACTGAGATTACCAAACATCTGACCATCTCAAAAAGTAAATTAGGTTTGCTATGCTTATGGATATTGTTGTCAATTCTTTGTAAACTGTCCTACAGACTCAATAAAGTTCCAATCCAAATTTAAAAGAAAAAGGTATTTCCAACTTCTTATGGCCTGGATTGAATTTGTACTCATTTTGTGAATAAGATTTCACTCATTTACAAACAAACTTATTTACAAATAAGATTTCACTCATTTCACTCAATTTACAAAGATTTCACTCATTTACAAAGATTAACAATGCTATCTAAGGGGCACCTGGGTGGTTCAGTGGGTTAAGCCCCTGCCTTCGGCTCAGGTCATGATCTCAGGGTCCTGGGATCGAGCCGCACATTGGGCTCTCGGCTGAGCAGGGAGCTGGCTTCTCCCTCTCTCTCTCTCTGCCTGCCTCTCTGCCTACTTGTGATCTCTCATTCTCTCTCTGTCAAATAAATTAATTAATTTAACAACAACAACAACAATGCCATCTAACAGGTATTAAGAATTGGCAGTGAGCCTGCTGACCTAGTGTGCTCACTGCTATGTTCTGTGGTTTCATACATTTTCTCAGTCTTCACACACTCTGAGGTGGTGCTTCTCCTGGTAGTGTCCAGTGCAGCTAAAGCTGGTCAGCATGCATGGAAACTAGATTATTTAATTCTCACACTAACCCCACAAGAAAGTTAGCATGATTACCTCCCTTGCTTTTGAGCTTGAGGCACAAGGGGGTTCAGTAATTTGCTCAAGGTCATAGGCCAATGGAAGGAGTGGGGAGCCATGTCAACTGACACTAGGATTCATGCTTTTACCCACTGACCATACTACCTCACTACTGACAAGTGAACTGTCAGTTTCATCAAGAAATAAACTTGCCCAAAGTGTTAGTCAGGATTATCCAAAGAAACAGAACATGTAGGTAGAGATTTACTTTAAGGACACCGGCAAATCCAGAATCTGTGCAGCAGGTGAGCATGCTAGAGAAGTACTGTTTCAGTTCAAGTTCAGAGTCTATCTGGGGCATAACTCCTTCTTGCTCAGGAGAGGTTGTTTTTTGTTCCACCCAACCTTCAACTGATTATATGAGGCCCACCCACATTGTGGAGGGCAATCTGTTTTACTCAAAGTCCACTGAACTTAAGTGGCAATCTCATCCAAAAATCACCTTCCCAGAAACATCCAACAAAAAGTTCAACCAAATATCTGAATCCGTGGCCCAGGCAAGTTGACAAATAAAAGGAGCAATCATACCCAATGTCACACAGTAAGATCTAGGACTCAGGCTCCTAAAGTACAACTGAGCCCACAGTTGTGTTCTTAAAAGCTGAACTGGAGAGCCTCTGTTTTCATTGATTCTCTGCACATTCCATCTTTAGGTGAGCAGTGATTGATTATGTCTTGCTTCCTTCTAAAGTGAAGTGTCTTTATCCTCTCTCCTCAGGGATCACCTGAGTGTGACTATTGCTGCCTCTGGACTAACCTTTTAGTGGACAGACTTTAGCATTTGATATTTACTGGTTTTAAGACTCCTTCAAACACTGTCCTCAGGATGCTCAAGATAAAGACTGTTAATCAATCTGTTTCCTGGGCTGCTTGCCTTGGGTGGGTAGTTGAGCTGGCAAGCTGAGTGGGGAGAGCCTGGAGACTACCAGCACCAGCAGGCAGTATGACAGACCCTCTAATGCCTTAATCCTATTCATCTTCACAGTCCTAACTTCAGGATGGAGCTCTAATCACCCATCACACAGAAGAGGGGAAAGGAAGGGAGCCTTGTTCATGGATCTAGGCCTGACTTTCCTCTGCCTGAGATGGGAAGCCTCTATAAGGCTTTGAGCTGGGAAAGCACATAACCTGACTTACATGTTTATAAGATCACAGAGATTAAGGAGCTTGTCTCAGGCCAGGCAGCTGGTAAGGGACAGAAGAATGAGCCAGTATAACTAGAAGTCTGTTTTTTCTCCTCCCCAAAACATCAGCCAGAGTCTGTCTCCATTGCTTGTGACTAAGAAAACTGATAGTGCTATATGAAAAATAAAACAAATGTTGCAAGAAAGATGGATGCATATGGGCTAATTTAAGGTAATATAGACAAGTCTGAGAAGGCCTCTCCAAGGAGGTAGTATTTGAGCTGAAACCTGAACAGTGACAAGGATGTATACAGAGTAAGGTGTTCTGGAATAGATGGTGCAAAGGTCCTGAGGAAGGACCCAACCTGGCATACTGGAAGGATAGAGAGAAAACAAATGTGGATTATGATGAGTCAGTTGGAGAGAGGTGCAAGATGAGGTCAAAGAGAAGGCATATCCTTCAAGGCTTTACAGGCCATGATGAGAGATTCAAATTTTTCTCTTAAGAGTGAACTCCCAGATATCCATCAACAGACAAACAGACAAAGATGTTATGTGTGTAGATATATATTTATATGATGGAATATTACTCAGCCCTCAAAAAGAATAAAACCTTGCCATTTGCAATGATGTGGATGGAACTAGAGGGTATTACGCTAAGCTAAGAAAGTCAGTCAGAAAAAGACACAAACCATATGATTTCACTCATGCATGGAATTTAAGGAAAAAACAGAGGACCATAGAGGAAGGGATGGAAAATAAAAGACGAAATCTGAGGGGAAGACAAATCATAATAGACTCTTAACTCTAGGGAACAAACTCGGGATTGCTTGAGGAGGGTGGGTGGGGGATGGGCATTAGGAGGGCATGTGATGTAATGAGCACTGGGTGTTATAGGCAACTGATGAATCACTAAATTCTACCCCTGAAACTAATAACACACTGCATGTTAACTAACTTGAATTTAAAAAAAAAAAGAGTGATGAGAAATCCCTGGAGGGTTTTAAATAAAAGGGACCTGCAGTTGTTTGTTTTTTTTTTGTTGTTGTTTGTTTGTTTGTTTGTTTGTTTTTTAAATCAGTCTTGCAGTGCCTGTGTGGCTCAGTTGTTGAGTGTCTGGCTCTTGGTTTCAGCTCAGGTCATGAGCTCATGGGTTGTGGGATCAAATACTGCACATCAGACTCCGAACTCAGCAGGGAGTCACTTGAACATTCTCACCCTCTACCCTTACCCCCACTCTCTCTTTCTCAAATAAATATTTAAAAATAAATAAATAAAAGACCAGTCTTGTTGCTCTGTAGAGAAAAATTTGGGGAAAAGCTTATAGGTTATATGACCTGAGCCCCAATTTTCCATATGGAAAATGGTACTTATTTAAGAGAGCTCTTTGTCCATGCTGTGAGAGAATGATATGAGAGTGTTACCTCCACAGAGGGAGGGATTTGTAAGTAGTGTTGACTGCTGCTCACTGATTCTAGAACAGTGCCTGGCATACAGCTCCATTAACTACTGGTTGAAGGATTGGATGAATGGATGTGCTTTAAAAGTTGCGAGATGCCATATAAAAATGAGAGGCTGAGGGTTTGCATTGACTGTTCAAACTTAAAGTCTTTCCCAAGGGAACTTAACTCATAGTAACGGAGCTGAAGGCTCTGGGGATAGCAATTCCAAGGACTTTTCTTCTGTAAAAGATTGCCATTAGGTGCCAACAAATTTCCTGTAATCTTGTTGGGGGTTGGAGGGAATAACTTCCTGCTAATTTTTTTAAATTAACATGTCTAGGCTTTATTTCAAATCTCTCACTCTGTGCAGACCGCACACAATTATCTTCCAGACCAGACCACACTGAGTGAAGGAGACTTTTGTTGTTTTGATATCCTCGCTGGTCACAGAGTTTTGATAACCTGGTTTTCCTCCTGCATAATGATTGGTGGCCTAGCACATCTTTTGACAATAGAAAATGCTAGATCCCTATTCCAATGAACAAAGGGAATGGTTGGTGTTGCAGCACAATGGTTGTTAATTTCTACTGTCCCTACTCTCTAAGGAAAACAAGGAAAATTTCTCTCTCTCTCTCTCTCTCTTTCTCCCTTGGGCATGTGTGTGTGTGTGTGTGAGCTGTGAAGAAGCTACAAGTTTCAAATGTATCTATTCTTACTGACAATCCTGAAATAATAGGCAATAGCCAGAGGTTCACCAGCACCAATTCACAGGTATAAGAGACCTCCTAGACGACTCCCCCCACAAAAGGCCTGAGGACCAGTGTTGGTGGCTAAATGTCCCAGTGTCCCTGCTGCCACTTCCACTGAACCCAGACATCTTGTCTCATAGGACAGTCTGTGAGGCTGGAGCCCAGAAATCCAGAGCCCGTCCCGGAGAGCAGCCTCTGCTGTAATTCTCGAGCACAAATGGATTTCCCTATGCGCGTGCCTCATCCAATCATTTTTTCCAAATCAGAGATTTGCCTCCCTGCATCTGACTGGCGAAGCTGGAGTCACACACCTGTCCTGAATTGCAGGGGGAGCTGGGAAAGTGAGTTACTGAGCTCTACTTCAGGGTTGCATATCCAACAAGGAGGGAGAGTTTCCAAATTTAGGAAGGGTATTCCAAAGACAAGGCAGCAGCAAGCAGGACGATAGCCGCTGCAGCTCCTCTTCTTCTACAACTGCCGTCTACAGGGGCTGCCACACAGCAGGTGCTCAGATGGTGGCAGCTCTTTCCAGTCCAGCTTCCCTGTTCCCACTCATTGCCCATTTCCGAACGGGAGTCTTTCTGCTTGGATTCCTGCCCTTGGGGTTTCTTCGCCGAAGCTGTTTCTCTATAAACAGAGCTTTGAGGGGCGCCTGGGTGGCTCAGTGGGTTAAAGCCTCTGCCTTCGGCTCAGGTCATGATCCCAGGGTCCTGGAATCGAGACCCCGCATCGGGCTCTCTGCTTGGCGGGAAGCCTGCTTCCTCCTCTCTCTCTGCCTGGCGCTCTACCTACTTGTGATCTCTCTCAAAATAAACAAAATCTTAAAAACAAAAACAAAAACAAAAAAAAACAGAGCTTTGAGAGGAAGAACAGCTGAACTCAACATGCAGAGCTTCACCTTATGCAACATTAGCAACTGATTCCAAACATAGATACATGTAGATATTCAATTCAATCCATTTCAAAGATACTAATCTGTTAAAAAACAAATCTGGGTACTGAGAGTCTAGCTATTCTGTCAGAACCTCTGTGTGCCTCACTCAATGGATGCTTAAGTTTATCTATACTGCTTGATTTCCACCTAGGGTACTTATTTATGCTGTTTGTTTTTTAAAGAAATACATTTAATAATTTAAAAGCAATAAGGGAAGATATTTTTACATGAAAAACATTTTTTAAAGAAATACAGTTAATAATTTAGAAGCAATAAGGGAAATATTTTTACATAAAAATCAAAAACATTTGCATGATAAAAACCACAAAAATTAAAGTAAAAATGTTATGCTGGAAAATATTTAGAATTTAAATTCATAATAATAACAAGAGTTATTATCCTTAATATATAAATCTCTATTGAGTTTACCAAAATCATAGGAGGAAGAAAAACCCTAGAGAAAAGTGAGCCAAGAAATGAATAGATAATTTACAGAAAAGGAGAAAGAATCAAAATTGTATTATTCTAAAGTGTAACCTTACTGATATGAGAAAGGTAAATTAAAACTACTTTAGTGCAAAGCTTAAAACCAAAATATAATAATAAAGATCAGATTAAGCCTTCCACTGGAAAAACAATTTTAATAAACAAGGTACAAACAATAGTTTTCAAGTCAGTAGACATCAGACAATGAAGGACAAAGACCATGACAGACGAGAGATAAATGACGTAAGCTCATAGCTGCCCTCACTTTTTGCCTTAAGAGACAATTTAGGCACTACTTCAGAGAAGGGAACCCAGGTGGGGCCCAGGGGCTTCCCAAATTAAGGAGAGAGAGCTCAGTGTCCAAACAGTTCAAGGTGTCCAAGAATTCTGGTAGGAATACAGGAGAGGAGAATTCCAGAGACCTGCAAAGGGTCACACTCAGCTACTCAGTACAGTGCTGTTAACAGGTGTGAGAAAGCTACTTGAAGCCAGGGAAAGAACCACCCAAAGAGATTGGAGGGATTAACATTCAGTGCTCATTAGGGGGCTGGAAATAGTGCTGTTTCCTGCCAGCCAGACTTGAAAACCTTGCAATTCAGGGATCAGCCTGTAGAGTCCTTAGAGCATATCTCAATAGTGGGAAATAATTTGCTGTAAACTAAACACTGTTCTGGTCCCATCTAATAGATCTTAAAAATAGATTCAAAAAGATTAAAATATTTCCAAAGTGCTTAACTGCATCCTAGAACAAGGCTTAAGGATTATCTATTTATAGGAATACAAAATATCTAGCACCCAACAAGCTAAAATGATTGTCATTCAATCAATAATACCAGGAACATAAAGAAACAGAAAATGTGATGTAAAATGAGGATAAGAAATCAACTGGACTCCACCCAGAACTGACATTCTCAAACTTTGTTGGCTATGATTAACACATTTATTAGGGGGGATTTCATAGTCCTAGCTTCCTGTGTCAGAAAAGAGAAAAGATCTCCACTTTAAATTTCCCTTAAGAAACTGGAAAAAAAGAAGAGTGAATTAAATCTGAAAGAGGCCAAATAAAGGGGGGAAAAAGGAGAAAGACAAACCAAGAAACAGATGCTTAACTACAGAGAACAAGCTGATGGTTATGGAGGGGCGGGAAGGGGGGGATGAGGGAAACAGGTGACAGGGTTTAAGGAGTATACTTGTTAGTGATGAGCATTGGATGTTGTAGGTAAGTGTTGAATCACTATATTGTACAACTGAAACTAATATCACACTGTATGCTAACCAACTAGAATTTAAACAAAAACTTTAAAAATTTTTAAAAATAAAGGAAATTATGAAAACAAGATCAGGGATCAATAAAACAAGAAAGAGTAGTGAAAATCAGTAAATAAAAGCTGTTTCTTTGAAAGTACGATTAAAATCGACCAGCCTATAGCCGGGCTTCTTTTATTTTTAGGAAAAAAATAAAAGCAAAGTTAGGAAAACCAAACTCTCAGACTTGTATTTTCTAAGGTCATGTTGTTTTTGGTTTGGGGACTAAAGCGCCTGATTCTGTAGTAATCCTAGGTTGTATCTCTATCCTGTCATAATTTGCCATTTGTTCAAGTATAATATTTTCTAAAATAATTTCATTTGCAAAATATATATCATCCAAATTCAATATCCCCCTAGAAGGATTCATTTAAACCACTCTGCTTATCAATAAACAAGTTTGAAAATGTATCGAAACAACGGCTCACATAATGTTCTCCCTTTCTTTTTGCTCATTGAGATTTTCCAGTAAAACCTGTGTTTCATCAATAAATAAATAAATAAACAAACAAACATATAAAATAAAAGAAAGGAAGGCAGATTTACTAGACCAGGAATAGAACAGTGACAACATTACAGAATCTACATGAAATAAAAAGAAAACAAGGAAATATTAGGAACAGCTCTATGAGCTGAGGTGACCTGTAAAGATCCCTTAGAAGACACAAACCACCAAAGATTATTCCAAAATCCCCAGGTAACCTGATATGTTCTATATATTTAAAGAAATGGAATTTTTAGTTAAAAACATTCTAATAATAAAAACCCCAAACACCAAAATTCACTGATGAAGTCTAGCAAATATTTATGGAAGAAATAAATACAACTCTCCCCAGACTTTTCCATGAAATAAAGTGAGAATAGATTTTCCAACTAATTTTATGAGGTCAGCAATACCTTGATTCCAAAGCCAGAAAGGCATTACAAAAAAGTAAACCAATATTCATTATGAGCTTAGATGCAAGTTATCAGCAAAATTTTTACAAATAGAAACCAATAATATATTTTAAAAGAATGGCATATCTTGACCAAGTTAGGTTTAGACCATACAATGCAAAGTTGATTTAATACTTAAAAATAATCAATGTGAGGGGCACCTGGGGGGGCTCAGTGGGATAAAGCCTCTGCCTTCAGCTCAGGTCATGATCCCAGGGTCCTGGGATCGAGCACCGCATCGGGCTGTCTGCTCAGCAGGGAGCCTGCTTTCCCCCCTTCCCCTCTCTCTGCCTACCTGTTATCTCTGTCTGTCAAATAAATAAATAAAATCTTTTAAAAAAATAATCAATGTGATTCATCCTATAACAGGATGAAAAAGAAAAACCATATAATCATCTAGATAGATGAAAATAAGCCATCTGACAAAATCCAACATCCATTTCTGATTGAAACTATTAGCAAAGTAAGAATTGAAAGGAAATTCTTCCACATGGCCAAGAACATCCATGAAAAACTTACAGCTAACATCATACTTCACGACAAAAGACTGAATCAGGAAAAAATTACTCGTATCTGCTCTAACCACTTCTAATAAACATTGTCCTGGGGACTCTAGCCAGTGCAATAAGGCCAAGAAAAAAATGAATCCTGGTTGGAAAAGAGGTAAAACTATTTTCACTCAAGGACTCCATGATTACCTGAATAGAGCTGATGGAATCTCCAGAGAAGACACTAAAACTAATGAGTGAGTTTAGCAAGCTTGCAAGATACAAGTAAACAAACAAAAAATAATCGAATTTCTATATGCTTTCAGGAAAAAGAAAAGAAATTGAAATTTTAAAGAGCAATAAGATTTATAATAGTATTACCAATATTTACTACCTATGGGTAAACCTGACAAAAATATACCTAAAACTATAAATCACTACTGAAAGACATTTCAGAAGCCTGAAGGAAGTGGAGAGCTACACTGCATCCATGGGTCAGGAGACTCAGGCTTGTTAACATGTAAATTCTCCCTAAACTGATCTACGGACTCAACACAATCTGAACCAAAATTACAGCAGGATTGTGAGTAGAAATTGACAAGTAATTCTGAAATTTGCATGGAAATGCAAAGAGCCTCTTCTAGCCAAAGCAACCCTGTAAAAGAACAACAAATTTACATATCTAACACTGCCTCATCTAAGGCAATAAAACCACAGCAATTAAGAAACTGCTATTGGTATCAAAATAAACAAATGGATCGATGCAACAGAACAGAGATGACAGAAATAGACTGACTCGTATGTGCGCAACTGATTTCTGACAAAGATGCAAAACCAGTTTAGTGGAGGAAGAACAGCCTTTTCAAAAGATAAGGCTGTAACAATTGGCCACACACATGTTAAAAGAGAGAGAGAGAGAGAGAGAGAGAGAGAACTATGATTTATAGCTTGCACCATATAACAAAACCCCCACTCAAAATGGATCAGAGATGTAAATGCAAAGCTATAAAACTACACACACACACACACACACACACAATTGTAGAAGGAAACACAGGGAAAACCCTTTGTGATTTTGAGTTAAGCAAAAATTTCATAGTTATCTATGAAAGGTATCTATCTATGAAACAGAAGGTTGACAAATTTGACATCATCAATATTAATAACTCTGCTCTTCAAAAAGCCACTGTTAAAAGAATGAAAAGACAGGTGCTTGGGTGGCTCAATCAGTCAAGCACCTGACTCTTGATTTTGGCTCAGGTTACAATCTTAAGGTAATGTGTGTGATGGAGCCCCGAGTCAGGTTCCACACTCAGCAGGGAGTCTGCTTGAGAGTCCCTCTCTCCCTCTGCTCACCCCAACTCTCTCTCTCAAAATAATAAAACAAATAAATCTTTAAAAAATAATGAGAAGACAGACTGCAAAATAAGAAAATAAATTGCAAACCACATATTTGAATAAAGATTTGTATCCAGAATATGTAGCAAACTCTCAAAACTCAAAACTAATAGAAAACAAACCAATAGAAAAGTGGGTGAAAGATTTTACAGATGCTTCACCAGAGAAGACATATGGTTGGCAACAAATATATGAAATATATGAAATCCTAACTAAAACCAGAAAAGGAAATCACCACTCACATGTTAGAATGACTCCAGCTAAAGGTTCACCACAAACATCTAGGTGAGGGTGTGGAGGAGCTGGAATTTCACACGGTACTAATAGGAGTACAAAATGGCGCAGCCACTTTGGAAAACAGTTTGATATATTCTTATGAAGTGTAACGTACACTTATAATAAGATCTAGTCACCCACCCATAATTCTATGTCCAAGAGAGGTAAAAGCATATGTCCACACAAGGACTTATACATAACCATGAACAGAAGCTTTATTTTGCAATAGCCCAAACCTGTAACAGCTCATATGTTCATCAGCAGAGTGATAACCAAGCCAACTGGGATATGTCTATGCACTTGAACACTACTCTGCAACAGAAAGAATGAACTGCTGATCAGTGCAACAACACAGAAGAGATTTCAAATAACTATGCAGAGTGAAAGGAGTCAAACAAAACAGTATGTGTTGCTTGGCTCCATTTACATAAAATGCTTTAAAATACAAACTAAAGTAGGGGTACCTGGGTGGCTCAGTGGGTTAAACTCTGCCTTTGACTCAGGTCATGGTCTCAGGATCCTGGGACTGATCCCTGCAATGGGCTCCTTGCTCAGCAGACAGCCTGCTTCCCCCTCTACCTCTGCCTGCCTCTCTTCCTACTTGTAATCTCTGTCTTTCAAATAAATAAATAAAATCTATAAATTGCAAACTAATCTATAGTAACAGGACGGGTCAGCGATTGCCCGGAAGAGGGGTAGGGTGCCTCTACAGGGAGGGTTGCAGAGGGATACAGGGAAACTTTTCTGGGGGATGGATATGTCCATTATCTTGATTTTGATAATGGTATAACAATATCCATAAGTCAAAATGCACTGTACATTCTAAGTATGTGAAATTTATCATATGCCAGTTATATCTCAGTGCAGCTTTTTAATTACCTTCATATGCAATTTTTCACCTATTAGATTCACAAAATTCTAAATGTCGGACAACACATACTCTTGACAAGGGTGTGAGGAGTCAGGATTTTCAGAGAAGATCTTTCAATGTACACCCCGCCCTCAGTGTCTGACTGCCCCCCTCACTGCACACTCCTCCATGCTAATGAAGTTTAAAATTTTAATTTTAGCTGTTCCAGCTGACTGTGACCTTTCCAGAGAATGGAGCTCCAGTCTAACGGCTGTAAAAAGATTGCTGAGCGAGAATAGATTTTTACAATAGGAAGCAGCATATGAGGACAATGCAGGTTTTTTCATTTATGTGTTTTGTTCACTTTGCATTGACTCTACAATTTTTTTATTGAGTGCCTTCTAGGTGTCAGGCACCATTGTGGTCACTGGGGATAGATGTGGCTGTGAAGAAACCTGCCAGAGTCTCCATCGCCCAGCATGACACCGCAGCTCCGTGGCATAGCCACAAATGGCCCATCAGGTACACAGGGAATGTGTCAGACAGTAGTGAGCATAGGGAGAAAAACAAGCAGGCATGGGGAAGGGAGAAGCTCAGGGTGAGTTGTTTCAAAGTAAGGGCTCTGGCAGGTCTCTGGAAGGTGACAGTTGAGCAGACACCTGAAGTGAGCGAGTATGGAAATAAGATGATCTGGAAGGGTTGAAAACAAGCTCCTGTTCAATCATGCATTTTCCTTTCCCTTGATATGTGTTTGGAACGCAGGAATGATTTCCACGTCCAGAGCCCATGGACCACAGCACTCTGAAGCAAGCCTTTTTAGCACCTGTTGGTGTCGTGGAGATGGTAAACTTAGAGTCACGGGCCAGCCAATGCCTCTTGCCAAGTGGGTGACCCTGAGTAAGTCACTGGGAGTTTCTGAACTTCATTCCCCTCCAGCGTGCAATTGGAGATGCTAAAAATTCAGTGACTCACATGGTTTCACTTACTTGTGGAGCATAAGGAATAACACGGAGGACATTAGGAGAAGGAAAGGAAAAGTGAATTGAAGTAAATCGGAGGGGGAGACAACACATGAGACACTGTGGACTCTGAGAAACAAACTGAGGGTTATGGAAGGGAGGGGTTTGGGGAATGGATGAGCCTGGTGGTGGGTATTAAGGAGGGCACGTATTGAATGGAGCACTGGGTGTGGCACATAAACAATGAATCTTGGAACACTGAAAAGAGGTAAAACTAAATAAAGTTAAATTAGTATGTTAAAAAAATAAAAATAAATAAATAAATCTTTAAAAAAAATTCACTGACTCATCTATGAAGTGTGAACTGAGCAGTTATCCTGTATCTGGCTGTGCGTGCAGTTATTATGTATAAAACAAACAACCAGCACCTGGTTGTGCACAGGTGCTGGGGACACGGTGATGGATAAGACAAAGGCAGAGCCTTCCCTGAGTCTGTCCAGCCAGGCATGCTGTCTTGTATAAACCGCCAGAATGATGCGTATTTAAAACAACACATGTAGGACCATGGGAGCATAAAAAGGGAACCAGGCTAGGTGGACATCAGACAGTGCTTCTCAGAAGGGACATTTAAATGGATCTAAGGAAGTTAGCCAACAAAAGACCAAGGACAGAATGTATGTGTGTGTCCTGCAGAGAAGGGAAATGTCCCAGGGAGCAGGAACCATCAGGTAAAGACGGTGAAGCAGAATCAACACTGCTACGTTTCAATGAATTAAGAAAGGCTAGGACCAGCTTTGGTGGATTCAGATGTTCATCTCACAAAGTCATGAGTGCAAATATGATCACCTAAAAGAACATCACTCCCTCCATGGCATGCTTCATACATGTGACTCCTTTTCTTTATTTCCTGGAGCTCTGAGCCACCACCAATGTTCAAGACACTGTCACAGCACCTATCACCCATCTAGCAAGTTTCTGTTCCATTGTTGCAAGTAATCTATGCACAGGCTTGACAGTAGAGATTCCTGTGTTCATTTTGTAGATGAGGACTATATTTTGGAAGAAGTGATATTGACAGCAGCTTGGGTCAAGCCAGTCCACTTAAGGCTGACCGATTCCCATGACATAATCAGCCTCTGAGTGAATCCAACCTGGACTTGCAATGAGAAAGTACCCAGGAAGTCCTCAGCACTTATAACCGAAAAGGGCATCACAGCTTCCTATAAGGAGACCTCTCTTTCCAGTGCACACAGCTTTTATGTAGATCTCCTAAAAGAGCCAACACACGTATCCCTCTGGAGCAACCACTCATCCTTGCAACCTGCTAAGGATGAAAGATCAGAGAGTAAACTGCCTGGGTGCTAATCCTGACTCCATCATCTTTACCCATTCATGAGTTGATGATCCCTTGGCTGCTTCCTTTTCTTGCCTATTGTAAATGGTGCTGCTATAAACAACAAGGTGCATGTCTCCCTTTGAATTAGTGTTTCTGTATTCTTTGGGTAAACACCCAGTAGTATGATTCCTGAATCATAGTATAGTTCTATTTTTCTCTTTTTGAGGAGCTCCCATGCTGCTTTCCACGGTGCTGCACCACTTGCATTCCTACCAATAGGGCACGAGGTTTCCTTTTTCTCCATAGCCTCACCAACACTTGTTTCTTGTGTTTTAGATTTTAACCATTCTGCAGGTGCAAGGTGATATATTTTTGTAGTTTTGATTTGCATTTCCCTGCTGCTGAATGATATCAAGCATCTTTTCCTGCGTCTGTTGGCCATTTGGCTATCTTTCTTGGAGAAATGTCTGTCCATGCATAGACCCACTAGAGAAGGAATATTGCTTTCACAGACCTGTCTTTGGAAAAAAAAAAAACAAAAAAAACTCCATTCTCTATGGCCACTCCCTCTACACACAAACCTCTGACCTTGGATTCCAGAGGTGTGGCTCTAAGGAAGGCATGGCCCATGATGTTAAGCTTCAGGGCACACACAGCTAAGGCGTCACAGGAGCTGGGAACCCGGGTGAGCCCATGGACCATCAAGTCCCACAGTCCACCAGCAGGGATGAGTAAATCACACGCTTTAAAAAATTAAGGAACCACAGTGCAAACCACCAGTGTTTCCCACACATCCCATTAGGTGTTCCAGTGTAAACTCCAGAAACAGAATGTGTGAGAACACAGCAGAGCAGATGTGTGCGAGAGGCTGTAGGCACACACTGGAAGTAGACTGGGCACTGGCAGATATTCAAGACCCAGCTCTGCTGGCCAGTCATTCCCTCAATATGCTCTCCCCACAGGACACAGAGCCTCTGGAGCATCCAGACCAGTCCTGCTACCCTGGGTCCTTCTGCTTGGGAAGTCGTCCCCCTGTCTTCCCATCTACAATGAAACCTTTTCATGCCTGGGCTGCACCCTTCCTTCTGCTTGCATTGCCCTCCCTTTCCCAGCATTCCTGGCTCAGGTGCACTCTCTATTCTTGGTGACATTTCCCTGGCGGCCTCCAGAAAGAGGGGGCCCTTCATAACGCCTTAGGGATGGCCCTGTATGGCCCTGGCCAATGTCTGCTCTCCACTAGAGTAAGTGTCCCTCATTCACTCATCCATTGGACCCACACTAAATATCTCTATGTGCCAGAACACAACAGCACATGTCAGTAGTTGAAAGAATAAATGAACAATAAGGCCAACTGCAGACCAGTGAAGTCAGGAGAGTGCAGTGGGAAGAAGTCAGACAGAAGTTAGAGACCTGGCTCTGGAATTTGCTAAGCTGGGTGACCCTGAGGAAACTACATGATTTATATGAACCCCAGTTTCTTCAAGGGTAGGTGGGAATAGTAATATCCACCTCTGAGTCTCAAGAGTTCTGCAGGGCTAATGAGAATCTGTGTGGAAGGAATGCACACAGAAGGCCCTGGCTTTCTCTTCCTGCGAGATAAAAGGCTGGACCATTTTTTGTCTCCTACTGGCACATGAGAATTTGGCAAGAGATTTTTGAGTGGCCCACTCAAACCTTTTCTCCCCTTCTATTTTACTACAAAATCTCAATTTGGAGGATGCCTATTAAAAGTGACATTTCCCATCATCCCTTGAAGCTGCAGTGGTCATGTGACTTGGTTCTAGCCAATGATTTGTAAGCAGACATCACTAAGTGGGATTTCTGCAAAGTCCCTCAATCTGGTATATTTTGCGCTTCTACTTTCTCTTTCTCTCACTCAGGAATGATGTGAAGCTTTGAGTTGTGGTAGCCACCTGGGGACCATGAGATAAATTCGGGGGTTGAAGCCATGTACCCAGCATGGCTGAGGAGAAAAGTGGTATTAGAGATGTGGAGTTCCTGTCCCAGCCTGGACTGCCCACTTCAGGTTGCATGTCACATGGAAGAAAATTAAACTCCCATTTTATTTTAATCTCTAATATCTGGGCTCTTCTGTTACAACTCTGACACTATGATTGTCTACAGATCCCTTAAATCTCCCTATTCAGTTTTCAGTGCAAGAACTGGTAAGAAGAGTTAATTTTATGATTTATGATTGTTATGTGAAGTGGGTCTTAGATACTCCCAAACCAGGATGATTAGAAGGCAAATTATGGGAACTATTTTCTTTATCCCAACTCTCTGATTTTAGATATCATTTTTGTACTCTTTCTGATTACAGAAGCAATGGAGATTCATTTTAACAAATTTGGAAGCTACCAAAAAGCACAAAGGAAAGAAAAGAAAAGAAAAGAAAATCATCTGTAATAAATTCTCCAGGGGCAAGTAATTTTTCATACCAATAAAAGGAACAAGGGTTCCTTAGAGAAATGGCTAATTCTAAGATTGGGCCAAGCAGTTCATAAGACAAGCCAGGAGAATTTTGTAGTGCAGAAAAGGATGCATTTGCTCTATAACAAACAAGCAAACAAACAAACAAACCCACAGTGATGAGGGTATGTCAAAGGGACCCAAAGACCACTGAAATAGTTTCCAGTGGCCAAAGCTGGAACAATTTGAGCAACAAAATAGAGTAGCAATGGATTAAGCCTGAAGTATAAAATAAATATCATGAGTGCATATTTATATTAATACATATACAAAGAAACAAATAAATAGGAGAGAAAAGACAAATCCCCCATATACAAGTCTTCCAAATAATTTATATTAACACCTCATCTTCTAAGAGTGCAACTGTGCACCCCTTAAGTGTGGTTTGTGCATAGTGACTTTCTTCCCAAGGGTACAGTTTGGAAAGGGTAGAACAGTAACTCTTCAGTAGAGAATTCTAATAAACACTACCTCATTCAAGTGGTCAAGGGCAACACGAACAGTGTTAATTCAAGTTGATGGTATTTCCCCTTGATATGATGTGATGAAATGGTACTTTTCCTCTGTAGTCTTCCTCTCAAAAACCCATAACCCCAGTCAAATCATGAGAAGAACATCAGCAAAATTCCAACAGAGAAAAATTCTACAAACAAAATATCAGACCAATGTTCCTCAAAATTGCCAAGGTCATCAAAAACAAGGAAAATCTGAGAAACTGTCACAGCCAAGGGGAGCTTAGAGAGACATGATGACTGAAAATAACGTTGGTGTCCTTGAGTGAAAAAAATGAACAGAGCCTTGGTGACCACTGGGTCAACATCAGGCATATTAATACAAGTGTCTTTGGAATTTCCAAAGAGGAGAAGGAGGTGGAACAAAACAAGAAAATATTTGAAGATTCAAAGTCTAAAACTTTTCTAATATTTGATGAAAACTATACAAATCCTCCCAAATCCAGCAAACTCCAAGCAGAAAACCATAAAAGGGCAACCATAGTGGAATTGCTGCAAAATTTTGAGTTAAAAAAAAAAAAATAAAAAAGAGGCTGCTCTTACTATAAGAAATTTTCAAACAGGTTGAGGAAAAAAAATACTGTTATATGGAGAGGAACATTTAACCAATACAGCACACATTCTGTCAGAAACAAAGCAAGCCAGAAGACAGAGTGACATCTATTTTATTTTACTTTTTCAGTGTTCCAAGATTCATTGTTTCTGCACCACACCCAGTGCTCCATGCAATACATGCCCTCTGTAATACCCACCACCAGGCTAGCTTAACCTCCCACGCCCCTCCCCCCCAAAACCCTCAGTTTGTTTCTCAAAGTCCACAGTCTCTCACATCTCCCCCTCTGATTTCCCCCAATTCACTTTTTCTTTCCTTCTCCTAATGTCCTCCATGTTATTCCTTATGTTCCATGAGTTAGTGAAACCATATGATAATTGACTCTCTCTATTTGACTTATTTCCCTCAGTATAATCTCCTCCAGCCCCATCCATGTTGATGTGAAAGTTGGGCTTTCATCCTTTCTGATGGCTGAGTAATATCCCATTGTATGTATGGACCATATCTTCCTTATCCATTCATCTGTTGAAGGGCATCTCGGCTCTTTCCACAGCTTTAAAGTAGTGAGCATGAAAATGTAAAATGCTGCAAACCTAGAATTCTATACTCAGTAAAATAGCTTTAAAAAATGAAGGCAATAAAGAGACTTCTGACATAAAGGATGAGAAAATTCATCACCAGCAAACTTGCACTAGAAGAAATTCTACAGACATTATATAGAGGAAAATGAGATAAGATGGAAATATGGATCTACATTTTTTAAAAAGCACCAGAAGTTGTAAATATTTACATGAACATAAAATACAGTTTTCTCATTTTAAATCTCTTTAAATGATAACTGCTTCTAAAAAGCAAAGTAATATCAGTGTATGTAGGAGTTGAACACAAATAGAAGCAAAACATGGCAAATGACAGCAGAAAGGATGGAAAAGGGAATTGGAAGTATCCTGTGTAAGATTCTTACACTCTATGTGAAGGTACATGGTTCTATTTGAAGGTGGAAAATGATTAGTAAAAGATGTATATTGTAAACCCTAAGGCAACCTCTAAAAGGAGAGGTATGGTAATTCAATAGAAAAAATAAAATTGAAGCATAATTAAGGCTCAGTGCAAAAGAAGGCAGAAATGGAGGGAAAAGACAGTAAGTAACAGATCAAAGAATAAAAAACACAATAGCAACTTGGTAGATTGAAACTCAATCACAATTGTATCAACAAATGAATTAAATATAATGGTCCAAACATCCCAATGAGAATTCAGAGATAGTTGAATTCACAGTCTGTGGGGAGAAAGTGATGGTTCATTTCCTGGGGCTGGGGGAGGACACCCCTTTCCCTGAGCACACTACTCAAATGAAGGTAAACTCAACAATTATTGTTATGGTTACTGTTGTGGTTGTTGGTGATGTGGTGGTTGCCATTGCTTTCAGTGTTGGCGAATGAAGGCCAGAGAAGCCAGGGTACACATAAAGCAGTAACAGGATTGGCTCTCCTCACTCCCTGCCTTAGCTGCATGTTGGAGAATGGGTCGATAAGCAGCCTAAGTAGTTGATTTACCTCTGGTCCATCCTTCACAAGGGCATTAACCTTTCCAAAACAAACCAGATTCGAGAGGCAAATCCAAACCCACCTTATCTTTGGTGTCTTATTGTCATTCAATGGATCCTTGGAAAGCAGGGGCTTCCTCTATAGACCAGTTAGGAAGGTAATCAGAGGACAATGCATGGAGGTCTTGGAAGAAAGGGAGTCTTTGAAGGTCTTTCAGCAAGGGAATGACTTAGATATAGCTACCATGGGCAAACAGGCAGGCACCAGTCTGGAGGAAAGGAGACTGTTGGCACCAACCAGGAGAGAGGTGGTGATACCCTGGCCTGGGCAGGAGTGAAGGGGTGAAAGCAGGCATAGATGTCAAGGCTCATGCAATGATATGATCAGCAAGATTTGGTCATCATATTTGGGGGCTGAGAAACAAGAAGATGTCTAGGATGACTTTTAAATTTCTGGCTTGGCACTATCCACTCAAAAGAGGAGACATCCATGATGGAATTGGATTTCTAGGAAGCTGATGAGTCCAGGGATGGACATGCTGAGGTTGAGGCATCTGTGAATATGGATCTACATTTTTTTTTTTAAAGCACCAGAAGTTGTAAATATTTACATGAACATAAAATACAGTTTTCTCATTTTAAATCTCTTTAAATGATAACTGCTTCAAAGAAGCCAAGTAGGATCAGTGTATGTAAAAGTGAGGTGTGGGGTATCCAGGAGGAGATGTCCAGCAAGCTGCAGACATAGTGCCTGGAGTCCAAGAAGAAGTCTAATCTGGAGATAAATATTTGGAGTCATAAACATAAAGCTGTTCCCAAATCTCCCCAGTCAGGTTGGCTCTCAATCCCAAATCCCACAGCAGGATTTTCATATATCTATTTTATCCCTTGCCTTTGACAATTATGTATTTCATGTCAGTCAACTCAATTAGACTGAACTCATCATTGAAGACAGAACTGACAAGAAGCTGAGCTTCAGAGAAGTTTAGCTATCTTCTCAATTTCATGCAGCTTGTAAGTAATGAAACCCAAACTGAATTGAAGTCCTTCTAATTAAAGTTCCCTGGAGCATTTCTCTTATGAATATGCTTCCATGTATTGTGGTAGGAACAGTCCCTTCTGGAAGGGCCTCCATGTTCATCTAGCACATCAATGGAAATAAAATGAGCCACCAAGCTCAATGTTGTGAATGTGTAAAAATATAATAAAAACACATAAGCTACATTTATTGTATGCCAAAATTTTATCAGACACTAAGGACAAAAGAGCCAATATCTCCATTCTTTATGACACTTTTACACTAAGGCAGGGTAGTCTTCATGTTTGTCATGTAGCAGAGATAGTAAATCCATAGTTAGTTTTTCTCTATTAACATTGTGAGTTATTATTAGGTTGAGACGCTGTATTTTAAACACCTTGGGTACCTCCTGTTGTTGCTAATAGCCTCTTCAATCAGCCTCCAGCCCATAATTTTGAGCTATTTTTTGAGATTCTTATGTGCAATCTACTTTCAACCATGCATGATTCTAGCAGAGCCCTGTGGAAACAAGAAATTATGAGAAAGGCAGATGGTTTCTTCAAGAGGTAGAGAAGGACACAGACATGGCAGGCCCACACGACCATCAAGCACTTTACAGATCCCGTTCCTCTAATCCTCACAAAGGATTTTCATCACCATTTTGTTGGTAATGAGCATGAGGCTCAGAAAGGTCAGGTGACTTGCCCAGGGACACACAGCTCACAAGTGGTGTGGCAGGATGAACTCAAGTCATCTTACACCGAACCATGCATTTTCCACTTCACTACCCTAAGTGTAAAAATCACTGTTCTTTGTCTTCTCTCTGCTCACTAGATCTTCTGATGGGAAGATCAACTCTTCTCTCTTACACTTGAACTGCTCGCTCATGCATATCTATTAAGGTCATGACACGGCCACGTGGCAGCTCATTATGGAAGAAGTAAGACCTCCAGCAAAGGTTCCTGTTCACTGGTGGGAAAATACAAAGACTTGGCCTTCTGGTCATCAACAAATAAAATGTCTCATGGCTGATAAGGGTTTGGAAGTTGGAAGATCCCTAGCAGGTGGTGTAATCGAAGGCAAGTTACTTATACTCCCAGCTGCCTTGGCTGCAAAATGGGAGTAGTGATGCTCACGTTTCTGGGGTATTAGTGAGCACTGGAAGTGGGTTAAGGTAGTTGGAAGGGTCCAGGAGTGACTCTCCTGCAGAAGATGCTTCATCAGGATCCCTTGTCTTCTCCTTGCTGGTGCCAGAATTTCCTTCTCAATCCTTTCCTACCCTCAGGAAATGTGTACTACAATTGTATGCTTTACCTGGCTCTTAGAAAACTCATGCAATGACCCAGTCCAGCCCCAAGACATCATTGGCTCAGCCATTGCTATGAAAGTAGAAAGGGTCTTTCTACATGAAACACAAGGACCTATGTGCAGTTTTTTGGCAAACGTGACCACTGATTGAGTCCAGGAGAAAGGGCGAGGGTTTGGGGCCATAAAGAGTATGAACCCTAGGGGCACTTGGGTGGTTCAGTCAGTAACTGACCAATGGACCCTCCTGTCTTTGGCTTAGGTCATGATCCCAGGACCCTGGGATTGAGCCCCTTGTCAGGCTCCCTGCTCAGTGGGGAGTCTGCTTCTCCCTCTTCTTCTGCCGCTCCCCCTGCTCGTGCTCTCAGGCTCTCTTTCAAATAAATCAATAAATATTTTAAAAAGAGCATGAACCTGGATTCTTCTACTTACTGGCTTTGTGATGTTACACATATCACCTCATCTTCTTAAGCCTTTGTATTTCCTCATTTATGAAAGGGGGAAATAACTCTAACTTGAGCTGGAGAGCCTATGCTCCAGGGGCTGGCCCATTTCCTGGCCACTGGAATGATAGAGGGTGAGTCTCTGTTGAACACAACAATGTGGAGCCAAAACACAGAAGCAATTAAAAATAAACGGTTACTACATAAAGCAAAACCAAGTGCCACTGAGAAGAGCTTTTTGTAAAAGGCATTTATTTTCAAAAGTTCCCTTGATAAAAATAGAATATGTAGCAAACATAAAATGCAGGAACAAAGAACCTCACTTGGACACACAGCCCACATGCTGCCAGACATTGTAGAGTGTGAACTGGGGGCCAGAGTCTCCCCCAGACCCTCAGAGAGGTGAGTCTGAAGGCAACAAGGGTTCGAGGCTGCTCCTGAGTCTCAGCATGTCCTTCATGATGCTGACGAGAGCAGACTCTCTGGAAATTCATGAGACCAGATGAAAGTGAATCCTTGAATGTCATGGGAGTTGGGGGTGTCTGTGTCTTCTGCATGTGTAACTTATATCCATGAGTTGTACACTACACACACACACACACACACACACACACACACCCCACAAAGAAAACTGTCTGTCTTCAGATTCCCTGGAGCTTTCCTTGGGACTAGTCCATGCCTAAGGCCCAGGTGGCCTTTTTGGCATTCAGAAAGTTCTTCTTCTTTCTCTTGGGAGGGACATGCAATGAGATCTCTGGCTCCTTTGGATTTCTGAATATAAAGAGCTTCTCGCCTGTGTTTAATAAATCAATGGTCTCTGCTCCTATAATGGGGATAGCAGCCAGTTCTCCAATGGACTCCAGGGACAAGTGTGGCCAGCTTCCTTTTCCAGGGAATATGACCCTCTCTCTGAGGGGGGGACATGCCTTCTTTAATATACTAAAGAAAGAACAGAAGACCAGATGTGACATATTTGGCAACTTAACCTCCTGAGTGTCCTGATGGAGTTCTCTAGGAGAACCCACTTTGGGTCCTTCGGTCCTCAACCAGGTGTCATTTTAATGAAAGACACTGTGGTCATCAGATCACCCCTGAAATGAGCCATAGGCACAGACAACTCTTACTGACTCATGACCGTTAACTTTGCAGAAGTTTTGTAAGCCTCTTGTCATCATGTGGTTAGCTTGAAATCAGCTCCGGTTGGAGCAGGTACACCACGAACACTGGGAAATACTACAGACCAGAGCATTTGTCTGTTTCGTCCCCACCAGCCAAGGGTTCAACGTTTCCTAGGACATCACTGCCTGGGAGTCTCATATCAAAGCAGGCTGATGAGACCTGATTCCAAAGCAAGAGTTAGAAGTCGGGCCAACTGCATTTGAAACAGAAGACTGACACTCTTTGGGGATGTCCCATAAAAGGATTGCTGGAGTTCTGTCCAGGAGTGGCCCAGCCCCTAAATCCATGGTTGCTTTTGGTAATGGCCAGGACTATTTCTAAGAGGCCTACACCAGCTAAAAGCCATGGGTTCTCTCAGTGCCCAAGCAGTACATGATGAGGCCATGTCACTGGGGGTCACCTGCTGGATGTCATTGACAGGCTCCCTGGCCCTTCCAGGGCAGATTTGGACCATGAGGCTCCAAGGCCTCCTACCCTTGCAGCTGGGATGAATGTGAGCAAGGATTCAACCCAGTTCAGTGTGACTCAGTGTCTGTCTTCCTGCCATAGCTCCATGTGCCTCCCGGTGGGGCAAACACCTGCGGAGGGTGCCAGTGGGGTGGGACCTGTACTCCTCCTGTTCTGTACCCACTCCCCTCCCAGGCCTACAGCCAGGGAGTGCCTTCACTTCCCCATCCCAATCTGGAGGAGCTATCTTCTGCTCCTTCCTGGAGAACCTCACATTTATACAGCTAGAATTTAATTGCCTTGATTTGGGCTCTAAATCCTGATCTAATCTCTTTGGGACTAAAGTCTGACATCCAGACGATTATGCCTCTAGGACTGTTAACACGGACCATTTGTGAAGCTTGGCCTCAGTTCCTTTCCTGTAGCTGAGAAATGGTAGAAGGGGCAGGACTCAGGATACACGCTCTGCTTGGACATTGAGGGTTTCCAGAGCACTCGCTGGGTATGACCACTTTCTACCCTGTTAATGAGCCGACCTGATGTCACTTTTCTAGTGGGAAACACTGGAAAACACTGGGAAAAACTTGGTCAACTGTAGCAATCAAACACCGCCCCGCCCCTAACTTCCCTCTGACCTCCAGGTGTGCAGAAACCACAGCTAAAAGAGAAAGGTGTTTGACGGAGTGGAAAGATCACTGACCTGCAAGTCTAGGGCAAGAAATGGGTTAGTTCGATGGTTCCAAACCCCTTGACCGCCGGCTTCCCAGCTGCAGGCTTGGTGCCTCATCCTCTGACCTCCCTGAGCTCCAGGGTTACCATCCCCACTTTCTGGAAGTCTGGGAGGCTCAGTGTCGTAGGAGGCAAAGGGCTTTGTAAACTATAAACTCCAACAGCAATGAGGATTTACTCTCCCTCTAATGACATCCCATTTGAAAACAGCCACTGTTGTAAAGTGCTAACAAATGATAAAAGGACATTCTCCCGCTGACAGCGAGAGGCTTATTTATCTTCAATTCCTAAACTCACTGTGACCAAAGATGGTGGTCTTTCGGGAAGGGAATGTGGGTATGGCTGCAGTCACCCTCTCCCAGGTTCCTAGGATGGCCCTTCATCTCCCATCCCACTAACAGGCAGCCGGGCTGACCTCCTGCCCAGCCTACCCGAGCAGATGCCCAGTGTTACCTCTCCTTCCTTTCTCGGGCCCAGAGCATCTTCTCCAGTCCTCTGCTTATCAGTTCTCCTCGCAGTTGGCTTTCCAGGGCTTGCCACCACCCCTGGTGCTTCCTGGAGGCAAGAAGGAAGGGTCTTAATATTTCCTAGAATAGACTTTTCCTGAAAAGCATGATGGTACTCCATCCCTCAACATGACCTTGGACTGATAGGAAGAACTCGTTTTCATGGTCTGTCTCTCCCTCAGGCACACTGATCAAGCACCTTCTTTGGTCTAGATAAAATCTCTGCCCCCAAGGGATTCCCAGTCTGGGGGTCAGAGCCAGGTAATGGGTGACATCAGTCAGATAGCAGAAGGCTGCATAGAGGTAGGGACACTTGAGGTGAGCCCTGCATCCCCACAGAGGGAGGACATGTGTGGAGGAACATTATCTATGTGTTAAATGACAGAGGGTCCACCACGCCCCTTACTCTCCTGCGCACACTAGTGCCTACTGTGCCTAACGGTGGACACAGTAGGAGCTCAGAAGTATTTCATGAATATTTTAAGAAAGTTGAAATAGCACAGCAGAAGATTGGAAGGTGGGCTGGCCTAGGAACCCTAAGGCTATTCGGGAAGGACTGCGACTTTCACCATAGGGGAACGGACACTGCAGTGTCATGTAGGAAGCAAGAGGAAGTAGTTGTTCATGGGCCTTGGGCTCAGGTCCATTCAGTAAAGGACAGTGTGGAACCCAGAGTCCTGTCTGTCCTGCTCTACTCTGGCCAAGCTGGTTCACACTGTCTGGCCGGTGGTAGAGACAGACCTCCTACGCTGAGTCAAGCTTTCTCTCCCAGGAGCCGAACTCTTGGGCACAGAAGATGGTCCTCTGAGGGCAGCACCACAGAGAGCATGTCTTTTGTACTCTCCTGGTCCTGCCCGTCCCAGGACCTGGGCATCCAGCTCTCCCTGGATTCTGACAGGTCCCTCACACACTCTTTTGTGCTGAGATTAGTTAGGCAGATTTTATTGCTTGAAACCCTAGACCCCGAACTTGTGGCCAAGCACGAGGTGTTTGGGACAGAGGAGTGGTGACTGCCTTGCCCTCAGAGACGGTGGCAAGTGGCCGAGGTGCTCCAGAATTGATCCAGTCCAGTTGGCCATGAAGCGGGGCAAAGGAATGGCATGCACGTGCTCCGTACTCGTGGTGACAGCCACCCTGATTCTCTTGCCCTGTCCATTAGAGATCTCTGCTCACCAGCCTCCCAAACACTACTGGCTGAAGACACAGCCCAGTAAACAAGGTCCTCATGAGTGGCCACATTCCTGCTTCAGGGTCACCTCCAATATCTGCGTGTCCCTACCTGCCTGTGCACCAAGAGGAACCAGTGGCATGAAGCTCTCTAACCCTGCCCACACCCTGCCCCCTAACGACGCCCAAAACCAGCCCTGACCATGTCCACACCCAGCCCTCTGATACCTGCCCATCCCTGACCACACCCATGCCTAGCCTTCTGACCACGCCCACACCCAGCCCTCTGATACCTGCCCAGCCCTGACCACACCCACACCCAGCCCTGACTACGCCCACACCCAGCCTTCTGACCACGCCCACACGCGCCCAGCCCTCCAATAGCACCAACCCAGTCCTCATCATGTTTATACTCCTCCCCTGACCACACTCACCCAAACCTGCCCACACCCATGCTTAGCCCTCTGCCCACACCCTGTGGACCCACAGCTGTTGTTCCCACAGTCCCACCCTGCCTCACATGCAACCCTACTCTTCCCCCCTTAGCAGTGCTTCTTACCTTTTTGAGTCAGAGACCCTTTATGACCCTGATAAAAAAAACACGGCCCCCTTTCTCAGGAAAATCATGTACATGCACACCTGTGAGTACAGTTGTGACACTTCGGCGGACTCATGGGCCCTGGGGGAGGAGGCCGGCTTCACCACCGGGTGTTCAGCACTCTTTTCAGGTGTAGCTGTGGCTTTTCTTGCTACCTGGTCCCCCACAGACTCTACTCTTCAGTGGCCCTCTTGCGGCTCCCACACCCCCTCACTCCACACTCAGCTTCCTGCCTTTCCTTATTAAGAGACTTTGATGACCAAATTCATGCCTGGAATTGGCTCTTAAAGCAAATTTTCGAGGCAGCCTTATCCATGATTAAGGAAAAAAATGAATCCAAACTAAACATCCAGTCAGAAGATAACTTTTGCATTCACTATGCTACACACTTCTGTGAAATACTACACAGCTGTTAACAAAAGGACTAGGAAGGGGTTTCGATAACTGTGAAAAGTATGAATTTTAAATTAATGAGATTACAGCAGAGAATACAGTCTAAATGGTGTGATAATTATTGCATAGAATGACGTCTGCACATGGACAAGAATCAGAAGGAAAAAAGCAAACTCCCTGTGCTGTAAGGTTCTGTGGAGCAGGGTATATGCTGGGATTACTACGCACACAGAGACACAGGCACACCCCAAACACATTGATAAAGCCCAGCAAGGAAACACATTCTGGACAAAGAACTGTAAGAAAATGCTCTCAGCCATTTTCTCCAGGTAGTGGAACTAGGACATTTCTTTTTCTTCTTTTTCCTTGTATGTATTTTTTACACTTCCTTTAATGTGTGTATAGCATTTATGGCAGGGGAAACGTTTCTTTCTTTCTTTTTATTTTTAAGGTAGTCAAAGGTTTTTATTTTGATTTCTCTTCCATCACACAGCCAAACCTTCTAACTTTCTTTTTTTTTAATTAATTTATTTTTCATCATTATGTTCAGTTAGCCAGCATCTAGTATGTCAAAAGATTTTCTGAAGATTTCACTTGAAAAATAAATCGGTGATGAAGATAAAAATCAGGACAAAATAATCAAGCCTCCCATGATTTATCACGGGTTCCTGGTCCCTGGTCTGGCTGTCCTTTGCTCCCGGAGCAATGAAGTGCTGACTGGGAAGGTGCGTGTGCCCAGGGCTGCAGGTGTCCCACTTCCTCCCTCCACGAATTCCCTTCCTGGAATCACACTCAACTGGTTTCCAAGAGTAGCCGGGATGGCACACTCACCTCCTTCTGCCCAGGTCAGCGGGCTCCCCACCACCATTGTTCTCTACCATGTGGTCTGGATGCTTCTGGCTGCCCGGATCCAGCGCGGCCAGGAGCTCGGACTGTGAGGCCGTGGGCAGAGCCACGCTCAGGAGCCGGCGCAGGGTGCCCCCGGGCACCATGGCCAGCCTGGACAGGTACGATGCCAGTCTCAGCTCCTAGAGAGGTTAATGGGAAGCTCATGAGCTCACTGCTCTGACCTTGATGAACACCACGCTTTAACGGACGACAGTCTTAGGATGTTTCGTCCCACGGAAGTAAATATTTTAGCAGCTCGGTCTGGAAAAAATGTCCCCCAGTACACAGAGCTGTCAAGTAAAACCTATGTGGTCAGCAACCCTGGCTCACTGCGATGCATCCAGAACCTTCATCTGTGCTCCCGACTGCTCTCAACTCATGCACCAGGACTGCACCTCGGGGCCAGCAGCAGGGACAGCGGGTGAGGCTTGTCCTCTCCTGCCCTGTCCACCATGAGGCAATACGGCTCAGATCAAACAGTGTAGCTCAGCAAACATCTGGAATGTCCCCCAGGCCAGCAGATGGTTGAGGACACTAGGCTACAGGGCACACCTGGATGGATGCCGCGTGGAAAGAGCCTGTCCCCCCGGATCACATCTTATCAGAGCTCGCATGTTCTTCTTTCCCGAACTGACGAGATGCAGACACGAAGTGTGTCATGGTTGCCAGGGGTCAGGGATGGGAGAGGAGTGGGTACGCCTGTAAAGGGGTGGCCCAAGTCAGGTCTTTGTGCAAATGGAACAGTCTGTATCTTGCCGTGGTTCCTGAAGTTTCCAACACGTGAATCTACACGTGAAATGGACACAGAACCATGCACGTGTTTTGTAACCAGTGTCATATATATAGTCATATATATAGCATATAGTGCTAGCCCTTTGTAAGAGGCAACCATTGGGGGAAACTGAGTGAAACACGGGGTGCCAGAATTCTCTATGCTAGCTTTGTAACTTACTGGGAATCTAAAAGTGTTTCAAAATAAGAGGTTAAAAGAGAGAGAGAATAGGTTCTTCCATCTGGGGAGTCTGAGTTAGCCTCCAGCCCCACTGCACCGAAAAGACACTGTGTGTCCTGGGGCAATGCCTTTCTTTCTCTCTGTGCTCAGCTTCCTTATTTGTAAAGTGGGGTACCTATACCACCTACAGCAGAGGCTTCCATGAGAACAGAATGAGCTGCCACGTATGGAATGGTCCCACACTGGTGAGACATAGCAGGTCAGAATATACTTTCTTCTCTCGCAGTCTGGGGGACGAAAGTCTGAAGTCACATCCACTGGGCTAAAGTCAGGGTGATCAAGGCTAGTTCCCACTCAGGCTCTGGGGAATATCTGTCTTCCTGCCTCTTCCAGCTTCTAGCAGCCATCTGCCTGCCAGGGCTCATGGCCTTTCCTGCGTCTTCAAAGTACGTCCCTCCAGCCTCTGCCTCCATCACAGTCACATGGCCTGCCTTCTTCCTGTGCCTGCTCCTGCCTCCCCCCATACAAGGACCCTTTTCCTCCTTCCTGCGTGGATTTCTGTTGCTTGTGTTTTCTCGGCATGTTTCATCCTCGGCTTTGTTTTTAAGAAACGTGGCTTATTTTAAGGAATTTAAGCAATGCAGAAAAACACAAAGATGAATGTTAAAATAGTTATTCCAAATGCCTTTATCCAGAAGTGATTATCAGTAATATTAGGCAAGCATCATTCCAACCATCTTTCTAGACATATATGTGGATGGATGGATGGATGGATGGATGGTGGATGGACAGGTGGATGGGTGGATGGGGAATAGATGGATGGATGGCTAGATGGATGGACAGGTAGGTGGATGGATGGACAGACAGACAAAACTATAAAAATGAGATTGTAATGCACATCAAATACTATTCAGGTTATATATTTATTTTGCTGATTGCCTGCTCTCCCCACTAGACTATCAGCTCCTGAGGGCACGGGCTTTATCTCATATTTACTGCTGACATTCCAGTGCCCAAGACAGTCCTTGCTGCTTACTAGAAGCACAGTGAATATTTATTCATGAACAAAGCCTCTTCAGAGGATGTCAGGGTCTCTGAAGTCAAGGGCACTCCACCTTATCTACAAAGGTTCGGTCATTCTGGAGCCTGGAGGGGGGTAACGGAGGAGTTCAGTGAGGAATGGGGATGGGGTCCCAGCCTCTCCCACAGCACAGGGAAACTCCCTGACTCGCTGGGCTAGTGCTGTTCATTTCTCAAGGGGCACCCCCTTCCCATTTTATTCATGCAGCAATGAGGAAGTATCTTGCTTTAAAGGGAGGGAGCAGGAGCCTGAAACGGAATGGCTAGAGCATCTAAGAGAGCAAGACCTGGTTTCAGTGGCCAGCTTTGCTCTTGGTGGAGCCTCCCCTGTGAGTGTTAAACTTGTGTCCAACAGAGAAAAGGAAGCATGTCTGGGTGCCGGGCGAGTCTCAGAAAAGAGGCTGACCAGGGCAGTCACGATTACTGTAGCTGCTGCTGCTGTTGAGCCTGATGGGAATGTCCTCTGCCTCCCGGCCTGGTGCCGGACGCTTGTCCGCAATCCGCCCAGCAGCTCCACGGGTCCCACTGTCATTGTGCCCGCGCTGCAGGGGAGGACATAGCCCATGGCATGGCGAATGGATCCTCACCTGGCTGTACAGGGTCGCAAAGGTGTCGAACTCCACATTCTCCAGCAAATCCTCAAGCACAACGCTGTGGTCTCGCTCCTCCCTCCAACTGGAGTGCACACAAAATCTATGTGAGTCCACTTTGGTTGTCACGTGATCCAGGAGAAGACCAACGACTTATTTAAATAACACAAATCTCACCTACATTATTATTATTTTTTAAACCTATTGAAAGAGACGCCCAGGAGAGGCATATCTCGTCTTGTTCTAGAACAGTTTGCAAATATTGTATCACGGGGGCCTGCTAGAACAGAGGGTTCCTTGAAGGGAGAAGTTTTGTGGGAGCTGTGGGGAGCATTTCTGTGGCTTGGCTGGGCCATCTGGGGTCCTACTTGGAAAATTCTTCAATATTTGTCATCATGCTCAAGAAGAACCAGATCTGGGGTCCTCGCCCACCATGTGCCCCCTGTGGAAGCAGACCCAGAACCATGAACCCAGCCTGGTCCTGGCTCTGGCCACACAGGTTGGTGGCACCTCTCCACGGAGTGGGAGGGGGGGGAGTCCCCCCAGACCTTCTGACTTCCACGTGACAGGGTCTGCCTACCCAGTCCCTCAGGTGAGAGATGTGGTGACATGATAGGCCTACCCCATGTTCTTGTTGGCTGACACAACTCCAAACTCCTGTCAAAAGCTCTCCTCATGAGCAATTTCCTCCATGAGGCAGGAGGCATGTGAGGATGTCATATGCCCGAAAATCCTGGTGTTATTAAACCGGGTCTACATCTCCAGGCCCTGTGCCCTCTGATCACACACATTCAACCTCTCATACCATTAGTTCATTCTGATGGTTGTGTTTCCAGGAAAGCATCATCAAATACGTTAAAAATAACCCATAAACTCACCACCCACAAGTCACACCCATTACAACTGGGTCTCTCTGCTGTTAATTAGTTTGTGCACGTGTGTTTTCAAAAACGGAATCACACGGCCTCTCTCATTTGCACCCTGTCCTTTCCATGTCAACGTTCTATTGACCATGGAAAATCAGGAAGCTGTAAAAAGTACGTTTGCCAAGAGTGCCTAAAGCCGTGGGCAAAGGCTGACTATCTGTCAATTAGGAAGAATGCAAAGAACAGCCTTAACAAAAGACAGGGGCTCAGTTTGCTTCATAATTTTACAAAAGCAGGGTCTGAACTATTCTGGTCACGGTGAGATCTGAGTTCAAGTCTGTATTCACTGCCCACACGGGTGTTTGCATAAAGCACCAGGATTCCGTATGATGTCACCATAGGGACAGTAGGATGAAGGGCACAGGGACCTTCCCTGAACTATCTTTGTCCCTTCTTGGGAGTCTACAACTATTTAAAAATTAAAAGCTTAAAAAATGTGCTCAGTGAAAACCTCAATGATCTCACAAAGAAAATAAACCAAAGTATAGTCAGAAGCCAGGGAAGAAGTGCATGCCTAAGACAGTGGCAGGGGTCTGAGCGCTGGGAGATGCCTTGGACAGGGGCATGGCAGCCAGGGGTGCATCCAGCTGAGCGGAGAAGTCAGGGAACCCCAGGCCGGCAGGGCCCACCACTGGGCACTGGGATCACCTCTGCTGCTGGCGCTCCAGTAACTTCCGGGCCTGGCTCAAGGCCTGCTGCAGGACAGCAGAGACCTGCCTTCCAGAATCCGTGTCTTCAGGCATGCCCAGAAGCCCGGGCCCGTCCCCAGCCCACTGCTGTCGACTTGCCAGGGCCCGCTGGAGCTGGGCTGCCTCCTGCTGTGCCAGCTTGTCTTCCAGCTTCCTCTCCAGCTCCTGGAGCTCCTGCGCACAGAGGGGCAAGGGGTCCTCAGATTAAACCACACCTCTTGGGCCTGGCACGATCTGCTCTTGCCTGCCTCCCTCATCTAGCTGTGCCCAGTAGCGTAAGGAGGTCATGCCGTGACCTCTCATGCCTCCCTGCCTTCGCGCATACAGCTCCCACCACCTGCAGGGCCCTCCTCTGGTTGTCTGGCCACTCCAGAGTCCCCTTCTGAACCCCAACTCATGAATTTCCTCAAGGAAGGGTTCCTCAGGTCCCACGATGGGGCAGACCCCATCTCCAAAGGTGCCCACTTGCCCTACCCTGTATGTGCCCATCACAGACTGAATGTCTGCAGCCCCTCCCAATTCCTATGTTGAGGCCATCACCCCGGGATGGGATTTGGGAGTGGGGCTTTGAGAGAGGCAATTGAGTTTAGATCATGGTCATGAAGGTGAGGCCCCATGATGGGGTTAGCGTCCTTTATAAAACATGGAAGAGAGAGACCCGGGCCCCCACTCTCTGCCAGGTTAGGACTCAAGAAGAAAGTGGCCATCTGCAAGCCAGGAAGAAAGCTCTCAGCAGCAGCTGACTGCTAATGCCTTGATCTTGGACTTCCAGCCTCCAGAACAGGGAGAGACCCATTGTTGATTCAGCTCCCAGGCTATGGTGTTTTGTTCCAGAAGCCAGAGCAGACTGAGACACTACCCCATCTTCGCAGCTGCCTGATGCCCCGTACCTTTCTACTTGAGTGTGAGCTCCAGGAAGCAGGGCTGCCTCTCTAGCCCACTGTCTGCAGCACTCAGCACCGTGCCCGGCAACTGGCACACTTTGCTGATCTATGTAAGGCACCAGCACACATTCATCCATCTCGGGGGGAAGCCTGTGCTAGGGCACAACCAGCACAATTGACGCTGATGGGACCCCACAGCGCGCTGGGCGCTGTTCTAAATGCTCACATATATCAATCTCATTGAGTCCTTGTAACAACCCCAAGGAATACACAGTCTGTTTTCCCCCATTACAGAGGAGGAGATTAAGGCAAAAGCTGTCTTATGCAGCTTTTAGGGGGCAAAGCCAGAATCTGAGGCCAGACCAGTTCACGCCAGGGTCTGTGTCCTTAACCATCATACTGTTCTGCCTCTCACTGGCTGAGCAGAAGAAATCTGCCTTCTTGGGCCACCAGAGTCTGCTAATATGGCTACAAGAGGTCCACAATCTGCTTGGGTAGATAACGGGAGGGGGAGGCTGGAAGGTCCTGAGCCTCATAAAATGCAGACACATCGGACCTGTTAGTCACCAGATAGTCCAGGGCTTTAAGCGGGGTCAGGGATAGAGCTGGGGTTTACCTCTAAGGGGCTTCGGATGGGCTCCAGAGCAGATGGTGGTCCATCGTCTTCCTACATAACTGCAGAAAAGTCTGCCTTTCTGCCGAGGAGCCAAAGCTTACATCAAACTGTCAAAGTCCTTAAGTCCTCAAGTCCCCAAAGTCCTCAAAGCCCCCCCGCCCATGGCTCAGAAACACTGCTCAAGAACCAAGAGTGAAAAAAAGGGGGCCAGAGAGGGAAATTGGGGCCATCGTGTGCTGAGCATTTGGGTTTTGCCCACAGGGCCATGGAAGCCTTTGAACAATTCTGAGCTGGGCCTCTAACATGCTGACGTTTCTAATTATGGCCATCTGTCTCGTGGCAGCATCCCACATGCAAACATGACCAAACACAGAACTTCCAACAGCGCTAATGAGTTTCTGACAGTTGTTCTGCCAGCACGCCCAGAGCCCAGTGTGGACCTGACTCATTGAAGTCACAATTTTGCTGGCCAGCCCCGGCCACTGCGCAAAGAAGGCAGACTTGAACCCACAGCTGCCAGTGTCTCCAAAGCATGAGTAGAGCACAGAGCGCATCACACGTGTTTTCCAAGACCAGGTGAGTTCTGGCTGGGAACAGAAAATGAGGCAGGAATGTGTCCCGCAGGTTGTGGCTGCTGATGGCATGTTCTCCCAGAGGCCAGCCTCTCTCCAAACTCCTTCTGCACCCTGGGCATCCACCTGCTGCTTTGCACAAGTGGAATCCAAGACCTGATTCTGGAACTCTTCTCACTGGAGTTTTACTGTTGAGGGCAGGGAGCCCAGGACCACAGCTCGCCTGTCCACCCCTCTCCCCAGCAGGGAGCCCAGGGCCTGGCTCGCACAAGGAAGAACAGTCCTGATCAGCATCATCATCTTGATTATTTAAAATAATAATGTCGGCTAGCAGGTACTACTAGACTCAATCCAGCACAAGGCAGAAATGTTTTATTATCGCATTCTATAGGTACAGTGGCTGAGGCACAGAAAGTATTGGTCAAATTTCTGAAGCCCCAGAGCTGCACGAGAGCCTCATTAAGGACCGATTCCGGTTTCTCTGGATCCTGCCCCATCCCTCAGCTCTGCTGTCTCTGGTAAGCACTCTGAAGGTATCAGCTGAATGAATGATTAGAAAGATAGATGATAAGGTGATAGACAGATTGACAGAGTTCCAGAACTTTTACTGGCACAAGCGATCGCGGTGAATGAAACACAGCCCCTGGACTCTGGAACTTACAGCCTAGTGTGGGCGACAGCCTCACAGTTATAGTGACAGTAATAGCCATCACCTGCTATCACAGAGATTCGGGAGGGAGGGTGTGTGAGCACAAAGCTGAAAGAGACCACCTCTGCCTGAGGGAATCATAGGTGGCTTCATGGAAGAGGCCACATTTGGCTTGTCTTAGATTATGGATATGAGCTTGCAACGGGGTGAAGCAGAAGTGAGGCAGGTAATTCAGAGCAATGGAGGCCTGAACATCACACAGGGGCTCAGGAGCAGCGAGAAGGTCTGGGGGTTGAAATGCGGGGTGCCTCCAAGAGTAGTGAAGGACAGGGTTTTAAATCCAGAGCTGGGGGTGGGGTTGCCTGTGATCGTTTCGGTTTATCAGAGAGACTCCTTGGGCTGCAGTGTAGAGAGAGGAAGGCAGAAACTGATGTGAGGACAGGAGCCGTGCTTTGTGGGAGAAGGCGCCAGCCCTGCTTTCCAGGGACAGGAGCTTGGTGCAAAGCTGTAACCTTCCTGAGCCTCCCTCCATCATCTGTAGAATGGGTATCAAAGTATCATGGGCTTGACAGAAGGTTCAAACACTTCCCACGATGCTTTGGATTTAATGAGAGTTAGATTAATGGGAGCAACTTACTACTAGTGTTATTTTTTTCTTTTTCACATCTAGATTCGTCCCAGCAGCGAAGCTGGGCCAGCAGCAGAATCCACAGACTAGGTGACAAGCAGCAAGTGGGCAATAAGCCAGAGGAAGAACAGAAAAAGACACTAGGTTCAGGCATGGAACGGGGTGAGGGGCGGGCCAGGACAACTGAAGCTGTAGGACAGATGCAGTGGGTACGGTTGGTCTGGGGTCCCCTTATCTCCTACGAGGAAGTGTGTCCTCTGCAGATTTGCCCATCATGCTGCTCAGTCCTGTGATTTAGGTAGGTCTTGCCTATGTTCCCATTTCACAAGAGGAATCTAACTCTTTCATCCAAGGAGACGTGCTCGGTACGGTTCTTTTACCAGTCATTTCTTCCAAAGCATTTCATTTCATGTTTTTTTAATTCCCCTGAATGTTTGACTTAAAAGACCATTCACAGTGGGAAAGCTGCTTTCGCAGAATGATCAAACTGTGGAATGAAAGTCTAGTATCTGGAGCAAAACAACAGGCTGGTCTTCCCTCCGAATGCAAACCAAGGAAATGTTGGCTGGCTTTCCACCAACTCGATACTACATCACGTGACCTATGAGCAGTCGCTTCCAGTTCACGGCACATAACTCTTCCAAACCCAGTCGAGAATAAGGAAGCTTTGATGTTACTCCAAAAGCCGGTGAGATAAAACTCCAAATGTAAGCATCATACCGTCCGGTGATGACAGAAATCAGGGGGGGTCTTAAGAAAAAAGAGCCAAGAGGTGTCTCAGGGCTGAGCTGAGGCGTTGCCCAGGGCCCTTGAGGGGCAGCACATGAACTATGCCCTGGATGTCACCAGCTCTGCCCCTCATCAATACATGACCTTGACCTGTTCCTCGAGTCCTTCACTTGTAATTCAGGGCTGGCCCACCCCCGTGCCCACCACCTCTCACTCACACTTGCTGTAGACTTTGGGTTTCCTCCTGTCATTAATTTGCTGAGAAGTTTTCATCTTGGGTGGGTGTAGAATTCGATAACATACTTGATCAGTTTATACAGAAATGATCATATGAGTTTTTTTTTCTTTTCTCCTTTAATCTGTTAACCTGGCAAACTTTGCAAATGGATATTTTGAAGTAAAATCAACCTTAACATTCCTAAGAAAACCTCATCCTGGCCATGCTGTACTAATTATTTTATGGACGGCTGGATTATATTAGTAATATTTTGTTTATGAATTCGACATCTATGCTCACAAGTACAGGTGAACTGTAATTGTTCTTCCTCATGACTCACATCTGGTTTTGGTCACAGTCATGTTTTTCTAACATCAGGAATAATGTGTAAATGAGGTTGCAAAAGTCTGTTAGAATTCACCTATAAAACTATCAGGGTGCATGCTTTTTTGTGTGTGTCAGAAGATTTCTTGACTACTGAATCAGTTTCTCTCATGGTAATAAGACTATACACAGACTGTTTTTCTACTTGAGACATTTTTGACAAATTTTCCAGAAATTTTTCCATTTCCTTTCAGTTTTCAAATTCATCCACATCAAATTGTTCCTTGTTTTATTTTCCAAAACTCTACTGCATGTATAGTTACATTGCTTTTTATTATTTACTGGTCTCTTAACTCTTTTTCATATGGTTACTCGTCTCAGAACTTTGTGTATTTTATTGGACTTTTTTCCAGCAAATTCAACTTTTCACTTTACTGATCCTTTCTATCATGGTTTTGTTTGGTTGGTTATCTGGTACCAGATTTCTTATTTTTATTTTTTTTATTTATGTCATCTTTTTTTCTTATTTTATTTATGTCATCTTCCATCCTTCTTTCTTCAGATTCATTTGTCATTGTTCCCCTCTAGACTTTTATATGATCTTAATCATAAGCCTTTCTTCTTTAATATAAGTTTAGGGCTTAAATTTCCCTTAGGGCTAAAAAACTACTTTAGCCAAATCCCACACATTTTAATATGTTGTATTTACATTATTTTTCTATTCTACATTTAAGCAAATTTCCGTTATCATTTCTTGGACTAACAAATTATTCAGGAGTTAAGTTTTAAAACTTTCAAAGTATGGACTTTGAAAAACAATCTTTTCTTAAATGGATTCAAGGTTAATCTTTTTCAAAAAGATGGTCAAGTAATACTGTATACCTTAACCTTAACTCAAAAAGAACATGTATTTGTTAACTGTTGTCTGTAAGATTCTGTGGGTAGACAGTAAATACAGGTTGATTAATGGGTTAATCAGTTCATCAGTATCGTTAAATATGTCTCATCTGATCAACCACAGGAAGAGGGGTGTGCTGAAATACCCTACTACTGTGACAGATTTATCTTCTCCCTGCTGTTCTGTCAAGTTTTCTTTCATTATTTTGAATATTTTATTACATACATGCAAATTTAGAATCGCTCTGCTCTCCGCATGAATGAAAATTTTAAAGTCATATCGGTATTACTTTTAATTTTAAAAATAATTTCATAAATCATTATTCTATAGTCTATTCTGATGATCTGAACATCTAACATCTTTAGGGACTTTACTCTGTTGGGTTTTTTCGTTTGTTTCTCCTATATATTCAACAGCTTGTTTCGCTCATGTGTTTGGGGACTTCTGATTTTAATTGAGACTTCCTATTTCACTGAAGGTCATCTGTGAAAATCCTGATTTGCCCAGATTGAGACTGTTTTTCTCTGGGAGGATCTGCTTTTGCTTTGGTCGTGCACTGCAGTAGTCAGCCATCCTAGAACCATTTTAATTTGATTCATCGCCTTGGGAGATTTCCTGACAGGAGAGCGAAAGTACTTTGGGATTCCTTCCTCACACCAGCAGAAGCCTTTGACTACAAATTCACGGGGAAGGGATGCCTGGGTGGCTGAGTTGGTTAAGTGTCTGCCTTCAGCTCAGGTCATGATCCAGGGTCCTGGGATCGAGTCCCGCATCAGGCTCCCTGCTCAGTGGAGAGGTTGCTTCTCCCTTTCCCTCTGCCTGCTGCTCTCCCTGACTGTGCTCTCTCTCTTTCTGACAAATAAATTAGTAAAATCTTAAAAAAGAAAAAATTCACAGAGGAGACTCCCCTCGCCACTCCCCCCAGCCCTCTGGAGCAGGGCCGGAAAAGAACAGATTTCCCTATCCAAGGTGACTCCTTTGACAGCAGGTGGCTTTCTCCTCTCACCCCCTCACTGGGTGTTCTACTTCCTCAGGACACCCTAAACCATATCTCCTTTTCCCCCAAATGAACCCCAAATCCCTGGGTTGCAGATTTCAGTCTTTGCCCCAAGATCTTAGTCTTTGGATTTTTTTCCCTGAGATATCCTTGGCCTCTGGGAATTTTCCACATTCTCTTGTGAACTCACAAAACATTAAGATGTAGGTTTATTGTTATTTTTCCAGCATCTGAATGTTTTGAGCGGGAATGCCAACATTTCCACTTCTTTCTTTCCTTAAGGAACATCTGACCTAATGTGGGGTGCATAATGTTTATGGAAAAAACAATTCAGGACTCTTCATGACTTTCAAAAAGGTAAGACAGGAACCCCCACTGGCAAGATCATTGGGGAGAGGCCATGAGCGTGATCTTGTGGGCTGAAGTCAGAAGCAGACTACATTCTGCCCCTGGCATTTATCAGCCTCGTGGACATCACAAAGAACCTGACGGGTCACCTGCATGGATCTCAATTTCTCTCCCCAAGAACTGAACATCCGAGCAGTACCCACATCACAACCCAGCTCTATAATTAAGTACTATAATGAGTGACAGAGAGCATAAAAGTAGAGCAGCATAAGATCGCCACTTACAATCAGTCGTGCTTAAAGGGTCATTTTGAGACATGTGATTAATGGCTATCAGACACGTGAAAAAATGTTCATCATCACTAGCCATCAGAGAGATTCAAATTAAAACTACATTGTGATATCACCTTACACAAGTTAGAATGGCCAAAATTAGCAAGACAGGAAACAACATGTGTTGGAGAGGATGTGGAGAAAGGGGAACCCTCTTACACTGTTGGTGGGAATGCAAGTTGGGTGCAGCCTCTTTGGAGAACAGTGTGGAGATTCCTCAAGAAATTAAAAATAGAGCTTCCCTATGACCCTGCAATTGCACTACTGGGTATTTACCCCAAAGATACAGATGTAGTGAAAAGAAGGGCCATCTGTACCCCAATGTTTATAGCATCAATGGCCGCAGTCACCAAACTGTGGAAAGAACCAAGATGCCCTTCAATGGATGAATGAATGAGGAAGATGTGGTCCATATACACTATGGAGTATTATGCCTCCATCAGAAAGGATGAGTACCCAACTTTTGTAGCAACATGGACGGGACTGGAAGAGATTATGCTGAGTGAAATAAGTCAAGCAGAGAGAGTCAATTATCATATGGTTTCACTTATTTGTGGAGCATAACAAATAGCATAGAGGACATGGGGAGTTAGGAGAAGGGAGTTGGGGGAAATTGGAAGGGGAGATAAATCATGAGAGACTATGGACTCTGAAAAACAATCTGAGGGGTTTGAAGTGGTGGGGGGGTGGGAGGTTGGGGGAACCAGGTGGTGGGTATTAGAGAGGGCACGGATTGCATGGAGCACTGGGTGTGGTGCAAAAACAATGAATACTGTTATGCTGAAAATAAATAAAAAACAAAATTAAAAAAAAAAAGAATGATTAATGCTGGAGTGCCTGGGTGGCTCAGCGGGTTAAGCCTCTGCCTTCGGCTCGGGTCATGATCCCAGGGTGCTGGGATTGAGCCCTGCATCAGGCTCTCTGCTCAGCAGGGAGCCAGCTTCCTCCTCTCTCTCTGCCTGCCTCTCTGTCTACTTGTGATCTCTCTGTCCAGTAAATAAATAAAATCTTTAAAAAAAAAAAAAAGACTGATTAATGCTTACACGAGAGTTTCCGATCACAGCCTGTTCGTGCTTGCCTGTATGCACTTGGCACCCAGTAAGCATGGGTTCCTTTCTTCTCTAAAGGAATTATAATAACATATGAAGTTCTACAATCAACTCATCGAGGACCTAAGATTAGTCCTCAAAGAGTTGATACCATCGCTTTTGTTTTAGGACTAGAGCTCTCATACCTTGACAAAAAAAATGCAGTGTATAGGAAGAATGGTAATAAAGGTAATTATAAAGATAAACAGCAATTCAGTATTTCGCCATATCTAAGGCACCACTAACAGAAAGCCATGCTGTTTTTACATCTCTAAGAAGGACTGTCCTGGGGTTGTTGATTTAAGATGTGCCCCAGTCTCGGCAATGTTCAAAATGTTAAAATTCAAAAGATTTCCTTCTTGGGGGCAATGAAATCCAGCAGGCTTGAGCTGGAAGTCACCTTACTCAGTCCTCCCTGCAACCCTGCAGTTTAGACGGAGCAGGACAGGTTCCACCTGACACTGGAGAGCGTACCAGGATAAACCCAGGAACCCAGAGATGCGACGCAGGCTCCATTCCTCTTCCTTCCCCAGCCCCAAGCCCCGCACTCACCGGACTGTGGGACCCCAGGATCTGCTCACAGGCCAACTTCGTCAGGGTCTCCGACTCGCTCAGCTCCTCCAGGAGCAGGTCCTGGATGCTCAGGAGGGCGGTGTACGCCCACAGGGTGGTGGCCATCCTGGCCGCCTTCTGGAACTGCAGGGAGACAAGGGACTCGGCAAAGCAGGCCTCCTGGGCCTCCAGCTGCTGCACACGCTCCCGGAGAAGTTCTCCACGTACCTGGGGAGGGTAAGCCAGAAGCCAGGCGGGTAAGTGGGGGGCGGGCTGCGGGGAGAGGTCTCGAGGCAACGGCCTCCTGCTAGGCTGTGCTCCGGTAGTCATTCACTCAGGACTTGGGAAGGCCTCCACTACTCACAGCCCTAGGAACAGCAGGGTGTCAGTTGGGACCACAGGACTTCTCTGCTTACAAACCCTCTCCGGGGCTTCTGGAGTCTGGCATTCATGCCACCTTTCTCACTCTGGAAGGTACAGGGAATTGTGTGGCTGGCTACCCAGTGGGAAATCCTTCAAGGTTCCCCACCCAGATGATATAAGTTCAACCTTTCTAACATGGACTCCCAAACCAGCTGACGCGTGCCTTGAAAGTCTGGTCTGTTCCTCTGTCACCCCCATGTGTGCCCCTGGGAGTCCGCTCTTCCAGGCCATTCTGGGCCGGCCAACTCACCATGCTTTTGGGCCTACTGACAGGGCTCCCTACTGTGGTTGAAATGCCATGCATCCCTGTCTTCCTGAGGATCTCTTATCTGTCCTGGTTCCAGGACATTGGTTCCAGCCACTCTCTTTGAAGCGTCCTGACTGGGCATGTGTTTGTCACTCACTTCTCCAACTTCCCTTCCTTCCGGGCTCTTCTCCTGGGCCAGCCTTCAACCACACTGTTGACCCCGCCAGGCCATGAGCCTCTCTGGGCAAGGGCCCTGCACTCAAGGGGCTCCATGGATTCCAGAGGAGGGAATCCTTCCAATCCTCTTGGTCACACAACCAAGCCCCTCATTCTGTCATCTGTGTGTTTGCTCTGTGATCACCACCTCTCATACTTTCTCCAGAAAACTTGCCACGTGAACAATAGGGTCTAATCCTTCTCAGATGCCACTGCCTGAGCCCCTAAAGGCAGGTCCTATAGCTGTGCACCCCCCCCCATAGGGAACTCAATAAACCACCAGCCAAAGAGCAGCTTGCTCAAGCACATATCTTGGGGAAGCCTTTCACTTAATCTTCGGAAGCATGTGGAACTTCAATCACAAAACCAAAGGTAAAAGCAACCCAAGTGTCCATCAACAGGAATAAACACAGTGTGGTCTCTCTGGACAATGGAATATTACATAGCCTTCAACAGGGAAGGTTCTGACATGGGCTACCACACAGACGGACCTTGAGGACACAATGCTCTCTGTGAAAGAAGCTGGTCACAGAAGGACAGACACTGCAGGATTCCCCTTATGTGAGGTACCTAGTGTGGTCAGATGCCCACAAACTAGACAGTGGGTCAGGGGAGAGGTCAGGGGACACAGACATGGGGAGTGAGTGTTTCATGAAGATAGAGCTTTGGCTTGGGAAGATGAAAGTTTTGGAGATGGGGTGGAAGTGGCTGCCCCACAGCATGAATGTGCTTCATGCCACTGTACCGTATAGGCAAAAGCAGTGAAGACGGTCAACGTCACATATATCTATTACCCCCATAAAAAATATTGAAAAAGTTTGTGGAATTTTGTTTTCTGCCATGTAACCTATTTTTATTTATTTTTAAGATTTTATTTATTTATTTGAGATAGAGAGAGAGGGTGCATGAGGAAGGGCAGAGGGAGAAGCAGATTCCCAGCTGATTGGGGAGCCTGATGTGGGACTTGATCCTTGAACACTGAGATTAAGACCTGAGCCCAAAGCAGACGTTGAACCAACTGAGCCATCCGGGTGTACCATGTGGCCTGTTTTTAATCCTCTGTTGATGGTCAGAGGTTCGGAAGTGGCTGACATACAGAAGAATATTTACAGGAAGTAGAGGACGAAGACCCTGTGCGTCCCAAAGGGGCACAGCCTTCCTCTGTCCATCTGTTGTGACCCTCAGAGGAATGCAAGTCCCAGTTTGAAAAGCTCAGATTTCATCTCTACAGCCTGACCTTCAGGAAAAACTCTAATGGGGAGAAGAGGGAAGAAGGGCTCCAAAGAAACACACAGATGGCTTGTTGGCTGGTGGTGGGGAGGGGGACCTACAAGCACTTTCTGGAGAGACAGTGCCTTCAACAAGCTTCAGGGAACACAGAAGAGATCCATATGGCATGTAGGGTCTGCAAACACACAAGGCAGGGGCACCTGCGTATTTGGTTCATGGAAAAAACCACAAAGAGCAGGGACCAGAGGCAGCAACGCCGAGAGCTTTGGCAGAAGAGCCCAGTTGCTCTGGGAGACGGAGGCTCCTTTTCCTGCTTGAACGGGAACAAGAAGCCTTATTCTTGAAAGGATGCTATTAGACCCCAGTCTTTCCCTAGCTTGGAGAACCAGGTGACAGCCCCCTGCCCACCGGTGGGTTTCCATAGTAACCGTGGATCACACCTGAGTCTCCCGGGTCGGCCTTGCAGAAGGGCATTCACACCCCTCCAGTGGTGGCCCCATGTCCTTCCAAGACTGGGCAAAGCCTCGTGACAGTGGGACCCCAAGAGCGTGTCTGATGGTTCCCTCATGAGGACATGGGGACATAAGCCTCTAAAGGGCTTCCCGGATCTTAGCAGTCTTTCTGCAAACACCCTTTGCCCACAGCAGCTTTCTCACCCTGAGGTTACAAAAAGAGTATATTTATGCTTCATTCATCAGTCCAAGAAATAATTCATGAGCACCATATATGTATAATTTATAGGAAGATATGATGCACTGAGGGGTTGGGGTAGGGGTAGAGAAGAGGCGAAGATGCATGAGACATGGATCTGACCCTGAAGGAGCTCATCACTGAGGACGGAAGCGGGCTCTGACTCTGTCACATGCTAGCTCGTGACCTTGGGCAATTTCACTGAGCTGCCTATATTTTCTCATCTGTACAATGGGAATAATAATACCTCCTAACACACGAGATTTTACAAAAAGCTTTTTTGTCATACAAAACCTGCACATATTTGAAGGCTATTGTCTGGTAAGTTGTGACATCTTTGTAGACCCTAAGGCAACAGGAAAGGTGATGGCAAACCCAGGGGAAGTCCTTCAAGAAGAAAAACACAAATGACAGGCAGGTGGCCAAGAAAGGGATGAACGGTCCTCTTATCACGCCATGAGCTCAGATTTCCAAGTCACCTCCGTGGGGTCTCCATCCTCCCCACTGCTGGGTGGGTGGTGGCCCAGATAGCCTGTAAAGTGAGTCCCCTGCCGGGGTGCGGGACAGAGCAAGGTGGCCATGAGAGGATCTCCAGATTCATTTCCACAAGTTCATACCAGAAACATGGGGACAAGTGCAAAGCCTTTCCTTTATATTGTAAGAATCATGTGGGCAGTAAAACTACGATAAGGAAGTTTTTCAAAATCCTTTCTTCCTCTTCTTTGGAAAATTTAATTTTTTAATTCTGGCACAGTAAGAACATGCCTCTAGCGAGGGCTTCCATCCTTGTCTAAAAAGAGCCCTGGGAAGGGGTACAGATTTGCATTTCTGTGACAGACTTCGTTAAATATTCAAGCTATCTACAGTAATAAAAATTCATTTTCAAAATAATATGCTGCTAAATACTCTTTTTCTTTTAAAATGGGAAGTTCCAACCACTGCCTTACTCCTCTCTCTGACTCACCTCCCGGTGCATTTCAAAAGAGTAGTTTCTTCTAGGTTTCCTGATGTGTTTTGAATGCAAATTAAAATCAACCCCTGTCAGCCAGCAGAAAATTACTGGCACTGAAGGAGTTCAAGACACCACAGCCTCCCTGCCCAGGTTTGGGAACAAACAGAAGCACAGGTGAGCCAGGCAGAAGCCAAATGTCAGCTTTAACAGTGATGAGATCTACATTAGAGAACGCGGCCCCCGCGGGGTTGAGCCTGTCCAAATGAACACACACACACACCCCACTCCCCGCCACTGAGTGCGGCCCAAGATGGACAGAGAATGGGGGCCCCCTGCAGGCTCCCTGGCTTTGGAGGAGAGCTGAGGGAGCACACCAAACACGCCCAGTGCCCTCTTTAATCCCACCAGTCAGATAACACCCACCTTGGAGAAAAGGGAGCAAAACATGGAGTGTGGCCAGGAGGTCGCTAGCCAAGTCGCATGTGGAGAGCGAGTGCACACATCAAGAATCTCACGATCAAAGGCTGAAGGGGCGGGCTGATGAAATGCTCTTTATCTAGGAGTGTGCCCGTTTATCCTAATGGCTGGTCCTGGGACACCCAGATCAGTTTCATCCATGCTTTGCAGGATGTGTTCAAAATTGAAAATTCTCTCCTCCATCTTGCATCAGGAAGGGAGTAGACTCAGTAAAGGGGTGTTAATACTTACTAAATAAAATGCCACACTGCTAAATAAACATTAGTACTGCTTACATATAGAGAAGGAAAATTGATTTCTAAGACGGGAAAGACACAACAACCCACCCCATCAGCTAGATAATCACAGTGCCAAAATCTCAAACAAATCAAGAGTCCTGCCTTAACCTTGTCAGTATAGTTTTGTTTGGTTGGTTTATGGTTGATTTGCTATCTCTTACTTATAAACTTACCATTTAACTAGTTATGTGACCTCAACAGTTTGTTTAACCTCTCTGAGTCTCAATTTTGTCTGTGAAAAAGAGATAATAAAAGAACAGGGGATAATGCCCATTATATGTTCTGATACCTAATGAGCCCCTAATAAATGGTAACTGCCATATTATGCCATTAATATTATTTTTATCATCATTATTATAATTAGTTAAATTGAGTCCCTTGGGATGCAGGGGATTTTCTTTCCTCCTTTAAAGAAGTTTCTCCACTTTTAATTATAAAAACACATGCATGGGACGTCTGGGTGTCTCAGTAAGGTTAAGAGTCCAACTCTTGATTACAGCCCAGGTCATGATCTCAGGGTCCTGGGATGGAGACCCGTGTTGTGCTCTGCACTAAGTGGGGAGTCTTCTTCTCCCTCTGCATCCCCCCACCCCAGCTCTCACACTCTCTCTCTGAAAAGAAATACATGCACAATGTAGAAAAATATTAACAACCGAGCTTCCTGGCAGAAGATGGTAGATTTGTAACATGCATCTACTGTTTTCTTCAAGGTAGAATGGAAAGGTGGGAAAAATGAGAGAAGAGACAGTAGCCACAAAATTTTGAAAGCTGGAAAGGGGATGACTGAGTAGCAAAGGACTCAATTGATCCCCCAAAACTAAATTCTAAGCCAGAAATGAGGTTGGCAAAGAAGTAACATAATTTGTACTGTAGGATCCTGCAAAGTATCACAGAACTCGGGCACCATTGGAAGTTGGGGGTAAAAGTTGAAGCTAAACAAGAGGAGAGGTGGAGCCTCCAGAACTCTCGTCCCCCAAACTCCACCCTGTGACAACTGAAGATTTAATCTTCAGAAGAGTCTCTGAACTTGGAGAAACCAAGCTCCATATAGAAAGCAGAGGACTCAGTTGAAACTTCACATCCAGACTACTAAAGTCTCAGTTATCTTCAGTTATCTCAGTTATCTTCCTCAGTTATCAATTGAGAGGACTCAATTGAAACTTCACATCCAGACTACTAAAATCTCAGTTATCTTCCTCTGTTTGGTTCTTCAAACAAGCCTTTACCGTGTAGGCAGGAGAATGGTCTTCTCTGGAGACTCTGACCAGCCTTAGAGAAAGATCCTAACACTGGGGTTCCCCCAAGTAAATGGTCTAGCCCAGTCACACCAGGGTGAAGGTCACAGTCCACAGGCCCTGCTTATAGGATCAGAGCTTCCAAGGAGCTTTTGAGTGCTTCACTCTTAAATACGGGCAGACCAAGGATGATCACACCTGGGGAAAGCCTCTAATGGATACAGAGGTAACAGTAAATATGCAGAAGTTAAAATTTTCTTCAAAAAACAATGTTCTCAGGATACAAAAAGTTGTAGTAGCCTTAAAAATTAAAAGAATATCATTTCCTTAAGAAGAGAGCTTTCAGAGAGGAAAAGAAGCTCTTCTTAAATTAGTAAATAAAACATAAATGAAAAATTCAATTAAAGGTTTGTAAGGTAAAACTTAGGATATTCCCCAGAAAGAAAAACAAAACAAAACAAAAAAAGAAGGAAAATAATGAGAAAAAAAGAAAAAAAATGAAAACTAGCAGATAAGAGGTCCAATATCTGATTAATTAGTGATCCAGAAACAGAGATTAGAGGAGTTCATAATCAATGTAACTCCAGAAAATTTTCTGAAATTCCAAAATTGATAAAACTACCTATCAACAATAGGAGCAGAATGAAAACATTTTCAGTCTTACAAAATTTCAAAATATTAAATCTCCAACATGCCCTTTCTTAAGGAAATAACATAAGATGCGTTTCATTAAAACAAGGAACAAATCAAGAAAGAGAAGGATGAAGGTATTTCATAGCATAATGCCAAGATGGCAGCTGCATATAAGGTATAAAGTACAACGTTCCAATTGAGGCACAGCAGATGTACAGAGAGAGATGTCCTAAAGATGATGAAATTAATAAAAGGCATGACTTATGTGGTGGTCCTGAGAGGATATTTGGTCAACTCTCAAAACATGTATTGAATTAATGATAAGTACATAGAAAAGTGACCAAAAAAGGAACCAAAAAGGCAGCAATAACTCCAGGAAAAATGAAAAGTTATACAGAAAAGAAAAATGAATCTCAGTTTTATATGGCTCATATGTAAATAACATCTAAATAGAAATCTGAGATATACATTTTATATACTGAGGAAAACAGAAAAGGCTCATATGTGTTGCAGGTTGAAAGAAGAAAGATAGCTGAATCTTATTTTCATAAAGAAACATGACTAGATAATACCCAAAGTAAAGACATTAAGAAATAGCAAGAAAGCATGTTATTTGGAAATATGGAGGTAAGTGCCAAAATATCTAGCTAAAAAATTAGAAATCATTACCTCTGAGGATTTGAAAATGTATATATATACATATATATGTGGTTTTTTATAGGAAGTTGCTCCTTTTTTTTAGCACACACCTTGTAGAATTATTTGATTCTAAAAGAACACATGCCCAAGTTTTATAAAAATGAAGAGTAACCTTTTAAAAATGGACAATATAAAAAAGAAGTTACTACATTCAAACCATTAAATTAAAAGAGAACTGTGGTAACCTTTTGGTGTATGAAAGGTAGAAGTAGGACAGATTAGAAAGCTAAGATGAAGATTAATAGTGAGACCCTGAATGCCACACTCAGGAACCTGGATTCTGTCTGGGAATGATGGGAAACTATGAAACTTCCCTTAAAACAATGCTTCAGGAGATGACTTTGACAGACACTGGCTAAAACAGAGGCAAAAGCATCTGGCCTTTGTGGATGGAGAGATTTTTCTCTCCGCTTCCTAAAATACCTTCCCTATCAATGCACTTTCTCCTCTAATCTTTAGAAGAACCTGTGCCATCAGTATTCTCTCCTGTCAGGTCATCAGAAAATGAGCACATTATTCTCATGCTTAAACTCTAGTCACTTCTGAAATTTGGAGAGCTGTTCCTGACAGAAGTGCCAGCCACCTTTGCATAATTGCTGCGGCAGCTGCAGGAACACAATAGCATGCACGGTCGATTGCAGTGCGGGAGTTCCACTCCCGAATGAAGGGAACGCTAATGAACTGTGTACGCACGGCGTGTCATGAAACCTGGAAATAGTGAATAAATAATGAATGGGTGAAGGGGTATAGTGGCAGACATGCCACCTGGAAAGAGGACAACATCATTAAAATAACATCAGAAATGACCAGTCAGCTGGTAATACAATCATGTCATTTTCGCATTCATATTTAACTGTTCCTAAAGAATATTTATGAGAAATTTATATACACTGTGTGCAAAAACAGCAGCAGAGCATATCAAAGAATTAGCTGAAGCATTCCCTTCATTTCTGGATCCATCAACTCAGATCTGCTAATGTGACACAGGGATGGGCTTCAAGAGGCTCCACTCTCCCACCTGCTAGCAATGTGACCTTGGACAAGTCTCTCCACCTTTCTGAGTCTCAATATCCTCATCTGTGAAATAGAAGTAGTTGCTACTGCACCACCTGTCTCACTACAGAGTGAAGTAGGATCTATGAAGAGGATCCAAGTTTGGTGTGAGATATCAAGGGATTGAAAAGAACCTAAATGTCTATTAGTTGAGGGCTGGCTACATCATTTAAGGGTCACACATGTTATGAGATGTCATGCTGCTATAAAAAGCCACCAGGAAACTCTTAAGTACTAATATGGAAGGTCTTCAAGTTTTAGTACGAGGTAAAAAGCAGAGACAGGTGAGAGAGAGAGAGAGAGATAGCACATGTAGACAGACAGACAGATAGAACTATTTCTACTAGTTGAAAAATAAAAAAAAATTGGCCCCATAATGTGTACCATGGATTTACTCTGCTTTGTGGATTGGCCTAGGCATTGGAGCAGGAGGAAGAGGTACATTCCCAGCCCTGGTCAAGGCATTGACCTTGGCCAGGCACCATTTTGAGCCGTAGCCCTCCTGTCCTAGAAATCTGATCAAGTCTCCCAAGCTGGTGAGAGTCACCTGGAGGTCAGGGAAGAAGCCAGAATGTCCCTTCATCAAACAGGTACCTGCTTCTAAGAAGCCCTCCTTGGGTGCCCTCCAGGAGAGGGTAGTGGGATTGACATGACTGACCCTTGCAGGTCAACTCTGGCCACAAAGCCTGCATTGGATGCTTTGTCTTGTTGAGGTGTCTGGCCGCAGGGCCCTTCAGTTCATAGAAATCAAGCCATTTCTTAGTGGAGAGTGGGGTCTACAACCTTAGCTTCTATCTCAGCAGACTAAGACAAGACCCACATCCCCTACAGCCAAAGAGAGCAAAGGTCAGGAAAAGAAGACTGGCCAATATAGACCTCCTTACAGAACTAAAAATGAATATATCACCCCAAAAATTCTCTGAAAAGTGCCTAAATCTTACCAATTTTGCCTCAAAGGCTGAGCTCCTTTGTCTACCTCCAAGTCTCCCATGCTCTAGCTCCTACCTGCCTCTGAGGCCTCTCTTCTCCATACCTAACAGAAAACAAACTTTCTGAGGAAATATCAAATATCTTTCAAAACAGAACTGGTATAAAACCACAGGTAAGCCACAATAAATTCCCAAACATCACTATCATATATAATTTATTCTCTAAAACAGAACAAAATTAGAAAGGAGTAACTGAAAAAAATTTTTAAAAGGACAGGTTAAACTTCAAAATCAATGTCAAAGGGATAGGTCAAAAATTTCTACTTCTGGCCATGATGGAAGAACTGGGAGCAGATTTACTCTTCCACCACCAAAACCCAGGTACAGTGGTACATGGTGCAAAAGTTTCCAGATACTGGACAAGAGGCAGCACAGGAATGGGTGACCCAAGAAGGAAATAGACAAGGGGACCCTATAGCCACCCCAGCTTGCTGCTTGGATGTGGACCCATGGGAAGCCCAGAAAGTGCACCACATTAAGGGGAAAAAAATAGAGTTTGGGAGGCCACTATGTCTAGAATTTGTGGAGCACAGTCCCAAAGAGGAAGTTGCTGCAGAGAGAGAGAGAGAGAGAGAGAGAGAGAGAAAGAAAAAGAGAAAGAGAGAGAGAACTCCAAAGACCTAGAGGGGTGTCCTCAAGTCTTTGGCTAAGTGCTGCACATGCTTGAATAAGGAAAAAAACAAAACAAAACAAAACTACACCAGACCAGGAAATGAAACACCAAAAATCACAGGCAGAGAGAATACCAAAGTTCACACAGAACTGGAAAGAGCTAGTGTTCCCATGAGCCAGAGTGAAAAAAGCACACAAGCACAGTCCTCAGAATAGGGATACATTAGCCCTCAATTAAAGGTAGCTCTCGATCTCACCTAACAAAACTTAAAAGCATGTCCTGAAAGGGTAAAACTAATCCCAAACATCTTAACTACATGTCAAAACTTCAACACGATTAAAGAAAACACAATAAAACCTGGGACCCAGCATGTAAAACCTACAATGCCTAGCATCCAATCAAAAATTACCATGCACACAAAGAAGCTGGAAAATAGGATCCACAATCCACAGGACAATCCATCAGCAGAAATGAGAGAGATGATGGAACCAGCAGATAAGGACATGGAAGCAGTGATAAGAAAAAGAAATGAGGTAGTGGCTAGGAATAGAGGGGACAAAATTGCAATTATTTGTGGACAGGATGACTGACCATGCAGAAAATCAGCAGAACCAGCAGAAGAATCCTCACAACACTAAAAGGCAGGCCCACACTTGAAGAATGAGGACACCAGGGCACAGAACAGTTAAGAAGTTCAAGGTCACACATTTGGCAAGAGGCATAGCTAGGACTTGGACCCAGATGTCTGGCTCCAGACACAGAATAAAGCAGTCTGGAAAGACATAAATAAAAGTTAGTAACACTTCTTTACACCACAATTGAGTAACTCAAGAATATAATTGAAAATAGGCTACCATTCACAACCGCATGCAAACCTGTAATATATCTAGGAATCATCACAAAGAAACACCTTATTTATAAGGGGACCATATGGTTTATCATCAAGTTGAGAGGCAAAAGGAGGAAATGTTGCTGGGACCAACCCAAACAAACTGAGATCTATGGTCACCCTACTTATAGAAACAACTGTTCCAAATTTAAAAAAAAAACAAAACATTCCACCTTTTGGAGGATGGGATGACAATTGTCAAATTAACCTGTAAATTTCATGCAATCACAACAGAAATTTAATTATGAACTTGAATAACTTATTCTAAAACGTATATGCCCTCCAGACTCATGTAGGTTTAAAAGGATGCATCTGTGAGCTTACAGTGAGCCCATCAGACAGCTGGGCTGTCCCTGGCTGAGTGTCCCAGGCACACCCCAACCCCTCAGGCAGCTGCCAGGGACCAGAGCAGACTCCTCACTCCATTAGCCTCTCAGCTATTTGGAAAAAGAAGTCAGGGAGGAAGCCTGCCCTTGTCTTTCTGTGCCCTTGTCTTTCTGTCTCCCCGAATCAGTCACAGAGCCACTCATGCAATGTGGAGCTCAAATCAGCCAAGTGGATTTTCTATCTGAAAGCAGGAGGCAAACCTCCAAGTGGCTGATGCTCAAAGTGGTCACCCATCTGAAGCTGTGAACATCTCAACAGCAGACACCGAGACCAGGGGCTGGCCCAGAGAAGGCTATCCAAGAAACCTTCCCTAAAGGACAAAGTAGAAGGAGACCAAAGGATAGGAGCAGGACAAGAAGGGCAAGGGAAGAAGCCAAAGAAACGCGAGGGGACATGGAAAAGGCACAGGAGAGCCACCTTGGGAGGCTGAGCCTTTCCTTTGTCACAGAAGGGCATAGTCGATGGAGGCAGATGTGCCCTCCATCCCCGGCTCTAGTGAATACCGATGGTGTGACCTTGGGCAATTCTCCCAACCTCTTCAGATGGCAGAGTCCAGAAAAGGCACAGATCAACCAGGGTGGAGGGTTCCAGGGATCTCTGTTGCAGATTCTTGTAAGGAAATAAGGTGCCTCCAGCATGCTTGGCAGCCCCAGTACTGAAACCAACGTCCCTTCGGGGAACCATACAGCCAGCCACACTGAGGCTGTGCAGTGGCTCTCTGACCCGGTCCCTCTCTCCAGCTACACGAGCCCCGAGGAACTTCCCCAGCCTGGAACACGATCACACCACTCTCAGCCGCTGGCATGCCAACCCAGGGCTTGTCATTTCCTTCTACAATTACCCTGCAAATGAAAAGTCTAAACGATTGTGGCTCAAATGCTAAGACAACGCAATCGATCAATTTTGGGAGGAGCATCAAAGCCATTGAGCCAAGAGTGCGTATTCTATTGGCACTTGCCACAGTGAGACAGCCGACTGTGAGGATGGCCTGTCATTAAATTGTTACAGCTGGCAAATGCTGCTTGTCTGCCTTTCTCTGGGTTCTGGCGCAAACCCACCAAGCTGTTCCATCATTGAGCAAAACTAGCACTGTAGCCACTGAAAGCTAAAAAGCGCCTTCCTGTCTGGTCATCACAAAACCCCTGTCACTAGTGGGCTATCACTGTCACAACCCTCACTGATGCGGGAGCCAACGCATGTTTGTCCCACACTGCACGGCTACAGGAGACCCACATGCTGTGAGAATATTCCCCGGCAATCCCGACCGGGCCATTCGACGCAGAGGCAGCCTGCCGGCGGGGAGCAGACAGAAAGCTTTCGGTTCAGGCCCTGGAGCCACCACTGCCTGGCGTACCTCTCACACATAAGTTAATACAGATGTGGATAGGAAGTACTGAGCAAAGCACCTGCAATCACAGGCACTCGAAAGCCAACAAAGTAACTGAGCACTGTTCTCCATAAAGCGCTGTTACACCTTAGGAGGGGAGTCGAATTCTTAAATCAGTGCACAGGACAATGACATGTACATGGCCCTGTCGATGCCAGTGCGTCCTCCAGAGCCAGGCAGAGGGCTGGCCTCCTGTCCACATGAGGGGTCCAGCTTGTGCCTGGGACAAATGCATGCTTCCCAGAGGAACAACAGAGGTGAGGTCAGGGCAGAGCAGGCTGCTGAGTCTGGCTCAGGGAACTGTCGGGACAGGATGTCACCTGTCACCATTCACAGTCCCATGGTCATTCACCTTGTCCCTCTCCTCAGTGGATGGGCCCAGTAGGATTCAGCTAGCCTTCTCAGCCTGGCATGAGAGATCCTTCTATGATGGTCTGCTGTTCCTCCATCGGGAAGCCCTGCACTCCAGCAAAGCAGCCTTTTCATGAGGCTGCTGATTCTCTGGGCTCCCCCTGAGCCTACACTGTGTCCTTGGCCATGGCTCAGGCCACCCTTTCTCTCCACCAACCCAAATCCCAACCTTTTCTTCTTCAGCAACATTCCACCTAGAGTCGAGGGGTTTGGCTTACAAACCAGCAGGTGTGGGAGGGAATACCCCACCCAACCCCCAGAGGGCTACTTCCTCTGCAGCTGGGGGCCCCTCTCTCCTCTGCTGCCCCTTGGTGAACCTGGACCACAACACCCAGAGCCAGCCAGGCCCAACTCTGCTTAGATATGCGCTTCTGCTTCTCTCCTCCAGGGAGGCCACCCCCAGGAGCCCCAGGGAAGGCTGTGATCAGGTGGTTGAGTGTTTCATCCTGGGGCTAATCAGCGAGCCCATCTGGCTCTCACACTACTTTCTATCTTCAGTGGTAGTCTTGAGAAAAAGGATGTGTTCACCTTTACCTGCCTTGTCCCCATCTTCCTTCTCAGTTTTACATGGAACACAGATGGGAGGTGGCGCTACTTGTATTCAGAGACATTGTGGCCTGGACCTTGCCCTGCACAGGCTCTAGGGCTCCTGGCCACATGATGCTTTTGTGTTCTGAGAAATACACAAAAGCGAGAACAGGGACAGGAGGTAGAAACAAGATGGCAGCTCTGAAAGATGGCTTGATACGTCTGTGCAGGGAGCACATTCCTCTGGGGAACCACCCCTCTGCTGAGCGCTGGGGGACACAGCAGGCACTCAGACAGCGGTAACACGGTGTCACCCCTTCAGAGAGACCTGACCTGACCCTGCAGCCTACAATCTGTGTTCCTCATCTCAACCCCATCCCATGACTGTCACATCATCTCGTTCATTTCCCAAAGGCACTGACCACTGTTGAGGAGTGCTTTCTGTCCATCTCCCCTAGCCAGAATGTGCACCCCATGAGAGCGGGGCCAGGCCTGTCACCGCTGTCACCCAGAGTTGCTCCACACCATGCCTGGGACACTGCTGCCTGCTCAGAATCCCAGTGTGGTGAATGCGCAGTGTGGGGCGTGTTAGGATAAGGAAGGACAGCGTAGCAGAGGAACGAGCGGGAAGAACTGGGTGGTCCAGGTGGGCTTCTTGGGAGAGGGGACACTTGAGGACCTCCAGACTGCCAAGGACAAGATTCATTTATCCAGGTAAGGGAAGGTAGCAAGGGCCATCCAAGGAGAAGGAAGAACACGGACGGCACTTCGGGCTCGTGCGCCGTGCATGCGGGAACGTCAAGTACAGCACGTGTGCATGCCTCAGCGCAGGGTCGGGCACCGAGGTGGGGACCCCACGTCTGCGGAGGCAGCAGCACTTTGGAGCCTGCAGGATGATCCAGACAGCGAGTGGGTAAGTGCAGGAGGAGGCTGCAGACAGGACTCCGGAGAGGCCTGAGGGGCACAGGGTGGGGAGTCCCAGCTGCAGGAGACGCTGAACAACACGGTGCTGACAGAGATGCGCACACACCCCTCCCCCACAGGTGGACTCTGTGCGCCCTGGGACTGGGGTGACATCAGCCCTGTGTGGGCAATAAGAACAGATAAAGCGAAAGGACTGACCTTTTCAACCAGGTCTTCAGGGGCCTGTTCTTCGAAGAGCTGAATTTTGTCTTCAATGCACTTCCTCAAAAGGTCTATCTTGCTTCTGCTTTTGGAGCGCGGCTTTCTCGCCTTGGACTGCTGCTGGAGGGGGCGAGAGAGCACGGACGGGAAAGTGATCCCCGGCAGGTCTGTGCAGCCCCATGTCTCCCAGAGCTGGGAGGGGCTCCCGTGGCCCCCAGGGCTGCCCAGTTGTCTTTGGGTGGACAGAGGGGGAAAGATGGACACTTGCCTGAGCAAGCTCAGCTCATAGGCCTTCAGGCCGCAAAGGGAGCAGAAGGACGGCCACTGGCAGTGCTACAGCTTTGCCATCAGACAGCACAGCCACCCCGGCACCTCTTTTTCCCAGCCATGGGACCTCCACCTGTCAGCCTCTCTGAGCAGGGGACGCGACCCAACAGGTCCCTGTCCTGGTGAAGCTGGGAGGAGCGGCTCTCCCGGCTGGCACCAGCGGACTCCACCACCACCTGCATCTCTGCTTTCGCAGGTCAGTCCTCGGGAAGGGAGCCAGGCTCAGCCAATCACAGACACCAGCCCCTGCCAGCACATCAGTGCATTTCTCCTGCAGGGTGGGGTTTTTTGTTTGTTTGTTTGTTTTTAATGTGAGAGAGAGTGTGTGCACACGTGCAGGCATGAGCAGGGGCGGGGCAGAGGGAGAGGGAGAAGCAGGCTCCCCACTGAGCGGGGAGCCCAATGCCGAACTCGCTCCCAGGACCCTGGGATAATGACCTGAGCCAAAGGCAGACATTTAACTGACTGAGCCACCCAGGCACCCCTCTTCTGCAGGGTATTAGGCAAGCATAGCTCACACTCGCGGCAGGCTAACTCTATTTCCAAACCGAGCCCCTAAACAACTTCAGAATCAGGAAGTTAATCGCTGCCAGGATTGGCCATCTGATCCAGTCAGCTCCAAAGCAGGGGAAGCACACCTTGCTTCACTTCTAAGGAAATATGTTTATTCATTGTTCCGAAACTTAAAACAAACAAACAAACAAACAAAAACCTTTGCTACTTTGTCCCTTACTCTCTAATTACCATCGTCTTATAAATCCTGCATTCTTCTAGGAACAGAAATAGAAAAAAACTTTTTTTTTTTTTTAACATGAAAGAACATAAAAGCTTCTAAGTTGTTTTTGCATTGTGTTGTTCTTTATTCAATAAGGATATGTCTAAATTTTTTTCTTCCCCCAAAGGCTAAGCAGTGGGTTTCAAGTCAGAAAATACCATCCTTGAGCCCGGTTCCGCCACACCCCGTCTGCCTCCATCAGTTCATTTTTCCTGGGCTGGTGGGTTTCTCTTCCAGGAAATGAACACAAAAACCCAGGTCCTGGCCCTGCCGTGAACGTGCATGAGCTCACCAAAACTGAATGGCTTTGAGTTCCAACATAATACCCCTCCGGGGAAGCCCGACATCTCTCATATATTGGCCGGCTCAGGCCCGTGCACTGCACACGTACTGTGTGCCCGGTACTTTCCAGGTACTGTGGATGGAGCGGCAAATGGGTCAGGGGGCTTGTCTGCAGTGGGGACACAGACAGTGAGCAGGCTGAGAAACCAGGACATTTCAGTGATCGACTACATGAAGACATGGACCACAGCCACGTGATGAATGCCTGGGGACGGGGGGTCTTCTGGACGGGTGCTCAGAGTGGACCTCTGCAGGGTTAAGTGGAACGGAGACGAGGACAGACCACAAAGCTGGCCCCTGATGTTCCGGGGGAAGCACGTTCCCATTAGAAGAAAAGCCTCGTCTTAGGTCGTGTTCCCCAGAAGCAGAGCCAGAGATGGGGTTGGGGTGTACAGGGTTTCCTGAGAGAGCAGCTCAGAGCTGCCTGTGGGGAGCTCAGGAACCAGGTCAGGAGGGCCACACAGGGCGGGGGTCTCAGTTAAGTCCAACCTTGGCTGCTCCATGGGGGGCCTCAGGAGCAAACATGGCACAAGACTGGTCCGCCTTTGAGGTACATAATAGGTGATCAAAAAAGGCAGCTGTCCATCACGATGATACAAGACCCGGTGTGAGAGGCTCCCTTTTCCTGTCTCCCCTGAGTTGAGGCGAGCATCCTCCTTGAGCCACTTACAGAAGGGGCCAGGACTCAGTCACTGGGCGTGGCTGAGGGAGCAGGAGAGAAAGAAACCTCTCAGCCCAGGGGGCACCCATCTACCCAGGGTCAGGCCCAGAAGAGGATGCAGATGGAGCCGTGAGCAGCTGAGGGCCCAGGCAGGGGGTCTGCAATGGGCACCTAAAGGTTAGGACAAGCTTGGCAGTTCCAGGAGTAGCTGGATGCTGATACAGAGCAGAGGAGAGGGGATCCCAGGGTGGGCAGCGGGGCCCAGGCCCCCTGCATCAGGGGCAGGGAGATGCCTATGTCTACAGTCAAAGGGCAGCTGGGGCGTGCCTCCTACCTGCAGCTCGGGGGCAGCCAGAGCCTGGTCCAGCCTCCGGAACTCTGCTTCTCGCCAGGCAGTCTGGAACTGCTGCAGCAGGGCACGGGCCCGGATCTTGGGCAGAGCCAAGCTCCTGTCCATCTGAGCAAAGCAGCCATGAACTTCCTGCCTCAGCCTGAGCAGCTCATCTTCAGACAGGGAGAAGGCCGAGGAGCAGAGCTTCCTGGAAAAGCAAGATAGAGAGGGAGGCAAACCATAAGAGACTCTTAGCTCTGGGGGTTGCTGGGGGGCGGGCAGCTGGGATAACTGGGGGTTGGGCATTAAGGGGGCATGTGATGCAATGAGCACTGGGTGTCGTAGGCAACTGATGAATCATTAAATTCTACCCTGAAACTGATAATACACTGTGTTAAGTAAATTGAATTTAAATTTAAAAACATTTTAAAAATAGATTAAAAAAGGGAAGCCTAGGTTGCTCAGTCAGTTCAGTGTCTGCCTTTAGTCCAGGTCATGATCTTAGGGTCCTGGGATTGAGCCCCACATCAGGCTCCCTGCTCAGTGGGGAGCCTGCCTCTCACTCTCCTTCTGCCCTTCTCAGTGCTTGTGCTCTCTCACACTCTCAAAGAAATAAAACCTTTTATAGGTAGATAGATAGATAATGGAAATGGGCGAGGGGGTAGTGCTAGGGAAGGAGAAGCTAGAAATTCAAAGAGCGAACTCTACTCATTAAATCCATGACTGGAGAACCTATCATGTCTTTATTTTTTTTAAATTAATTTTAATTTTAATTTTTTAAATTTAATTTTATTTTTCCAGTGTTCCAAGATTCATTGTTTATGCACCACACCCAGTGCTCCAAGCAATATGTTGGAGAGGTTGTGGAGAAAGGGGGACCCTCTTACACTGTTGGTGGTGATAAGGGAGCAGGAGGCTGGCTAAGGACAAAGCAAAAGCTGGCGCCTTGCACCCCCTCTTCACCCGCTCCCCTCCATATGTGTAGCATTCCTCAGGCACCCCTGACTGCCATAAAACGATAAATAGTTCACTTGCAGGGATCGCAGTCCTGCAGAACAGGAATCTCCCTTGCTCTACAGATGTCCTAGAGACCTAAACAGGGAGGTTACCTTATCAATAGCACAAATTTCCAGAGGCAAATAACTCTCCGTTCCTGAAGCCCTAATGTCTCCCTCCCACCATAAACTGGAGGAGACTGAGGTAGAAGGGAATGTAAATGATAGCCGGATCATAATACCCCACCAAGATTCTCCCAACTATCTTGATGTTAATGCCTGACCTAAAGACGACATTGATCAGGCCATAAGGGCAAGGCCTGCCCCCGGCACCTTGTAGGCCCTCCCTGACATGTGAGAACTCTGTTGAAACCTCCCATCCCTTCCCCACCTCCCCCAACCGTGGGGTATATAACATGCCCACCCTCACAACCCAGGGCAGCAGCTCTTCCTGCCCACGGGTCCTGTCCCCGTGCTTTAATAAACCACCATTTTGCACCAACGACGTCTTAAGAATTCTTTCTTTAGTCGTCGGCTCCGAACCTCCTCACCCCACCGAACCTGACTTAGGTTCTGGGACTTCATCAGTGGGAATGCAAGTTGGGGCAGCCACTTTGGAAAACAGTGTGGAGATTCCTCAAGAAATTTAAAATAGAGCTTCCTTATGACCCTGCAATTGCACTACTGGGTATTTACCCCCAAAATACAGATGTAGTGAAAAGAAGGGCCACCTGTACCCCAATGTTCATAGCAGCAATGACCACAGCTTCCACATGTGGAAAAAGCCGAGATGCCCTTTGAGAGATGAGTGGATAAATATGTGGTTCATATATATGATGGAATATTACTCAGCCATCAGAAAAGATGAATACCCAACTTTTGTCTCAACATGGATGGGACTGGAGAAGATTTTGCTGAGTGAAACACTTCACGTCTTTATTCATGCATTTCTTTCATAGGAGTCTCTTGAGCCCCTAAGATACGCTGTGAAGGACACACCCCCATGCCTGAGTGAAGTTACAGCCGGATGAGGCAGGGCTGTGAGGGTGCCCACAGGCAGACAACAGACCTCCCAGCCTTCCTGATCTGGGACAGAGCCTTTCGCTTAAAAAAAAAAGAAAAAAAGGAAACAGACATGAAAACAAAGCATCATCTGCTGAGCCCGGTGACCATCACATTACATGGCCTAGAGGAGAGATGCCCAGTTCAGTTCAGGAAGACAAGGGCAAGGGGGCCCTTGCCCTGGGTGTTCAAGGATCATTACCAACAGCCATCACCCAGAGGAAACCCATTCTGCACTGGGAATACACTGAATGATTTATTGCTAAAGGCTGACCTGTGTCCCTGCAAAAGATGTCAAATCCTAACCCCCAGTACCTGGGATTGTGATCTTATTTGGAAACAGAGTCTTTTCTGATGCAAAAGTAAGATGACGTCATAATGGAGGGGAATGGGGCACTCACCCAACATGACTGGTGTCCTTGTAAGCAGAAAGACCTGGGCCCAGGGAAAGGGGCTCGGGACCACAGAGGCACGGACTGGAGTGAGGAAGCAAACCAAAAGATGCCAAGGACTATGGCAGCCCCAGAAGCTAACAGAGGGGCAAGGAACAGAGTCTGTCCCAGGGTCTTCGGAGGGAGCCTGGTGACACCCTGCTGACCCCTTGATTTCAGACTTCAGGCCTATAAAGCAGCAAGAGAATACTCTCCTGTCCTTGGAAGTCTCCCAGCGTGGGTTACTTTGCAGCCCCAGGAGACAATATATTTACCTACACCACTGCTAATCCTTCCAGCAGCTAGGTCCTCCGTTTACAGATAAGGAGACTGAAGAATGCTCCCAGTCTTCCTTTCCGGCAAGGCCCACACCTCTCCTTCCTGCTTTGGGCAATGCACTGTCTGTTAACTCCTTCGCTGGACAGCTATCCTCTGTAGAAAAACCCAGATATGTTTGGTATTTTGGCAAGGTCCAGACAATAGTGGCTGGGTCCAATGTGCCCTGTGGATGTACCCGCAGGACTGTGGGAGGCCATGGCCAGCCCTGCCATGCCCGGATCTCAAGGAAGGAGAGCTGGACTGCAGTGCAGCTAGAATGTCCTTCCCTGGAAACAGAATAGGACCTTCCAGCTGACATGGGTCCTCAGCTTGAGACAGTCTGAAGGCCTAGGCCCATGATTCAACACCCCATCTTGGTTTTCTCACCAAGAGAGGGTGCACCAACTTTTTTTTTTTTTTAAGATTTTATTTATTTATTTGACAGACACAGATCACAAATAGGCAGAGAGAGGAAGGGAAGCAGGATCCCTGCTGAGCAGATAGCCTGATGCGGGGCTCAATCCCAGGACCCTGGGATCATGACCAGAGCCAAAGGCAAAGGCTTTAACCCACTGAGCCACCCTGGCGCCCCACGGGTGCACCAACTTTTTAAAAATAGCCCCAAGCAATGGCAGCTTCTCCTTTGTCCTTGACCTTTCCGAGAAACTTTGCCCTGCGTGTGTTTGCAGGTGTGTGGACTCCAAAGTGAAAGCAGCTCTGAAAGAGGCGAGCCATTCATTATTCCAGCCCATCCTCAAGCCGATCGGTCCTGCGTGGTCTGGTCTTAGTCCTCTGTTCTGTCGGCACCCAGGTAAGACTTGTAGAAACACAGGAGCCGGGCAGGGTCTTTAAGATCCAGGCAGGAGGTCAGGAAAGACGTCTCAAAGACACATTTTTCCTGACAAAAAACATGCGACCTTATTGATTCCTACCTTACTCAACCAGGTTTAGAGCAACTCCAACCTGCCCGAAATCGCAAAGCTTCTAAAAATGTGTTTCAAAACGATTGTGAGGAACGATTCCTCAGAAATAAAGGCTGCAACCTTTTGGAATCTTAAACAAGCAAAGCAGACGAGCAGATGCTCGTGGCGGGCATTGTTCCTTGACCCTCTTTAACCCCGAGAAAAATCATAAAGACTTTTCTGATAGCAAAGTGAGAATTCTCTTTTCCCGGGAAATGACTAAATCAGCGGCAGCTCGTGTAACACTCTCCGCAAAATGGATCCAAATGAAGTGGCCGAAAATGACCATCCGGCGGCAATGGGAATGTCGAGTCTAACGCAGGCTCTTCAAAGAGTCCAAAGCTGGCTGGAGCGCGTAAAGAGATGTGGGTGGGATGGGGGTTGAGCTGAATCATTACTGCGGAGAACGACTCACAGGAATAAGAAGACATGTTTAAGGATCTAATTTTTACGGGCTTGGAGAGAAGACAGCGTCTTGTGCGCTCAAGAAAACCAACATTAACAAAGCCTGGGAAGTAAACAGGGACAGAACCCAAAGACAGAGAAGAAGAGGAGCCCAGAGATGGCACTCTGTCTCTGCAAATACCCAGGGACCTCTTCTCCCTGGTGGCCAGGTCAGTGCCAGGGAAGAGGACTCTGTAGGAGAAGAGAAGAAATGGTCGGAGCCAGGCAGATCCTGTCCCCACAAAGTCTATTGCCAAGGAAGGATGGGCATGGCGGGAAGATGCTCTTGTTCTCGTGGCCATCCATGGGAGCAGGTGGGAGGGACCACCGACGCCCAGCATACCGCACGCTGGCCCGGCAGAGAGGGGAGACAGACCTGCTGAGCAGATATGCAGGAAAGGACTCATTCTGCTCCTCCCGCCCTCATCCCCACCCCTGCCCCACAACATCCCCTGCACGCTCCTGTCCCTGCAACCAGGTCCAACAAGCAGGGCTCTGGATTCAGAATTACGTTGTGCCAAAGGTTCAGCTAAAGTTGTGAAACATCTATACCCAGGAAAAGATACTAAATGGGCTCGGGCTTTGTTTGCTTCTTTGCTTGAACAGGTTGTTTGGGTCTGTCTGTTTGCTTAAAATGCTGGGTTGGCTGGTTGGTTTGTTGAAAGGAAAAGCAACTTTCAAGAATGTTGATTGGGAGGTCTGTAGGGAAAGGGAGAAGCTGCTCTCTGTCATTGCCAAATGGGTACAACCACATCTTTGCAAGGAAACAGTGACTTCGTTGCTCTAAATAAACAGGCTGAGAAGAGAGTGGTTATGGGTTAGGGCCCCTGCACTGCTGGTGATGGCTTTTAACTCTGTTCCTTCACAGCAGTCACACTGGTCTCCCCACTTCACACCCAGATATGGACCAGGACCTCCTATCAAGCTGCTCCCCACTGGGTCTTGCCCCACCCTCAGCAGAGCACCAGTGGCCCATGGCCTCTCATCTCTGGCTCCCAGTGCCAGGTCAGTCCTCCCGCGAAGACTGGCAGAGACCTGGACCCTTCAGTGTGCCCAGAACCCTTACCTGCCTATGCTTGCCTGTCCTGATCTACCTCTTTAGGTGTCTTTTCTCCTGATCATCAGAATCCTCCCAGCACAGGAATGATGGTGACAAGGGTAGCAGCTGCTAATTACTAACCACCAAATGCAGATCATGGGTCGTGTTAAAAGATGTGAATCTGGGCGCCTGGGTGGCTCAGTGGGTTAAGCCTCTGCCTTCAGCTCAGGTCATGATCTCAGGGTCTGGGATCGAGGCCCACATCAGGCTCTCTGCTCAGTGGGGAGCCTGTTTCCCCCTCTCTCTCTGCCTGCCTCTCGGCCTACCTGTGACCTCTCTCTCTCTCAAATAAATAAATAAAATCTTTAAAAAAAAAAAAAAGATGTAAATCTATGAACTCAGGCACTTCCTCCTTGATGCCATGAAGGTGGCATCTTGTTAGACATGGCTGATGGCCTAACCCAGAGCCACTTCCTTGCGCCTTGTTTGTTTAGAGAGGCTGCCCTCTAACGACATTGGGGACGGGAACACCCTTCACAGCCCTAGGGAGGAAGCCACAACTGGTCTAAGGCAGGACCTGACAAATGTTGGCCTGGTGGACCAAGTCCAGCTCCCCTGGTCAGTTTTTGTTCATAAAGATTTATTAGCATGCAGTCAAGTTCCTTAGTTCATAGACTGTCTGTGGCTGCTTTCTTGCTACCATGGCAAGATGGGTAGTTGCAACAGAAATCAGGTAGTCCTCAGTGACTACACTTACCTGCTCTTCATTTAAAAAGTTGACAGCCTTCTGGTCTCTGACAGTCATGGTCACTGCATTCTCCTTCCTGCTGAATGGTTTCAGCATGGGCCTATGCCCTGGGCAGTCCTGACCAGTGGTATCAGAAGGAGTGATTGCTCAGATGTTAAAAAGAGATGATGAGTGTGACACCTGACGCCACAGCAGCCATCCTGAAGCCATGAAGGGATGACCCCAAAGACCAGAGGGGCACACTGAGGATAGTGGAGCAGAAAAACCAACAGAACTCGGTCCTTGATGGAATCATTGAGCCACTGAATCAAGATGGGAAGAATTTACCACTTGACTCCTCCTTATAAAATAATTTCTTCATCTTTTACCAACCTGATAATATTATGGGCTGCTGGAAGCACCCTAAAAGATGTAGTATTATTGTTTAAGGCAAGACAGATGAGGCAAAGGAGGTTAAGTAACTCTCCTACACTCAGACAGCAGATGGTGGTGCTGGGATTTAAATCTAGGTTTTCTGGTCGACACTGGCCACATCTCGCTCCGACTGACAGCTCCATACCAGCCTTGTTGGAACTCCTTCAGTTTCCAATCTGATGGGCCAGCCTCAACCAACTGCCAAAAGCTTCGTGGGTCCCTGCTACACCAGGAAATGTGTCCCATTTGGGCCACGTGGATCTCAGTCTGCATGGAGAGCTGGTAACTACTGTCAGGAGGGAAGGGCCGTGGGGCTCTGGCCCCTCCGACTTCAGCTGGTACTCATGACTCTCATGGTGTCCCCGTGTCTTTAAAAACAGTAGCTGTGCCATATATCCAATGTTTCCTAGTATCACCTGGAGAGTTGGCCAGCTGCAGCCTCACCTCCTACTCCTACTCAGAAGTGATGTCATTACTCAGTTCTCCAGTTAAGAATGAAGCAAATAGCCCAAGCACCGAATCGGTGAAGGAAGGAAGGGGTCAGTGCAGAAATGGTGAGGGTAAGGCCTCAAACGAGGGCCCAGTATCACACGACGTTGACATGCGGTGAAACCGAGCAGGCTCGGAATGCCCCCCGCCCCCGCTAGTTCTGTTCTCCAGTCCGCTCCCTGGGATAAGGCCCCTCTATCAAATGAGCTTTCGAGCAAGGGGGACCCACTGCAGTTCCTGCTTATGCAGGAGTGGTAGGTTCCAGCTGCCCACTCCCCCCCCCCCCCCCCCCCCCCCCCGCCCCCCCCCCCCACCCCGCGGCACCCCACCCACTTCTTGCTACACAGCCTGCCTCCCACCAGCCTTGGCTGCTCACACTGCGCGCCGGGGTGGCCCTCTCCCTGATGCTGCGAGTTCAGGTGAGCAAGGACCTGCGGTGAGCCTCCTGAGGGCAGGGCCGGCGGTCCCTACAACCCCCGCAGGCCCCGCCTTCCCTGGGGGCGGAGCAAGGAATGGAGGAACTCACATGAAGATCAGGTGCTCCCAGCGTCTCAGCTCTGCCTGCTCCTCGGTTGACGCCTCCAGTGCGTCGTCCTTCAGTCTCTGCCTCACGCTCTGGACGCCCTCCTGGTCCCTGTCCCTCTCTTCACCCTCGAGCTGCTGGGCCCGGGAGGCCAGCTCCCGGCTGTGTTCCTCCAGGATCTGCTGCAGGAAGAGCCAGGGCACGCCACGTTTGAGCAGCTCCTGGGTCATCCCCGAGGTCTGCAGGCGCCGCAGCTCCTCGGTGGCCTTCTCGGACAGCGATAGCGTCAGGGCCCTGAGCTCCTCCAGGGCGGCCTGGTCCAGGCGCTCCTGCAGCGTCTCCAGCGCCGTGCCCTGCTCCGCCAGCAGGCTCCCCCACCGGCCCAGGTACTGGCCCGCATCCTCCGCAGCTCGCAGGGCCTCCCCGAGCGACAGCTGCTCCTTCCGCTGCTCCTTGTGCTGCAGGGGTTTCAAGGAGAAAATTAAGCGGGGACAGGCTGGGTGTGTACAGCCCTCTGGGAAACGCGTGGAGACCCGCATGGGAAGCATGGGATGGAGACAGCCTTCTCCCAGCCATCACACAGAAAGCTGTCCTTAAGAAAGGAACCCGAAATAGGGGCGCCTGGGTGGCTTAGTAAGTTCAGCGTCGGACTCCTGGTTTCAGCTCATGATCTCAGGGTCATGAGATCAAGCCCCACATGGGGCTCTGCACTCAGCCTGGGGAGTCGGCTTGGGATTCTCTCTGCTGCACTCTGCCCCTCCCCCTCTGCTCACATGCTCTCTAAAAGAAAGGAAGATAACCCTAAATAGAGCGAGAACTCCATCTGTTGAACATGTATTGGACCCGTACTTGTTGAGCAGGTAAAGTCCAAGAACAGACCACTTGGGTTCCCAGCCTGGCTCCTCTGAGGACACACTAAGGGGCCCAACATGAAGGTCTAGAACTCTGTGCCTCCACATCCTCATCTGTAAAATGGGGCTGAGCTACCTCACAGAGTAGCTGGGGGGATTCAGCGAGTTGTTTAACACATATGTGGTTCTCAGAGGCGCGCCCGGGGGTCAGAGCTCACGTCTGTGAACGTCTGCTGCTAATTCGTATTCTGGGAGCAGAGGACCTGTGAGCTTATAGGGGAAAATAAACACCGTGAGATCTGTGACACACAAGTGAAACGAGGAGGTCAGGGGAGGACTTTCAGGAAGGCGAGCCCAGGTCAGAAGATCCCCCGAGAGAGAGCCACAGGTGTGAAGGTGCCACGGGGGATGAGGAAACGCAGGCGAGCATAACAAAGATGTCTGTCGTGCTTTTATTTCACAGAGCACTTGCAGACTGTCTCTGTCCTGGGTTGGAAGGACATGGGATGGTCCAGGTGGCCAAACACGGTCAGCTCTGACCGTCAGAGAAATGTGGCCTTGGGCCCCACAGATGTTACTGCTCACATACCTTTTGGAGCATCTCTCGTCTTCTCTTCAGGATCAGTTTTTGGTGCAGCTTCTTTTTCTCCTGCTTTAAGTCATTGTCCAGCTTCTGTCTGATGGAAAAGACTTCGGTCTGAGCGCGCCCCAGCAGCGCCTCCGTCTGCTCTTCATCCAGGTACCCCGCTCTAGGAGAGACGCAGGAGGATGACACACCCTCCACACCCAGCCTTGGCCCGACTGCTGCGGTGGCTGCATGTTCCTCTCCGTCTTCGTTTGGGCTGATCAGGGAAAGTCTTTACCCGGAAGGAGGAGCAGCAGAACAGGCAGCTGAGACAGTCCCAGAATACAGGAAGGACAAGGCTGGCATCCCTAGAGACTTGCCCAGAAAGCTCGACGTCAGAAATCACCTGTTTGGGCAGAAACTGGGCAAGAGCTCTGGGAGAAAGTGGCACCCTGAGAACCACTGCACTCTAGGTACAGTTTTCCAAGAGGAGACAGTGGGTTTGGAATTGGGGGTGATGGGACTGTCAACAGCAAAGTCCAAGAGGTAAATGTTGGGAATATCCTATAGGGTTAATTCTTCACACTAACCTGGCTAGCCACAGGGCACCCACATTAAACACTGAGCACAGAGGCATCTGGGAGGGCGATTCCAGGAGAGATTAGCACTCAAATTGTGGGACCGCCCTCCGCAATGTTGGGGGGGCACCAGCGAATCCAGTAAAGGACTGAATAGAACAAAAGGTGGAGGAAGGAGGAAACTGCCCCCTTCTCCTGCTTCAGGGCTTCTGGCTGGGCACCTCCTCTCACTTTCTCCTGTCCTCGGACAGGGATCCCCTGGTTCTCAGGCCTCTGGACTCAGACTGAACTACGCCACTGGCTTTCGAGAGCATTCCAGAGTCTCCAGCTGGCACAGAGCAGGTGGTAAAAGTCCTCAGCCTCTGTAGTTATGTGCACCAAGCCCTCATATCTATCTCACTGCTTGTTCTTCTGGAGAAGCCTGAGTGACACAGTCTGTTACTATCACTATCACCAAGACTATTCCCGGTCTATCTGCTTCACTGGACTGGGTCTCCTGCTTGGCATAGGGTAGATATCTATGGAAGCTTTTTGAAGGAATGAATAGGTAACTGAATGAATGATGGATACATACTTAAGAAATGTAAGTCTGGGGGCACCTGGATGGCTCAGTGGGTTGAGCCTCTGCCTTCAGCTCAGGTCCTGATCTCAGGGTCCTGGGATATCGAGCCCCACATGGGGCTCTCTGCTTAGCAGGGAGCCTGCTTCCCCCTCTCTCTCTGCCTGCCTCTCTGCCTACTTATGATCACTCTCTCTCTGTCAAATAAATAAAATCTTTAAAAAAAAAAAAGAAAGAAAGAAAGAAAAAGAAATGTAAGTCTGTGCCAACTTTAAACTTTTTTATATTTTTAAAATATTTTATTTATTTGAGAGAGAAGAGACAGACAGAGACAGCACATGAGTGGGTAGAGGAGCAGAGAGAAAGGGAGAGGCAAAGTGTGAGAATCTTAAGCAGACCGGGCAGAGTGCAGAGCCTGGCATGGGGCTTGATCTCATGACCCTGAGATCATGATCCCAGCAGAAACCAAGAGTGGGATGCTTAGCCGACTGAGCCACACAGCCCCCCAGATGTCCCTGTGCCAAATTTTTAAAATAGAACTTAAAAATCAGAGGTAAAATACACCTCCCTGTCAACTGTTCCCAATGGTACAACCAGCTGTCAGGTGCTTTGGTTCAAGGCCAGGAACTGTTTCTTTCACTTGAGTGAAAATTAATCACGAGTGTCAAGGCAACGGCAGTGACAAATTCATTAGCATCTTCAGGTAGTGAGCGTTCAAGTACACCGCGCCTTACAGAATCCTCATTAAACTGAGCGAGAGAGCCACAGAGTCCTAATAAAATCACCAAGGTGACAGAACCAATTCCTAAAACCACAGAGTGGTCTGGGAAAGCTGACTTCATAGGCATGCCTCTATTTATTTTAGAGCTTCCCATAACCAAAGAGAATAAAAGTCATTGTTTGCAAGTAAGCATCCCAAAGACCAGCTGGGAACAAAGGTCAGAGAGGGGCCGAGGCTGCCTTGCTCTGAGCCTGCATGACCACTGACCGCATGGTTCCCCGGGGCCTGCAGAGAAAAATCGAAAACAACATACAACAAGCGTCTGTGCATTTGGACTTCACTGCCAAGGTGAATACAAGAGCTGGCAGAGTGTCTGTGCTCAAGGGGAAGAGGGCCCTCCCACCACTGAGCAGACATAAGCCTCCTCCACCGATTTCTTAGAGAAATGTAGGGGATTTCCTTTAAAATGACTCCAGGTGGGGGGGGGGGGCATGTGGGTGGCTCAGTTGGTGCCTTGAACTCAGGTCACGATCTCAGGGTCTTGGGATCGAGCCCTGCTGAGTGGGGAGCCCGCTTCTCCCTCTCTCAGCTGCTCCCCCTGCTTGTGCTCTCTCGCTCTCTTTGTCAAATAAATAAATAAAATACTTTAAAAAAAAAAAAAAAGATGACTCTGGGTAGAGCTATAGAGTGACATCAGGGTTGGCCACTGAGGCTGAATGAAGGGCACAAGGAAGGTTCACCACATGGCTGTCCCAGTTATCATAAAGGTCTTAGAAATTCTACTGCGCAAAAGATTCTTACGCCTAGAGAATTCTCAAGGAGTAAGTTAGGAGCCGTCAGTGCATTTGCTGACCGAGTGGCTTGGGGGGTCTCTAAGGAGAACAGCAGGGCAAGGCCTTTCCTGTGCATCCTCTGGGATGGCTGTTGAGTCTTACCGCTCATGTTTCTGGATGAACAGGTTGAGCTGAGCATCAGCAGCACTCAGAAGGCCCTGTACACGGGTCTCTGACGACTGCATGTTCTGAACCAAGTACTCCCTGTGGCCAAATCTCTTACTTAGATGGTATCTCTTACTGGCCTGGAGAAAATCCATTAGCTCTTCTAATTTCTCCTGTTTAAAAAAAAAAAAAATCAAGAAAATATGCCTGATTAAAATTTAGAGACTGTTCTTTCTAGACATCAAGTATTACCTTTCCTTCCCGAAGAAAACACACAGGCATAGAAGCATGGGGATTAACACCTTAAAATGCACCATTCTTAACAAAGGCTTAGAAGAAAATGACCTATTAATAAGGAATGAGAGCTTGGAAAAGTGCTTTCTAGACCCAGAGTTAGGACTTGTCAAAACAACGTTACTGCCCTAGGAAAGGGGATGCAAAGCTCACCCAGTCACTCAGCCTTCGCCCACGGGGCTCTCAAAACCCAGCACCGACACGGGTGCTATGTTCTGGGATATATCAGCCATCAGCCCTGACCCCCAGAACTTCCACACTCGTGGTGGAGATGGAAATCAAGATAATGAACCCCAAACACAAGACAGAGATAATCTACCTTACACTGGGGAGTCTTCTCTGGGCCCTGCACTGGGCTCAGAGTGTTTCATGCCTTATTTAACTTAATGTAGAGAGAGAGTACTATTATCCCCATTTCACAGATGAGGAAACTGAGTCTGCATCGTACTCCTGGTAGGTGGTGAAGCAGGGATTCTAACTCAGTAATCTAATTCCAGCACCTGTGCTCTAGCATCATAGTAGGCTGCTCCAAAATGCAGCTGTGATCAGTGGTGTGGCAATCAGACCAGTAGTAATTAAAACATTAGCCCAAGTGGACTATCATCACCCTGAATGGCTCTGCTGTCTTTTCCCATCTGTGGAAATGGTCTCCCTGCAGTGGGCCACCAAAAAGATCAATGCTCTGTTCAGCAAGATACGTATGATGCCACAGACAGTCTCCTCTCTAACCAAAGATGTGGGATCTCCAGTTCTTGATGCCTGGGAATGTGCACTGTCCAGACAGTGAAAAGCAGAATGGTCGGTCAGATGTGGCTGAATACTGGTATCTCCCTGACTCGCTGGCAGCAGAATCCATATAACGGGAATACGGAGGTAATATTCTTATTCTCCACAAAACCAGATCCACGGGAACCGCTGTCTTGTGCTCATAAGGAGAAGCAGAGCTGCTGTCTTCCAATACCCCAGCAGCTGGGGACAAAGACGCCCGTGTCCTGCTACCATTATCACCCGTGGGTGTCTCCTTCTTGACTCCGTTATGACTGACAATCACACATTCAAGCTCGAATGTCCCAGGGTTGAGAATCAACCACTGGCCATCACGAGGAGAAAAATGACGGCAAAATCCATCAAGACCCACATGATGCCTTGGGATCTGGATGCCCACCTGAGAATAGAATTCTTGCTCTAGTTACTCTCACTGAGGTTGGAGCAGGAAAAACCTAGAGCAAAATGGAGAGGCTGGCTCGTTCTCTCCATGCTCCGTGCCTCCCAAGAGAGGCTCCCCCATCCCGCAAGACTCACTTTTGGGAGACTTTTGGGGATGGTCACTCGATCTCCTCTGGCACAGCCCTGCTCCTCACCACCCTCACCCCAGGGGGACGCGAGATCTGCTACTGGACCGCACACCAGTGATTTCACACTAGAGGTGTACATGTGTATGTAAAATACTCCACACGGGCCTGAGAAATCCCCAACAATGATGATGGCCTTGAGTCAACTATTTTTGTGACAGTTTAGTAATTAATTCCATTTGGATTAATAATATTCACACTCAGACTGACACAGAAGAACACACACAGAGGCCCCCAGGCATCTGCAGACATGGACTGCAAGGCCCGGGTCTACACAAACACACACACACACACGCAGAGGCATATGTATATTTATGTGTTTTCCACTAACATATGGATTCAATGTATATTGTGCCAAGCGCAGGCTTTCCGAGCATTAGCTCTATTATTCCATTTTACATGTGATGAACCTGGGGCTCAGGAAAGTCAGGCCATTTGCCTAAAGTCACAGAGCTGATGGCCGGTGGAACTGGAAATCAAATCCAAGTCAACCTGAGTCCCAGGCCTGGGCTTCAAGCTATTAATGGCCCCATTTATTGGAAACTCATCTGCACGTCCAGAGGCAGAAGGAAAAGGTGGTGGTGCATTCATGCTCCACAACCAAGAGAAGAGACAGGACAGAGTTCGGGAGAGGAGAAATCACCAGCATGGTTATGGGAAGTCACACTCCCATCGCCACGAGCCTGACCTGAAGCCTTACCTGTATGTTGGCATAATCCTGCAGGAGCATTCTAGCTGCCTCTGGCTTTAGTTCCCCTTGGAAAATAGCACTTTTTATCTGGGTAAAGAAGATGTTGTGCAGTTCATTCCTTTGGAAAACGGCCAGCTGCCGGTGAGCCTTGGCAAAGTCCTCCTCCTGCTGCAGAGCCAGCGATCTCCTCAGGTGCACCTGTTCCAGGCTGTGAAGGGTCCTCAGGAGGCCGTTACACTCCACAGCAGACTGTGGGCAGAGGGGGCAGCAGGTGAGAGACGACACACCCACAGGCACGCACGGACACACCCAGGCAATATGCAAGCACACACATGCACACAGGCACACACCATGCATATATACACATGCATGCGCATACATGTGCCCGTATGCAAGTGCAAAGGCATGCGCGTGCATGAACACACATGCATGAACCCACACACACATAGCAACAGTGTGCACACGCACGCACATGTGTATGGGCACATGCATGCATACACGAGCACATAGCAAATATGCATGTACATGGGAATACTGTGCACTTCCACAGCACCACAGTGCATACACACATGCAAATGTATAAACGCACATGCATGCATACGTGTGTGAACACAGCACTGCTGTGTGTATATGTGCTGTGTGTGCCTGCACATGCATACACAGATGCACATGCTTACATGTACACACAACACAGCGCATGCACACACATGCATGAACATAGTGCATACCCATATGGCAAATACACATGTGCACAACAATGCATACAAACATGCACATGTATACAGGCACACACATGCATACATGCACACAGCAAATACACATGCACACAGCAACACAGTGCATAAACATCATGCACACATGCACAGAGCAGTGCATAGTGCATACACACGTGTACACATGTACAGCACATATATACACTCACAGCACACAATGCATACACACATAAGCACATGCGCACACATGCATGAACATAATGCACATGCACATGGAAAATATACATGTACACAGCAACACACCAGTACATACACACATGCACATGTATATAGGTACACACATGCATACACATACGAGCACACAATATACATGCACATAGCAACACAGTGTGCACAGGTGCATACATGCATACACACATCAATGTATAGTGCACACACAGCACATATACACACACAGCAGCACACAGTGCATACACATATGCACAACAACACACAGGAAACATACTCATGTGGAACACACACATGTCCCACACTGGCAATGATAAAGCCGCTAAGCTCTGAGAAATACTGCAGCACCCTGTCCTTCCCTGCTATCTTATTGTTTTTCAGAGCAGTCTCAAAGCAGAAAACTCACAGGGATAGAAATTTGCAAATCAAAACTGCCTGAAAATAGTCTGCAAAATGGAAACATTAACAGATCATGCTGTTAGACTCTCCCACTTATTTCCATCATCTTTTGCACTTGACTTAGTTGAAGAGAAAAATACCTGAAATCAAGCCGAAGTTGAGATGATTTGGGTAAGAAAGGAGGCAGAGTCATTAAGAAATGGTTCCCGGATGCCTGTAATGTGCTCAGGATGAAGGTAGGAAGGAGGAGACATGCCAGGACTGGGTTTCTGGTACCTTCTCACTCCGGCTAGTGCAAAAGACTCATGCCCCAGGAGGGGAGTGCAGTTAATTCCTCCTGGGAAGGAAGAGTTCTAAGACAGCCCCCTGATACCTGGCCTGTGCTGTCCACATTGTATAAATCCTTCCCCATTGAGTGTGGACATAAACTCTGAATGCGACCGGACCATCATCCCATGATCTGGTTATTACACGGTAAAAGTAAAGAGATCTTGATGATGTAATTGAGGTCCCTAATCAGTAGACTCTGAGCTAACCAGAGGAGAAATGATCCTGGGTCTGACTTAAGGAGGAACTGGGCCTTCCTGAACTGAGAGACATTCTCCTGCTGGCCTTGAAGAATTGAGAACAGCCTATGAAGAAGGGAAGCCTGCAGGAGCTGAGGGCCTCGGTCCACATTGCAAGGTGAGTTCCGTGCATAAATGAATGAGCTGGGATCAGGGCACTGAGCACCAGACAGCCCAAATGAAGCCCAGATTTCAGGCCTCTGAGACCATGCAGATAAGCCAGCTAAGCTGTGTCCAGACTGCTGGCCAAAGAAAGAGATGGTAAGTGGGTGTTATTTTTAAGTAGCCATTAAGATTTGGGATGCAGCCACAGACCACGTCAGGTGAAGAAATACACGGTCCAAGGAGCTATGGGTTCTTCCCCAGCTCTCAGCAGTGCCAGGAGAGGAGAGGAGATGAAACCAAATCTTCAGGCTCCTCGTTCTAGAGTCCCACAGATGATGGACATGTTGGTGGAGCAAAGTCAAGGGAAGGTGTTTGTGTCCCTGAGAAGGGCACAGCAATTCGAGGGGTCAAGGTCAAGAGACTATGGTCTCAGTGGCTGTGCAGGCTAAGTGGGAACCCAGGAAAGTCAGAGGGTGGTGAGGACAGACGGAGAGGGCTGTACTTCCTCCAGCTAATCAGGGACCAGAGCACCATATGCCCACTGACACTCAGGGTTGTCGGGGACCCACGTTGCTAAGCACCCAGACCTACCATCTCCACTTCCGATCACTCAAGAAGCCTCATAAAGGTGATTTCTAACTTCCCAGCTCCTTTGCCTTACCTTTCAATTTATTCAGAATCTGGCCCTCAAAGAAGAGTGCTACTTTGAGAGGGCCCCCCAAAAGGCTGGCAGCCAACACATGACAATCCCTGCCCTCAGGGTACAGCACAGCCTCAGCCCCCAAGCTCCAGAACTCCCTCCTGCCCATAGCTCCGGGGGGGGGGGGGGGCGCCTCCCTGGTATTCATGGTTTGCCTCGGTCACCAGGAAACAACATGGCCTTTTTGCAAAGCTGATTTTATAAGATTTTATAAGCGGGATTGGATCAGACTTCTGTGAGTCACTCTTCTGGACAGAGTGGTTGTTCACAGCTTTTATCTGCAGTACAGAATGCGGTTCCCCCACAGCCAGGAGGGGGCCAGGCCCCTGACTCTGGGAGCGCAGGGACATTCTGCTCTCAGGGAGGGTTTGGAACCCAGTGAGGCTGATTCATTCATCAATGTGACCTTCTCTCCTGGCAGTATGAAATTCGACAAGCCGCAAATCTCAATTTATTTTAATTAACAGGAATGAAAGATGGGGTGAGATCCATATAGCTTTTCACAGCCAGGACAAAAAGTGCACGTGCACACACGGAAATCCCAAGATAAAGTTATTTGTCCTTGTTTAGATTTATATTTCTGAAAAATAAGGCATGAGGCAATGATCTGCTTGGGTCATGGTTAAACACTCCCTAACACGAATTTATGATGGGAGCCCCCCTCAATTCCTCTACACTGGCCTCCTGAGGGGTCCAGAGACCTGCAGAAATGTGTTCACCTCCTGACCTATTTCAATCTCCCGGGGGCACAGATGAGAAGGCTATGCCATAAAGCAGGGGGACACCCACACCCTGCCACAAAGGGCCTGCAGGAGCAAGGCAACTTGTGGATGGAAGTTGAGAGACTGGTCCTGGTATGAGATCCATTAGGGAGTGGTGGAGAGTGGGGCAAAGTGGAGAACAAGGCCTGCCTATAGGGCCAGTCACGACTCAGCCCACCAAAGAGGGCTCTGCAGGAATTTGGACACAGTGCAGTACATCTCCCATTTCATGAGAAGCTGGAAGCCTGCATTTTTACATGAAGTCTTATACTGTAAATATTGGCAACAAATATGCATTTTTAAAGACATACTGAAGTCATGGTCACAGACTCCAACTCCCCATTGAACTTTCGACTACAATGGACTTTACAGGGAAATGAGGCATGTTTATCCCCTGGTTTTCAGCACTCCCTAAAAAGTAACTTACCCTGTGGAGAGAATAGGGGGGAACATAGAATCAGAGGTCTGGGCCAGGTTGTTCCAGAGCAACTTGCCATTGTTGACTCTGCACCAATAAAAATGTGAGACTGCAACAGAAAATTGTGTCTGTACTAAATTATACTCCCGGTACTCAGTTTAGCAAGATGCCCAATTGTAAAAACTGTATCTCCAACTGCAGGATGGGGAAACTGAGACCCAGGAGGACCGAGCCAATGCACCTTCTGCAAGAAGAGAGTGAGGATCTGAACCCAAGCTGTCTCTGCGCAGTCCAGGGTCACCACCACTCTCCCCAAGGCCTCTCAACAGAGACACACTTAAACCCTATGAGATGACACAGGCATCTAAATGTGAACAGATTTCCTCTCTAATTAGTAGAATTCCTACACTCTAATCAAAAAACCTGATTCTGCTCAGTTTTCTTAAAAAATAAAAAATGAATGCTTGTTGAAGTAATATGTCCAAAATATTTCCTTACCTTTTATTTAAAGTTGACTATGATAAATATACAGATAAGTTACAAGGTCATTGGCAGTTTTGTAAGATGGAGTGGCTGGCAAGGGCTGAAAGAGAAATACCTCTATTGACGTTGCCATTCAGATGCTACTTTTGGCAGCACATTGACTCAGATAAGGCAACTGGTCTAAACAGGGAGACCCATGGGACCCAGAGTGATGGTGGCCTCCTGCTGCAAGCCAGCAGACTGGGGTGTGGGGGCAGGTGCACAGGGAAGCAGGAGCACCCTGTCCCGCCATCCCTCCTCGTGGCCCTAAGACCTGTGCCAGGATTCGGGAAACACTTAAAACTACATTGTTCCAGGGAGCCTTTAGTTTGCTAAAGGCAGAAGCCCAGCAGGATGCATTACCCAGGCCCACAGCAGTGAGGGCGTATGACACACCATTGCACCACGAGGGTAGGCAGGTGCGGGGTGGGTGCATGCTGCCTGGGTCCTCGTCTTGGCCCCAGCCATGTGTCCACAGGTAGGGGACCTTCTCTGAATCTGTTTCCTAAGCTGGAAAAGTGGGATCCGGTCAATTCCCACCTTACCGAGGTGATGTGAAGATCTGAATAGAAGGCCTGTGTAATGAGCTTAGAACAGTGGCCGAAACTTACATGTGAGAGCACTTACTACAATCACAAAATGTTTATACCATGATATTAAGTGAAAACATACAATTCTATAAACTGCATGCACCTGATTTTGTTTTTAAAAAAAGGTACGCAGAAGGTCAAAATATATGCTGAAATCGAACGATAGGAGTGGGGGTTGTCTTACTATCCTTCTATCTCCAGGGTCAGGTGCATAGCAGGAACTCAAAACCCAGACCAAAGGAACGTCTGTCTGCCTTGGATGGTGATGTGGGTTCTATATTTTTTTTTCCCGAGGTTTTTCTTTTTATGTTTTGGAACTGGAGTTGACAAGCTTTTCTCTAAAGGGCCGGATAAATATTTTAAGGCATGCCGGCCCCCTAGGGTTTGCTGTCACATATTCCTCTGCTTGTTTTGTTTTGTTTTGATTTTTTACAATCCTTTAAAAACATAAAAGCCATTCTCCACCCAGAGGTCAGCTGGGCTCATGGGTCTAGTTGCTGACTCCTGTTTTCTAACACTTTCCAAGCAGGCACTGTGTCCACAGGAACAAAAGATATAACAAATTTGAGAAAAGAGAGTGAGAGACCATGAGATGGTTTAGGGGCTGTCACAGCGCTGTGCGCTCCGCACGGTTTCTGAAGTGCCAGGCTCAGGGAGACTACGCATGGACCAATATAGTCATGGGGGGAAGTGGGCAGGGGGGGTCAGCTGGCAGAACTCTGGTGGTGGAAAGTGTGTTCCCCACCCCCACTCCCCACCATGACACACAACCACATCCTAACCCAGAACCTGCAACTGAGGCTGTCGTGGAATGAGGATCTTTGCCAGATGTAATTAAGATACGACACTTAGGAGATCACCATGGATTATTTGGGTGGGACCTAACTCCAAAGACAAGCAACCTTATAAGAGAAGAGACAGACGGTCCCAAGATGGAAGATGGCCATGCGAGGACAAGAAGTCAAGACAGGAGTGAGGCAGCCACCAGCCAAGGAACACCTGGATCCACCAGAAGCTGGGAGAGACAAGAAAGGACGCGCCCCTAGAACTTCAGAGGGGGCGTGCCGGCGGACACCTGCATTTCGTTCTTCCGGCCCCCAGAAATGTGATAGAATCAAAATCTGTTGTTTTGAGCCATGAAACCTGTGGTCATTTGTTAAGAGCAACCACAGAGGGGTGCCTGTGTGGCTCAGTGGGTTAGAGCCTCTGCCTTCGGCTCAGGTCATGATCCCAGGGTCCTGGGATCGAGCCCTGAGTTTGGCTCTCTGCTCAGTGGGGAGCCTGCTTCCTCCTCTCTCTGCCTGCCTCTCTGCCCACTTGTGACCTCTCTCTCTCTTTCTGTCAAATAAATAAATAAAATCTTAATAAAAAAAAAAAGAGTAACCACAGAAACTCATACGGGAGCCAAGCAGAAAACAAGCCTCACCCTCAAACGGGATCCATGTTAAGGTAAGGGGAACTGAATGCAAGGGAGAATGTAGGGCTAAGACGGTATGAATCTTGTCTCTTTTGGTCTCTGCCCAATGTGTCTGCGTGAGGGCTGACAGCTGATGACCCGCTGAGAGCCATGAGTTGTCAGCCCTGTCTGTCCACCGGCAGGGGATATCTGTGCCAGCCAGCAGTCTGGGGAGCAGAAGTTAGCAGTTCAGAAGCCTATTCCCAAGCAGGTGTTAGACCTCCCCAAGATGACAGGTTTCCAGACCTGGAAATGCGGGCTCAAGCCACAGGGGCTGCACAACTCCAATCTTTATAGAAGAAGACAGAAATCAGGCTTGATTTGACACACTCAGGAAAAAACTCTGGCACAATTCCCTCAAGACAGAAACAGACGCATTTCTTAGAAAAATGAGACTTCATCTCTGATCAACAGAGGTCAGCCCTGAGAAACCTAAGGGGTCAGAACTCTCAGATCATCTGAGCACTGTGCACTGAGCCTAGAGCAGCCCATGCCCCAGGGAGCTTTTCCTTCCTCTCCCAGCCAGCAGAGAGGGGGCACCCTCAGCCTTGTAATTAGTCGTGCTAATTACACCCTTCAGGAGCAGAACTGGAATATACTGGAATGGGAGTCCAGGTTTGTCTGACAGTGGAGCTGGTGCTAGAGGGCTCCAAGACCTAGTAGAGTGCAGCCCAGATGGACACACACACACACACACACACTCTGACATCACAGCCTCCCTGAACCATGCTTTCTGTGGATGCACTCTTCCATGAATGAAGCCTTTTTACTCTCCCCATGATGTCCCATGAACCTGTGAACATATGTCTATTCTAGTATAACCGAATGAGGTCATGTCTTCTACATGTGAAGATGCTTCATTAAACTATGAACTTCATGAACCCAAGAACCATGTCTCATTTCCTCAGTACTTCACTGCTTAGTCCAGTGACTGAGAGGCAGACAGTGGTCAATAAAATCTTTCTAAATAAGTTTGGGATGGTTGGATGGACAAGTAGAAGAAAGAGTGGTGGGTATGTAGATGGACGGGTGGGTGCACAGGTGAACAAAAGGAATGCAGGTTAAGGGAATGGTTGGGGGGGTGGTCGGATGGATGGACTGTAGATGGACAAGTACATTGAAGAGTGGTAAGTGGATGAATGGATGGATGGATAGATGGATGGTAGATGGGTGGAAGGAAGGTGGTAGGTAAGATGAATGGGCAGATGTATAGACGGACAGACGGATGGAAGAGTGGTGGGTAGGTGAATGGATAGATGAATAGGTGAACTGATGGGTGACTGGACAAGTGGATGGATAGACGGATGGGCAAATGGACAGATGAACAGAAGGATGATAGGTAGAAGGATGGATGGATAGATGGATAGATGGACAGGTGGGTGGAAGGGTGGTGGGTGGGTAGGTGGATGGATGGACTGTAAATGGACAAGTACATGGAAGGGTGGTAGGTGGCTGGATGAACGGATGGATGTTTGGATGGAAGGGTGGTAGGTAAATGGATGAGTGGATGTATATAGGTGGAAAGGTGGATGGAAGAATGGTGGGTGGGTGGGTGGATGGGTGAATGGACACGTAGATGGAAGGGTAATGAGTGGGTGGATGGAGGGATGGGTGGGTGGATGAGTGGATGGTTAGGTGAATGGGTGGATGGAAGAGTGGTAGGTGGATGAATGGATGGAAGTATAGATGGACAGGTGGATGGAAGCATAGTAGGTGAGTGAATGACTAGATGGATGGGTAAATGGATGGGTGAATAGACAGGTGGATGGACAGATGGATGGGTGGATGAGTGGGTGAAAGAATGATAGGTAGATGGATGCATGGATGGATGGATGAACTGCAGATGGACAAGTAGATGGAAGGGTGATAGGTGGATGGATAGATGGATGGGTGAATGGAAAGGTGGGATAGGTAGATGGACAAAAGAGTGTAGGTAGATGGGTGGATGGACAGATAGATGGTTGGATGGGTGGGTAGGAGAGTGGTAGGTGGATGGATAGATGGATGGGTGGATGGACAGGGGAACAGAAGCATGTGGAGGTAGAGGGATAGATGGATAGATGTATAGATGGACAGGTTGGTCAAAGAGTGGTGGTTGGGAGGATGGAGAGAAGGACTGTAGATGGGACAAGTGGATGAAGGGTGGTAGGTGGAGGGGTGAACAGATGGATGGATGGACACGTGGATGCAAGAGTGGTGGGTGGGTGAATGGACAGATGAATGGCTGAATGACAGGTGGGTGGAAGGGCAGGGAGTGGGGGATGAAGAGATGAGTGACGAGGATGGCTGGATGGGTGAATGGGTGGAAGGATGAGCAGATGTATGAGAGAAAGCAGAGAGGCGAGTGAAACCCTCCTTTCGAAGCTGCCTTACCCTCTCACTGACTCGTTTCAGCAACTCCTCTGCCTCTTCCATCGCTGCCATCTCCCTCTGGTACTGGCTTTCTGTCTTCTTTCTCATTTCCAGGTCACATTCAGCCGTCAAGGCCACCATCTTCCGATCATACTCCTCCTGAATTTCTTTCTCTAGCAAGAGAAACTGCTTTTTGAAAACAGCACCCATCCTCCTCTCTACTTGGGGGGAGAGGTGGCCAGAGCTGGTCAGGTTCTTCAGCAAAAGGGCAATGATGTCTCTGCTGATTTGGGTTCGACAAGCCTCCAGGTCTGAGTCTGCCCGGTTCAGGGTTGCAATCTCCAGCCTGGGAGACACAAAAGTCAAGAGGACATGACTTATGAAGCCACAGCAGAAACCGAAGGTCCCTCAGAGCTCTGAGGTTTTTATTTCTTGTAGGTAAGGGCTTTCTTTTTCCCTTTTCCCTCCTCCTCTTCCTCCCTCCCTCCTGCTCCATTTAGGGAATCTGCAGGGTGCCCCACTGGAAACTGCAAGGAATAGAACTAATACAAGGCCTGGTCCTTGTCAAAAAGTGAAAATAACAATAAGAAGGCTGAGGAGAAAATGGATAGTTAATATATTTGGAGGATTGTAAGCTGAAATTAATTTTTCTTTTTTTTTTTTATTAAAAATTAACTTATGGGTATAACCACTAAATGTAGTATGGTACCCTGGATGGGATCCTGGAAAAGGAAAAGTCATAAGATCAACTATGGAAATCTGAATGAGGGCTGGGCTTCGATTAATCCTGGTGTATCACATTGGCTCACTGATTGTAGTAAGTGGCCTATCATCGTATAACATGTGAACAACAGGCAAATCTGAGTACAGGGGTTGTGGGAACTTTCCACACTAGCTTCCCAGTGTTTCTGTAAATCTGGAAGTGCTCTAAAAATAAAGTGTACTCAAGAAATATCAATGGGATGTTTCACAGGGCCCAGGTTCTAGAACTTGATTGTGGCGGTGGTTGTATGACCATGTGTTTTATAGTCACAGATCAGACTATACCCTTAAGATGGGTGAATTTTAAAGTATGCTAATACCTTTATAATTATATTATAATTATATCTCTCTATATATAATAATTATATATCTATACAAACGTAAAATGATGCACAGAAAAAAATTAATTTATATGCATGATTTAAAATACCTGGAAAATAAAGACAAAGATCTCACTGTAACGCCAACATTTCAACAGAACCAGTGAATGCATTTGGTTGTATTTGCTTCCAATTTTTTTTTTTTTCTGTGCCTATGCTTTTCCATGGATGCATAGCCTTTACACAAAGGCAAGGACAATTCTGTCCATTTCTTTTCAATCAACATTGTAACAGGTATCTTCTGGGGGTGTTTAAAAACTGTAAAGGTTGGGTGCCTGGGTGGCTCAGTTGGCCAAGGGTCTGCCTTTGGCTTAGGTCATGATCCCAGGGTCCTAGGGCTGAGTCCCCAGGTCCCTGCTCAGCAGGAAGTCTGCTTCTCCCTCTCCCTGTCCCCCTCCTCCTGATCCTGTTCTGTCCATCTCTTATGCATACTCTCCATCTCAAATAAATAAAAAATCTAAAAAAAAAAGCAAAACTGGAAAGTTCTCCTTTACAATGGTTGCAAAATAATGGTTGCAAAATGGTTCACCTTGTGATGTCCCATGATTCATTTAAACTATTTTTCTAGTGTCACATATTTGGGTTACTTGAGAAACTCAAAACCTAAAATAATCTGGCAGTAACTATCTTCGTAAAGAGCTTTTGCTATTCACAATGATAATCTGCACGAGATCCACAAATGAAATCCCTGGATCAAATGTGAGCAACATTTCGAAGCCTTCTAGAATGTTCTGCTGAACCGCTTTCCAGAAAACTCCCCGAGCAAAGCAGTAGGATCCTTCTTTCACCACTCCCTCTACAATGCTTAAAAATCTTTGATAATTAGGTATGCCTGAGTGGCTCAGTTGGTTAAGCATTTGCCTTCGGCTCGGGTCATGATCCCAGGGTCCCTGCTCAGCAGGGAGCCTGCTGCTCCCCCTGCTTGTGCTCTCTCGCTCCATCTCTCTGACAAATAAATAAAATCTTTAAAAAAAAAAATCTTTGAGGGGCGCCTGGGTGGCTCAGTGGGTTAAGCTGCTGCCTTCGGCTCAGGTCATGATCTCAGGGTCCTGGGATCAAGTCCCACATCGGGCTCTCTGCTCAGCAGCGAGCCTGCTTCCACTTCTCTCTCTATCTGCCTGCCTCTCTGCCTACTTGTGATCTCTGCCTATCAAATAAATAAATAAAATCTAAAAAAAAAAAATCTTTGAAAATTTGATGGGAGAAAGTGGCATCTTATTGTAAAAAGATAAGTGTCTTAAGAAAACATTATTACAGAGATTGTCAACCATTTAAAAGTAGAGACAAGTACAAAAGTAATGACTCCCAATGCACTCATTACCCAACCTCAAAAACTGTCACAAGTTACCAAACTCATTTTTGTTACTCTCTTAATGTTGGAGCATTTTTTTTAAGATGCTTTTTGCATCTTTTAAAAAAATATATTTTATTTACTTATTTGAGAGAGAGACAGTGAGAGAGAGCATGAGTGAGGAGAAGGTGAGAGGGAGAAGCAGACTCCTCGTGTAGCTGGGAGCCCGATGCGGGACTCGATCCTGGGACTCCAGGATCATGACCTGAGCTGGAGGCAGTCGCTTTACCAACTGAGCCACCCAGGCACCCTAATGTTGAAGCATTTTTAAAAAGATTTTATTTATTTGACAGAGAGAGAGCACAAGCAGGGAGAATGGCAGGCAGAGGGAGAGGGAGAAGCAGGCTCAGTGCTGAGCAGGGAGCCTGATACGGAGTTGGATCCCAGGACTCCAGGGTTTGAGCTTTTTTTTTTTTTTTTAATTAAATTTATTTATTTTCAGAAAAACAGTATTCATTATTTTTTCACCACACCCAGTGCTCCATGCAATCCGTGCCCTCTATAATACCCACCACCTGGTACCCCAACCTCCCAAACACCCGCCACTTCAAACCCCTCAGATTGTTTTTCAGAGTCCATAGTCTCTTATGATTCACCTCCCCTTCCAATTTACCCCAACTCCCTTCTCCTCTCTAACACCCCCTGTCCTCCATGCTATTTGTTGTGCTCCACAAATAAGTGAAACCATATGATAATTGACTCTCTCTGCTTGACTTAGCTTTTTAAAGCAAATCCCATTACTTGTAAATTCCTCAGTGTGCACCTTTAGCCATCAAGGATATAAGCCTATATAAGCATGTGTATATGTATATCAACGTGTGTGTATCTATTTTGCCTAACCTTGATGTCATGATCATACCATATATATTATCAATCATATTGAAAATATTAACAGTAACTCCAATAATTAATAGCCGTCATTAGTCAAATGATTTCAAATGTGTCAAAATGATTTTTACAGTTGGAAATTTCATTCAAGAACCAAACAAGATCCCCCAGTGTCAGTTAAGTCCACTTTATTCTGGCCCCCCAACCCTGTTTCTCTTTTATGCCACAGATCTGTTGGGGAGGCTGGGCTATTTATCCTGCAGAATGCCCCCCCATTCTGGGTTTGGTAGATTCCTTTCACGGGGTGTCAATGTTCCTCTAGCCTCTGTATATCCTGTAAAGTCTTAGTTGGATCTTAGGTCTTGATTAGAATCAGACTTAATCTGCTGTCCAAAATACCCCGTAAGTGGTACCGTGTGCTTCCTATCTAGTCAGAGGGCGGGTCACTACTAAGATCAGTAGGTTCAAGGCGGGTCAACATGATCTGTTGAAATCTATCCACTTTCACCTAATGGCTTTAGCATCCACGTGTAACTGTCACTTAAACCCACGATTTCATTAAGGGTTGAAAAATGCACATTTTCTAATTCTATCCCTACCACATTCTTAAAGCTGAGATTCTTCCATAATCCAGTTACTCTGACATAAAGTCTATAGACAGAAAGGATGTTTGAGCCTTTGCTAATGATGGTTGGTTGTCATAGCAACTTCCAATGGTAATGAACGAGTGTGGGCCTATTATTTTGTTGTTGTTGTTGTTGTTTTGGTTTGGTTTGGTTTGGTTTGGTTTGGTTTGCTATGAGAGGAAAAGATTGATAAACTTTGGCCAAGTCCCTAAGAGAGTCTGAGCTCTGGATCACCTTTACCTGGAAAACTCATAAGGGGAAGAACATCAAATATGTTACAGGCAGCATGGCTTAGGGGGGACATGACAGCTGATTGGTAGATCACTTTGGGATGGGAGGACTTGAAAGCAAAGCAAAGATGTCCATGGACATCTAACAGGGAAGAGTGAGGTGACACTGGGATCTGGGCGTGTCCCTTGTGGGGACCCTGGATGTTCAGTCTGTGAGTTGTTACAGCAGATTCGGGCACCCCAGGGGGATGAAGCTTTTAAGACAGGAAAGCTCCCACACCTGCCTGAGGTGGATTACATCTCCTTTACAGCTGAGCTGTGTCACGTGGGGAAAAACCATGCACAGTGTGACCTGGGGCAAGGGCACCCATGGAAGGTTGCCTGGCGTCCTCACAGCAAGCCATGTTCCTACCCTCCAGCCATGTGCATACAGAGGGTGAAGGTGGGGCTTATGGGAATCTTCCAGGTCCAAGGGTTTATTCAGCTGGAACATTCCATGCCTCTGCACAGTACTGCTATGAAATTACAGATTTTTATAGATTTAGTGGGTTTCAATCGAATGCAGGTATTATTCTTTTCAATGCTCAGATTTTTCCATCTTAGGTCAGACCAGCTCCTGTGTCCTTTGGACACAACCCAATTAGTCTAGTTTTAAACAACAGCTCATGCACCTCATCTTTCATTTTCCCCCACAAGTACTTACTGAACATCACACGCGCAGAGTGTCCCGGGTCACAAAGCAAGAGGAAAGCACAAGAGATGCTCTGGGCACAGTACGCATGGTTAAATGTTCAATGAACCAATGTTCCAAAGGCTCAGGAAAAAAAAAAAAAAAGAGTTCTCTACTGAGACAGACACAGTAGATCTACATCTTTAAGGATGCGTCTCATGGCAGGCAAAATAATGGTCCCCTGAAGATGTCCACATCCTAATCCTCAGAATCTCCGACTAGCACCGGGTTACGCGGCAAAGAAGAAACAATGTTGCTTGTCAGCTGACCTTGACCACAGAAATAGGACTAATAAGGGTCTCTACCAGGGAGGGGAGGGAGCAGAAGACAAGTAGGATCAGAAGGAGAAGGGAGGGAGGAGGCAGAGGTGGGCGGAATCATCGTCAGCTTCAAAGAGGAAGGAGTGGCTTGTGCCAGCGAGAGGGTCGGGTAGGTCTCAAGGAGCTGGAAATACAAGGAAATGGAGTGTCCCCTAGAGCTGACATCCTGATTTTTCTTGGTGAGGCCCATTTGGGACTATGACCTCCAGAACCGTAAGACAAGGCCCTTGTGTTGTTGTAAGCCACCAAGTTTGTGGGCGTTTGTGACTGCTGAATATGAAACTCATACACCTTGCCCAAGCCCGCCCTCCCTCATTCATGCATTGATTCATTGATTAACCTGCACAAGAAAATCTTGGGGCTGCATGTTGGGTAAACTGCAAGTGCTTTACCGGGAGCACGGGGGCTGGGATGAACAGATGGACATCTCCGTAGGTCTTTGTTGTCAAACCACCTCCTAGCTAAGGGATCTGGGAACTTGCAACATAAAGGGGACCACCCTCACAGGGTAGTGCTCCTGGTTACAAGAGTAAGAAATATAAAAGGCACAGTGTAGGGGTGCCTGGGTGGCTCAGTTGGTTGAGCATCTGACTCTTGGTTTCAGCTCAGGTCCTGATCTCAGGGTCATGAGATCTAGCCCCGTAATGAGCTCTGTTCTTGGGGTGGGGTCTGCTTGAGATTCTCTCTCCCTCTGCCCCTCTCCACCCATGTGCTCGCGCCCTCTCTCTCTTAAATGAATAAGTCAAATTAATAAAGCAAGCAAGCAAGCAATCTTTAAAATGCACGGCGTAGTACTTCGAATTTTGTCCATTCCAAGTCACCCTCATTTCCCTGTTCTTGGTTATCTTCATCCCAGGACACCAGCTACAGAACAGAGTATTGTGCACAGCTCGCCCTTCCCAACTGCCTGGGGAGGCAATCTCCTAAGCACTTTCCCTTTAAGTTTTAATGTTAATCACCATGGATCAGCTGTCAGAAGGACAACAGTGAAAACTGCCAGGATGTCCCAAGGCCACAAAGGAAAGAACAATGTCCCTTTAAACCAATTAAAATACCATGCAGCTAATGAAGCTAACTCTCATCTGTAATGGGCACAAGAGAGAAAAACAAGCATTAGGAATTCATTGTCAACCTCCAGGACAGGGTGCACTGCTGAGGGGGTAACTCCTACTGTCTCCCGTGGCATTTTAAATTGTTTATAATGAAATGTGCGTAAAAAATCCTAATGGTTCCATGAGACAAAGAGAGCCCCTGTGAGTCACACACGCTGGGCTGAATTCTTACTACAAGTCAGCAGAGCTGGCAGGATTCAAACACTGCTTTCCCAGGGGATATCCATTTTTTCCATGTCACAAAAATGTCATCTTGTCACCGGATTGTAAGATGCGTGTATTTGCCAAGGTTAGTTCTGCAGCATGCACACCCCATACCAACCATTCTCCTGTTTTAAAGGAGGGTCATCCCATAGGAGTATGAAACGATGTCCCCCACAAGAGGCACTTAATAAATAAATAACAAAATAGAAACCATTCAAGTTTATTAACAGGGTCGCTTATGACGACCTCTTTCTTAAAGAAACTGCGCAGCATATATTACCCCAGACCTGATTAGTACTTTGATTAGCTACTGATGATCAAGAAAAGGGAATAACCTTCGTGCCTTTTTCCTTATTTATTTCATGTAAACATTAATTGAGTTCTCGCCAAACGGCAGGTAGGTGTCAGAACACAAAATGAGGACAGGATTTGCACACAAGGCAGAAAATGTCCCCTTGAATATGAGAGAGACCTCATGAGCATGGAGGATCATTAATTCAGAAGAAAAAAAGAAGAATCCACACCCATTTTCACAGTATAAATCCGGTATCTTCAAGTTAGTTGGGGTAAGCATAACCAATGAGAACCCACGAAAGCCAATCAGGACGAAGGAAACTGGGATTTTCATCCTAGGAGTCAATTTCCACAGGCAGCTGATAAGGCAAGGAGGAGAGTTCCATGCCAGGACCAAAAATCCTATTTGTAACTGTCAATTTGAGGGCCTGGACAATGCAAATTAAGTGGGGAAAATACCTCCTGATTATCTTCACTGTTAGAACTAGTAAGAGCTTAAATCAGAGTGAAAATAGTCACTGTATGTGAGCAGGTCATCAGTAAATGTTATGATGAGATCATACTCCTGGTTTTGTATAAACTCAAACAGATTGTAGGATTCAAGGGGTCAGCGGTCTGCATCCGTCCTCTGTGGTCCTCTGTGACATTTCCCTCTGGTAGATTCCTTTGTTCAGAAGCCTGGCTGGGCCCGCCCACTCCTGGCCTCCTGCTCCTTGAAGGGAGAAAGGATGCCACCAGATCCCTACCAAGGCCCGCTCCCCGCCCACTTGCTGGCCACACCCCCACACACTAGTCCTCTGCAACAGAGAAAAAGAAATGAGCGCTCTTCATCCCACTTCTGATCCTCCTGGAAACTTCCTCCCAGCTCCGTTTCAGGCACACACTAATCACCTCATCACAGAAGGTGATGAGTGTTTCATCATGTCTGAAAGCACAATGAGCTTATGAGTCACAGCAACTCAGCCTCTAATCTCGCCATCATCCCTTCAGAGCTGGGCAACTCAGGGGAGTTACCTGATGTCTCTGAGCCTTGTTCCCAGCCTGGTTAATGAGAATACTATCAACCATGTCAAATAAAAATCATTAAGAGGATTACTAGCAGTGCCTTTTATGTATAAGCTTTGTTTTAATAGCTTTATGAATATCAACCCAGTTAATCTTATAAAGTAGGTGATTAACTTTTTTTTTTAAACAAGTGAAGAAACTGAGGTGCAGAGAATTTAAAATACCTTGTCGAAAGTAGCATAGCTATTAAGTGGAAGAGCAGGAATTTGAACCCACGGCATGTGGCCTCAGAGTCCTCAGTCTACCTTCTATCTACTGCCTCAGTCACACCAACATGCTCAAAAGCACTAAGCCATGCCTAGCACAAAACAGATGCTAGAAATTGCTGTTTCACATTGCTCTTGCTGTGGGTATGTCTGCCATAATCTTCCCTGATATCATTCTTTATGGCAAAGAAAAGAAGATGTGAAGGAAACATAACATAGAGATGGGTAAATGGATGGATGCGTGGGTGGGTAGATGGAAGGACATATGTTTGGACGAATGGATGGATGAGTGGATGGATGGATGGATGGACGGACGGACAGATGGATGGATAGGTGGATGGGAGGGTAGGTGGATGGAAGGACATATGTATGTATGGAGGGATGGGTGGCTGGTAGATGGATGGTGGCATTAGTGGGTGGGTGGCTGGTTGGCTGGCCCGATGAATGGATGAGTGGACAGATGGATTATAGCTAGCTGGCTAGACAGACAGATAACTCATGCGACTCTTATTTGGAAAGACAGATTGTATTCTACCTGAAAAGCACCTGAAAGAAACTGTAGAATGAAACATTTAAAGATGAAATAAGATAAACCCCAGATGTCAGCTAGGTCATCTTTCCAACCAATGCTCAGATTTCCTTAATACCTTTCCTGCCAAGTCCCCAGCTTCTGCTTTGCACACACACACACCTACACACACGTACACATGTGTAGGCACACACGTGCATATACACACATACACACATTCACATGATGCTGGGGAGCTACCCGCTTCTCCAGGCAGGCTTCCCACCATCAGAGAGCTCAGACAGAAAGGTCTTCATCACCTGACATCCGCCTCCCTACAGCTCCCATCGTGGTCCTAGTCCCTCTGTCTTTTTCATGACCACCTCACAGAAATCTGTCGATTGTGACCATGTGCACACAAAAGATCTCCAACCTGGGCCTCACTGCCTTGGGCAGATGACACAGAGCCTTACGGGCTGCGGTGAGGGTTAGGGTTTTACCAAGAGCATGCCAGCACAAGGCTTCCAGCAAATGTCCCAGTCAGGGTCATGAGAAGAGTCCCCCGGCTGGTGTATGGACAATGGACCAGGGCCCAGGGATGGATGTGAGGTCAGTGCAGGAGGCCAGTGAAGACAGGGTGACAGTCAGGCCTCAGACGGTGACCGTGAGAGGGCAAGACAGCAGGGTGGGGAGCGGCCCTGCCGAGGATCTGTTAGGACGACGCAGACCATTGGCCTGGTTAGTCCCCGTGTTTGCTCACATGGAACTACTCATGTGTCTGGTTAAAAACGGGAGGTATTTTCAAGGAGGACAAGCTGCCCTCATGGAGATGGGGAACTGTACCTGACCCCAGGACTGCTGTAACGAACCGCAACCAACGGGATTTCAACACCAAAACCAAGGGGTTACGAGGGGTGGTTCCTTCTGAGGGTTACGAACCTATGCCCCTCTCCTAGCTGGCAATGCTCAGGAAATCCCCGATTCCTGCCTCTGTCTTCACAGACAGCTGTCCCTCTGTGTCCAAACTTCCCAATTCTTAAAAGGTCACTCATCATACTGGATTAGGGCCCACCTGACAGATGTCACCTCAGCCCCACCATACCTGCAAAGAAGCTATTCTGAATAAGGGCACATTCGCTTGACCTAAGGGCTTAGGACTTCAGTTTATGCTTTTGGGGGGGGCACAATTCAACCTGTAACCATCTCCCAGGGATGGCGGTCCCTCACAATCAACAGGATATCCAAGTAAAAACGGGTTAGCCATTGCAGGAGGTGTGCTAGAGAAAACATTTCCACTCCGGGCCGTTTAGGCCAGATGATCTCCAGGATTCTTTGTAGCAGCAAGACTCTACAGACGTCCTCACTTTTCTCCCAGGGAGGAAGGGCCACCTTCATCACAGCTCCCTCCAGGGCTTCCTGTTCGGACACCACCTTGTGAGGAAGTCTGCTCCCCGTGCACTGACTTAACGCAGCGCTCCCACTCCATGTGGTGGCTTTGCAGGGACTCCTCACCTTATATTTCATGTGTATTTACTTTACGTCCCCCAACCACAGACTGCGTATGAGCGTGAGGGCTTTACTGTGGTCCCTGCTGTATCTAGAGAGTGCCCGGCAAGGGGAGCTGCTCACTAAATGTCTTCCAGATGGATGAACGGAAAGCCTAAACTCATGGGGTCACACTCTATCTGGGAGCCTGACTCCCTCCCTCTTCCTCTGGCTCCTCCATCTGCCCGAGGCCACGCCTCTCCAGTTTCCTGTTTCCAGTTTCTGGTGTCAGAGCAGGAGCCCTTCCCCACCACCCCGTGCAGTGCCCCCTACCACCGGCACCCTGTACCATCTTGCGAAGACTGTCGGAGTCTATCTTCTCTGTCAACTGTTGAGTTTCTGGTTTTGACCTAGCTCAGCATCCACGGTTCATGGGAAATGGCTCTGAATGAGAAAGTGCCCGGGAAACACTGGCTGGGCAAGGGAATAAGTGAGCAAAGCAGGAAGGAGGGCTGTGAAGGGCTGCCCTGCCGGCTGCAGGATCATCTTATATCATAATCTTTGGTAACAACACATCTGCTAGACAGTGGATGCCCCCCAGCATCAAAATACCCATGACATTCAGAAATCTCAAACTGATGTCCCCCTGGCCCCCACACAGACCGCAGCAATCAGGAGGGAGTATCCTCCCAAAGAGATGGGTGCACATGAGTGAACCAGGCGCCTTGGAGAGTTTCATGTGTTTGTGAAAAAACAGACAAAAACAGCAAAAACAACAAAGCATAGATTTTCAAAGTAAAAAGTCTGAACTAAATCCCTGGGTAAGCATCATGACACAAAATCGATGAATGCTTGAAAAGAAAGGCTCTTTGCAAGTCCCACCGAAATTGGAGCAGCAAGGGGGCTGGGCAGAGTTCTGGGTCAGTATTCACTTTCTCATAGGCTGACAGACCCCAATCCGGATCAAAGCCTGAAGCTCACGCCCAGCCGTCCAGCTGCCACAACTGGCTGTCCTCCCTCTCCAGCTGACCGCCCACAGCGTCCCACCCAGCCACAGGTCAACAACCCAGGAAAAACCTGAAGCCTGGGGTTTCCTGAAGCTTAAGCCCCTGCCTGAATCACTGCTACCCCCAGTCAGCCTCCCCGGTGACCGACCACACACCAGTCCTCCAACACACAAACCTCTCCCAGCAAGAAGGGTTCTAATGCCGGGTCCTCAGAGCACCAGAGATCACCTCCTTCATGGTGCCCGGCACCGTATGTAATCACATATTTTTTCCATGTGATTCTCTCATGAATGCCTGTCTCCCCGACTGCACACTCTGAGCCCTAGGGGTCAGGAGCTGGCTTGTTGGACCCACAGTAGCACTGCTAGCCTTCATGCCCACTGTGGACGGAACAGTGCATGACATGCTCAGATAGAGCAAGGAATTAGAAGCCAGGAGTCACTGGGTAACTGCAGCCCATTCCTGTGAACTCTATGAGATGGAGTCATAGAAGGAAACTACGGAGTCCCATGGGTGGAAAAAAGCCATGAACTATAGGGTCTGGAAACAGGTCAATCATTTGCCGCATGCCTCGCCAGAGCCCTGGTTCTCAGCCCTGGGCATAGAGGATCTAGTTAAACCCTCACCTCCCACTACTCTGGGTTCAGATGAGGCCCCAGAGGCACAGGATTGTACTCAAGGTCAAGATGATTAAGTGGCAGATCAGGAGTAGGGGACAAGCATTGTGTGCAAACGGTCCAGCCTAAACCCAGGTCACATGTTCTGCTCACCAGGCAAGGAGACACAAATACTTCTTCCGTGTGCAAAAGATGTCTAGCCTCGTGCATGAGAAGGAAACAAGCAGATTAGGGCTACAAGGAAATGCCATGGTTTCCTATCAGACTGCCACATATAGAATAATCTAGAGCTGCTGTGACTCAGGTATGCAACACAGGGACTCCCCATGCTAGACAGTAACTGGCCTGGCCTCGATGGTGGGCAATCGGACAGCATCAACGAAAAGCACACAATAAGGCAATTCCTCTTTGAAGAATCCAAGCTGCAGTAAACTTTGCACGCAGCCCTCAGTGTGGGAAGTTAACAGCCCTAGAGTCACTGGGGGCTGGGGAGCACAGGGCCACCACATGGGCTCTGCACTCAGACCACCTCGGCTCACATCCTCCTACTTGCTGCATGACTCTGGACAAGTGACTCACACGCTGTGCTTTAGTTTCCTCATCTGTAAATAGTCTTTAGCTCAGAAGCTGCTCTGAGAAGTAGATAAGTTAATGCACATAAAACAGTCAGAGCTATACTTGCCAACAGAATCCAATAGGAAATGAAAAGGGTTATTCACCACGACCAAGTGGGATTTTTTCCTGGGCTGCAAGGGTGGTTCAACATCCAAAAAGCACATTTATTAATGTGATACACCACATTAATAAAAGAAAGGACAAGAACCATATGATCCCTTCAATAGATGCAGAAAAAGCATTTGACAAAATACAGCATCCTTTCTTGATGAAAACTCTCCACAGTGTAAGGACAGAAAGAACATGCCTCAACATCATAAAAGCCATACAGGGAAGACCCACAGCTAATATCATCCTCAGTGGGGGATAAACTGAGTACTTTACCTCTAAGGTCAGGAACACAACAGGAATGTCCATTCTCACCACTGCTGTTCAACATAGTACTAGAAGTCCTAGCCTCAGTAGTCAGACAAGTAGAAATAAAAGGCATCCAAATAATTAAAGGAGTAGTCAAACTTTCACTCTTCACAGACAACACAACATTCTATGTATAAAACCGAAAAGACTCCAGCAAAAAATTGCTAGAACTGATGCAGCAATTCAGCAAAGTCACAGCATATAAAATCAATGCACAGAAATCAGTTGTGTTTCTATACACCATAAATGAGGCAGAAGAAAGTGAAATCAAGGAATCGACCCCATTTATAACTGCACCAAAAACCATAAGATACCTAGGAATAAACCTAACCAAAGAGGTAAAAGACCTATACTCTGAGAGCTACAGAACACTTACAAGAGAAATTGAAGAGGGCACGAAGAAATGGACAAACATTCCATGTTCATGGATTGGACGAACAAATATTAAAATATTTATGCTATCCAAAGCAATCTACACATTCAACACAATGCCTGTCAAAGTATCATCAGCATTTTTCATGGAGTTGGAGCAATTCTATAATTTGTATGGAACCACAAAAGACCCCAAATAGCCAAAGTCATGGTGAAAAAGAAAACCAAAGCTGGGGCATCACAATACCTGACTTCAAGCTCTATTGCAAAGTTGTGATCATGAAGACAGCATAGTACTGGCACAAAAACAGACACACAGATCAATGGAACAGAGCAAAGACTCCAGAAATGGACCCTCAAATCTATGGTCAACTGATCTTCAACAAGGCATAAAAGAATATCCAATAGAAAAAAGACAGTCTCTTCAACAAATAGTGTTAGGAAAATTGGAAAGCCACATGCAGAAGAATGAAATTGGACCACTTTCTTACACCATACACAAATATAAACTCAAAATGGATGAAAGTCCTAAATGTGAGACAGGAATCCATCAAAATCCTAGAGGAGAACATAGGCAGCAACCTCTTTGACCTCAGCCACAGCAACTTCTTGCTAGACATGTCTCCAGAGACGCAGAAAACAAAGCAAAACTGAACTATTGGGACTTCATCAAGATTAAAAAAAATCTTTTGCAGCAAAGGAAACAGTCAACAAAACTAAAAGAAAACCTACAGACTGGGAGAAGATATTTGCATTTGTTCTACCAGATAAAGGGTTAGTACCCCAAATCTATAAAGAACTTATCAAACTCAACACCCAAAACACAAAAATCCAGTCAAGAAATGGGCAGAGGACATGAACAGACATTTCTCCAAAGAAGACATACAAATGGCCAAACAGACACATGAAAAAGTGCTCAACATCACTCAGCATTAGGGAAATACAAATTGAAACCACAATAAGATACCACCTCACATCAGTCAGAATGGCTAAAATTAACAAGTCAGGAAACAACAGATGTTGGCAAGAATGAGGAGGAAGGGGAACCCTCCTACACTGTTGGTGGGAATGTAAGCTGGTGCAGCTACTCTGGAAAACAGCATGGAGGTTCCTCAAAAAGTTAAAACCAGAGCTACCCTATGACCCAATAATTGCACTGCTGGTATCTATTTAAAGGATACAAATGTAGTGATCCGTAGGGGCACGTGCACCCCAATGTTTATAGCAGCAATGTCCACAATAGCCAAACTATATATATATATAGTGGAATACTACTCAGTCATCAAAAAGAATGAAATCTTTCATTTACAATATTGTGGATGGATCTAGACGGTATTATGCTGAGTGAAATAAGTCAGTCCAAGAAAGACAAATCCCATATGATTTCACTCATATGTGGTATTTAAGAAACAAAACATGAACATAGGGAAAGGGAGGGAAAAATAAAATAAGGTGAACTCGGAGATGGAGACAAGAGACTCTTAACTCTAGGGAACAAACTGGAGGGTTGCTGGAGGGGAGGCGGTTGGGGGACTGGGGTAACTGGCATTAGGGAGGGCACATGATGTGATGAGCCCTGGGTGTTACGTGCAACTGATGAAATCACTGACCTCTACTTCTGAAACTAGTAATACATTATATGTTAACTAAATTGAGTTTAAGTAAATAATTTAAAACAATCAGAGCCATGGACGATCTCCACAGGATCCATGCCTGGCACGGGGAACAGACTGCCTTCAGTGCAGGGATGAGAAAACAATTTGATTTTCACGGTTATGGTCTTTTGAGCCACTCTAATTCTTTGTCTCGTTCATTATTTACTACTCAAAAAATTGGCTAAGCGACAGAAAAAAGAAAAGTGGGCATTAATCAGATTCGGGGAGTATGTGCATGCTCTTCCCTGGGGCACAGGCAGTTTCTGGGTAGCTTCCGACAGCCTCTCTCTGGGCTGCTCTTTGGGGCTGGTGCCAGACCAACTACACAGAGGAAGGTCAAGGTGGTGGGCCCAGGGCAGGACCCGAAACATCTTCTAGGAGCACCGCAATCCCCAGAAAAGTCAGCTGTTCTCCTGCCTGCCTGTGTGGACAGGATCCATTTGTGACAAGGATCCATTGGGTGGGGACTGGTGAATCAAAATGGCCAGGGCCGGTGAGGGGCCATGCCCTTCTCCCTTTTCCTGGGGCCCCTTCGTGTGGAGGAGCTCTGTGAAGGAACTGAAGCGGGGACAGGGGCTGGCAGGCGGCATGAGCAGCCACAGCACCTGGTGTCCTGGAGCAGGCGATCCCTGAAGTAGGCTTTATTGAGAGGCAAGCAGTGTCTCACTGCAGGGCTCACAATGCCTGCACATAAAGCCACATCCTTCGACCTAGCTTTTCAGTGTAGATGAAAGTGATGGTTGATTTATTCTTTTGGCCAGGTTGGAGAACATGCCTGATGTATGTCTTTTTTTTTTTTTTTTTAAGATTTTATTTATTTATTTCACAGACAGAGATCTCAAGTAGGCAGAAAGGCAGGCAGAGAGAGATGAGGAAGCAGGCACCCTGCTGAGCAGAAAGCTCAGGCTCAATCCGAGGACCCTGGGATCATGACCTGAGCCAAAGGTAGAGGCTTTAACCCCCTAAGCTACCCAGGCGCTCCTGCCTGATGTATGTCTTATTGCCCAACTGGCTTAGGACTCCAGGTTGAGGAGAGATGGGAGCTCTTTTCGGACCCCCTCAGATACTCCAACAGTTGAGGTGATTCCTTTTATCTCTAAGAAACCCCTAAGAGGAGGCATGAGCCTCGTGGCCTGGATGGGGTGGTGTGGATTAGGTGGGATGCTAAGACAGGGAGAACATCACATTGTGCCAGGCAAAGTCTCACCAGACCAGGCGTAAACCACTTGTGCATGGGGGCTTTCGAGGCTATTCCAGCTTGCACAATCTCATGGTGCTATATTTATCCATCTGTGACCCGTTTCCCCGGTAGACGGAGGGCATCTTGGGGCTGCTTGCTTTTCTCAGCTTCCTCTCCCGCACCTCGCCTACCACAGTGCTAGGCACTCAGCGGGGACTCAGAAAGCACCTGCTGGAAGGAGGAAAGCATCTTCTCCCAGAAACCCTCACCTTGCAGACCATACGGGTTGCCATGGAAACCAGATGTGCATTACAGCCGCTCTGCTCCACCGCAGTCCCTGTTCTGTCCCCCATAAAAAAAATCCTGTTTTGGCTTGTCAGCCGCTGGCAGGAACCCGGCACCTCGTGGGAACTGGGCAGCGGGGCACAGCTCTGTGGATGGGGTTTCTGCCTCACCCAGCAGACTCCACCCCAGAGCATCTGAAGGGAGGCAGCAGGCCAACACCTTGACCTCAGCCTAGTCAAACTGACTTTGGGCCTCTGGCCTCCAGCCCCATGACAGAAGAAGCTCTGTTCTCTGGAGCCCCCAAGTGTGTGGTCACTTGTTAGAGCAGCCATAGGAAACACCTCTCGTCCGTCTCCTGCTCCCCTAAAACAGAGAGCCTGGGGCCAGCTTCTGTCCTAGCAGCCTAGCGGGCAGCCACAGCTAGCCCCCCCTTAATAAATAAGACACCCAGAGTCACCTGACAGTAAGTGCCCCTGCTAAGACTCACACCAGAAGGTCTTGCTTCTCAACCTGATCTCTCACTCCTGGGCTCCACTCCCGCCCCCCCCATCCCCCCACCCGCCCCCTCACACACACCCACCCCACCCCCCCGCCTTTGGCAGCCTCTGCACCTCCCCCTGGATCCCTGCAGGAGCAAATCCCTCATCAGGGCTGGGCTGGGACTGCTACCTGCACAGTAACTCTCTGGCTTCTGCTAGTAAGCCACCTCCCCACTCTTCAGGACACTGCCATACCTTCCCACAGTCCTCCCCTCTTCTTCCCAATGTCCTCACCTGTACGACCCTGAGAAGCATCACACAGATACGTGCCTTGTTCACACCTCCCATCCACACCCCTGCACACATCTCTGTGTTCTCTGGACCTTTCTTCCCGGAGGTCCCAGTCCCTCCCCTGTGCCAACACAGGAGCACTGGCTCACCTTCTCAGTACCCTCTTCCCTGCAACTGTCCCTGCTCTCCCCTCAAACTCTGCAGACCATCTGCAGACCATCCCCCGCAGAATGCTCAGAGCCTCTGGCATCACCCTAAATGTCCTTCTCCTAGCCCTGGGCTCCCTTAGTATGCTGCTCCCCTGCACAGCAGAGTGGGTGAGTCACAGTGGTGATGGTAGCCACTGCATTTGCCCCGTGCTCCCCAAAACTGCTCTGGCCTTCAGCCATGTCCCGGCAGCAAAAACAGGACGCCTTCCAGTCTTCACCTGACTGAACTGAAGGCAATACCAGACACAGCTGTTCACCCCTTCTTCTGGGATCCCTTTTCTCTTGGCTTTCCTGCTCTCACTGTCCTGGTTTCCTGTTACCTTTCTGACAATGTAAAGGCTGCAGTTCCAGAGGGCACCGTCTCGCTTCCCTCCCCTCGATGCCACTCTCCAGGGGCTCCCTCTGGGGTCCCCATCCTGCCACTCCCAGCCCCAGGCCTGTGTCTGAACAGACATGTCCATCTGGCGTCTCTAGGCATCTTCAACTCGCCCAGCCCAGATGCACCTCTGGATCCGTCATCAAAACTCAATCCTCCCTCTTCCCTTGTCTTAGGAAGCAGCACGGCCACGAGCTGACGGCTCTTCTCCCACAAAGACCACTTCCAAGCTGTCAGTAGGTGCCACTCATCCTCCCTCATCTGTCCCTGGATTCCACAGACCCCCATGTAGCCCTTGGGAGGGACATCACACAGAGCTACAGCCTGGGGGTCCTCCTGGGAAACGGGCCCTGAGTGAGGGGCCCCTGTGGAGCCCAGCCAGACCACGGCCAAGGGAGCTGGTGACGGCCGATGGAAACAGCCGCTCTGCTGTCCACGGCCGGACTCCCTGGGATGGACTCTGGGCTGCCCGTGAAGCCGTGTCACACCTGGGAATGCACTGTGCTTACATCTGGTGTGAGCAACGCCGCACCTTCTCACACCTTAGCTGTCAAGTTAACCCTACAGCTTCGAACGCACCTGCTGGTGACTCTCCATCAGGCTTACGGGGGAAGCTGCTCTGGGACATACTTGTGCTGGCTCGGTGTGACCCTATAGCCCACTTCCTCGTGCCCCTGCCATGCTAGCCTCATCACCTCCTAGACCCTCAAGGGCCCACCTATGTCCCTTCCTGTTCTCCATCCATTTGGCCCCTAAAGGATGCTCAATCACTCGGGTCTTGGTTCCCCCGACCCTCCACTTAGGGGGTCCTCCTGGAGCCCCCAGGCAAAAGTGAAACCCCGCTTTTCTTTAACAGAGCCCCTTCCCCTTGAAAGCCCTGACACGCTGTGGAACTGCAGGGTTAGCTGTGCGCGTCTTTGTGCTCTGCCCCTGTGTTTCCCGTGACGACCCACACCCGATGCCACACCAGCATCCAGCCAGGGCCTCCCAGTGACTGCACACAGGAGTGAACAACCCAGAAAGGGCAAAGGAACCACAGAAACTTTGGGTGAGTTGCTTAATTTCCCTGCAGTTAATTTCCTGTTTAAGTTCCAGAAATGAGAAACAAGATTATATCTCCTCAGTGTTAATATAAAATAAAATATAAAATAAAAAGGGCATAGTTGTAAAAAAAAAAAAAAAGAAAAGAAAAGAAAACAGAAAAAACAATACCACATAGCTGGCACACACAAACCATTCACTACGTGATCTAAAAGCCTTGATTCAACCAATACTCACTGAACGCTGCCTCTGTCCGAACCATAATTCGGAGACAGCTTAGAAGGGGATGTTGGCGGCATCAAAAGACAGCGATGAGCTTCCTTTAAATAACAGGAAATAAACACTCACCTGGACTTTCTTCTCTTCCTTTCCTTTCTTTCTTTTCTTTTCCTTTGCCTCTCTTGGAAAAATCTAAGTGTAATATTTTTTTAAAAGCTGTTTTGTCAATACAACAAATCTGAAAGCACACAGATCTGAAAACACACAGTCCTGGGCCCAAACTCATTACCGCTTGTGCGACCTTAGGCATAACCAATCAACCTTTCTGAACCTCAGCTTCCTTTCCAGAGCCGCTGTGAGAATTACCTAAGGTCATGGGCAAGAGGTGCCTGGCAGTGGTCAGTGCCAGGCTAAGGCCGGAGCTAAGATACTGTGGGCTCTCCACACTTCTAGAAGCTTCCAGAGCTGACACTGTGAGCTCTTCACGCTTCTCGAACCTTCCAAAGCTGCCAATAGTGCCCTGTTCCTCCTCCCTCTGGCCTCCGCATGCCTGGGGCTGAGCGGCCTCCATTAGGACAACCGTCTAGGAGCCTGACACAAACCAAAGGAAAGACCTCTCCCTCAGATCCTCTCTGTGAGAGATGGACCATGAAGAAATGATGTCAAAGATAAACAACCACACAGACCAAGGAGATGCTCTTTGTCAAAGATAAATCAGCAAGAGAGAGCAAGGTTAGGGCTCTGATGGGTCTGAGCAACAAGGCGGCAATCCAGACATCTAATGACACATTTAGAAGCCTAGCTAAGCTTCACATAAGAAATACAAATGGGATAAATAATTCACTAGAGAAAAAAGCTGTTTTTAGTGCGGAGACAATCACAGATTCCCATGCATCCTAAGCCCCTGACATTCTGAGTGACATTTTCTTTCTGGGAGCTCCTAAAGCCTGACTATAAGTCAAGATGGAAAGATTAAAAGTAACTGACAATGCTATGATTAAAAAAACAAAACAAAAACCCTACCAGGTCCCTAAAATGAGCATTCAACCACGAGTGTGAAACAGAACGGGCGTTTGATAAATACTGAATATTGGGATGTGGTGGCAGAGAAGAGGAGGGGGTGGGAGAGGTGGGGGGGAGGAGGACCGGGGGAGGGGGACGGGACAAATGCAGCTCTCCAGTGAGCACTCTTCAGGTCATGCTTGACAATCAATGCCAAACGTTCTTCGAGCAAAACAAATCTGGTGCCCAAGGAGAAATGAACATAAAATTCTAGAGCTCCTAGGTGATTTACAAGAATAAAATCTTGGTAACCTCAATGTCCTCGCGGTATTCACATACCAGGAGCAGCACTGTTCATTTCAGAGAATATGGGGCTCAGGGAAGCCTATGCTCCTCACAGGCCATCACTTCTTGAACCAATGACAAAAACAGGATAATTAATAACTTTGTATATGGTACTGCTACCATTTCTGTTACACACTGTTACTATCATGTGCACTATTGTTTATTTATTTACTTATTTTTATTATAATATGTTAATCGCCATACAGTATATAATTAGTTTTTGATGGAGTCTTCCATGATTCATTGTTTACATATAACACCCAGTGCTCCATGCAGTCTGTGCCCTCCTTAATACCCATCATCAGGCTCACCCATCCCTCCACCCCTCTTCCTTCTAAAACCCTCAGTTTGTTTCTCAGAGTCCATAGTATCTCATGGTTCTTCTCCCCCTCTGATTTACCCTAATTCATTTTTCCTTTCCTTCTCCTAATGTCCTCCATGTTATTCCTTATGCTCCACAAGTAAGTGAAACCATCTGATAACTGATTCTCTCTGCTTGACTTATTTCACTCAGCATAATCTCCCCCAGGACCATTCATGTTGATGCAAAAAGTTGGGCATTCATCCTTTCTGATTGCTGAGTAATATTCCATTGTATATGGACCGTATCTTCTTTTTTTTTTAATTTTTTATTTTTTATAAACATATATTTTTATCCCCAGGGGTACAGGTCTGTGAATCACCAGGTTTACATACTTCACAGCACTCACCAAAGCACATACCCTCCCCAATGTCCATAATCCCACCCCCTTCTCCCAAACCCCCTCCCCCCAGCAACCCTCAGTTTGTTTTGTGAGATTAAGAGTCACTTATGGTTTGTCTCCCTCCCATTCCCATCTTGTTTCATTTATTCTTCTCCTACCCACTTAAGCCCCCATGTTGCATCACCACTTCCTCATATCAGGGAGATCATATGATAGTTGTCTTTTTCTGCTGGACCGTATCTTCTTTATCCATTCATATGTTGAGGGGTTATCTCGGCTCTTTCTACAGTTTGGCTATAATGGACATTGCTGCTATGAGATCCTAGCTAATAGGATCCAACAGTACATTAAAAAAATTATCCACCATGATCAGGTGGGATTGATCCCTGGGATGCAAGCATGGTTCAACATTTGCAAATCAATCAATGTGTTAGAACAAATCAGTAACAGAAGAGAGAAGAACCACATGGTCCTCTCAATTGATGCAGAAAAAGCATTTGACAAGATACAGCATCTGTTCCTGATTAAAACTCTTCAGAGTGTAGGGACAGAGGGAACATTCCCCAATTTCATAAAACCCATCTATGAAAAACCCACAATGAATATCATCCTCAATGGGAAAAAGCTGACAGCCTTCCCATTAAGATGAGGAACACGACAAGAATGCCCACTCTTGCCACTATTGTTCAACACAGTACTAGACATCCTAGCAACAGTAATCAGACAACAAAGAGAAATAAAATGTATTCAAATTGGCAAAGAAGAAGTCAAACACTCTTTCTTCGCAGATGACATGATACTTTACGTGGAAAAGCCAAAAGACTCCACCCCCAAATTACTAGAACTCATGCAGCAATTCAGTAATGTGGAAAGATACAAAAATCAGTTACTTTCTTATACACTAACAATGAAAATACAGAAAGGGAAATTAGAGATTTGATTCCATTTACAATAGCACCAAGGACCATAAGATACCTGGGAATAAACCTAACCAAAGAGGTAAAGGATCTATACTCGAGGAACTACAGAACACTCATGAAAGAAATAGAAGAAGACACAAAAAGATGGAAAAACATTCCATGCTCATGGACCGGAAGAATTAATATTGTTAAAATGTCTATACTGCCTAGAGCAATCTGTATGTTCAATGCCATCCCAATCAAAACACCAGCATCATTTTTCAAAGTGCTAGAACAAACAATCCTAAAATTTGTATGGAACCAAAAAAGACCCCAAATTGCCAAGGAAATGTTGAAAAAGAAAAACAGAGCTGGAAGCATCACATTGCCTGATGTCAAGCTTTATTACAAAGCTGTGATCACCACAACAGCATGGTACTGGCACAAAAACAGACACACAGACCAATGGAACAGAGTAGAGAGCCCAGATATGGACCCTCAACCTTAAGTACTATTGTTTATTAATAAACACATGCATTACATACATGTGTATGCTGATCACAGCCCTAATTCCTCTGGCCAGAGGTTGTGGTATATGACCTACTTGCAAATTAAATATCGAGGAGCTGATCACACAATCCAAATCATTTGAGTCCACTTTTTATCTCCATGTTTTGGAAGAAAACAGACTTCTATCTAGGAAATATTTCGCTAATCACATGCTTCTACCATTTAATGTAATAAGAGACATTTAAGAACCTCCGCCAGTAACCAGCCACCTTTCTCCCCACTGCCCATCTAATCCTTCCTCCTCCCTCTTGGGTAGTGTGGCAAATTTTAATTGGTCGCCCTCGGCATTCTGATTAGAGAGTTAAGCTAAAATGAAGGACCACACGTGAATGGCGACACAAAGCTCAGTTAGCCAAGCTGTACAACTCTGGACCCAGAAATTGATGAATAAGGGTCACTGATTCCAGACTCCCGGGAAATAGGACCAGAGCTACTCTACCTTGCTCCCAAGCTCTCCCATTTTCAGTTGCTGTTTGCACTGCTCTTGAGAAGGACTCCAAGGGAAGGACTCCAAATCCAAGAGGGGCTGATCTACTTAAAGGCATCTCTTTACCACCTGCTCATCCCCCTTCAAGTCAGGCCCCAGCTCCGAGGCAAAACCCAGAGAGGACTCAGCCACCAAGTCCCTGTTATATCATTAAACTTAGCAGCAATCCCCCGCACTTATGATTTCCCCAGTCAGAAATGAAGAAACTGGGGCTCAGAGAGTATCTGTGAAACATAACGTGGCCGAGATTCCATCGAGAAAGCTCCAGTCCTAACCTGTCACTTACTACATAAGTGACTCTGAATACAGCTCGTTACCAAGAAGAGCACCAGATCCTTCAACTGGCGAAACTAGTTCAAATAGAGGCAAAATAAGATGCCTTCCCAAAGAGCATTAGCAGGGGGACCAAATCAACGTGTGGAAAAGAGACTGCATTTTTAAACACTGCACTAATACAAGGTATTGTATAAAAACTTAAGTCAATACAGCTTATCAGCATCATGATGACTCCAAATTGACAGCAATTAGTTCCCAGGGGGAAGTGCACAGGTAAAGATATGCATCCCGAATCTAGGATCAGAAGAAGCTTGTCGTAAATGGAATCCAGTTTGAGGGGTTCCCACGGGGTCCCGTTGCTAATCGTCATCAATATAGCAGGAAGCAAAGAAAGGAAAAATAAAAGCATGATAAAACCAGTAAGAATTCTACATGTTCAGATGGTGTTTTTGGTAAAAATGGATCTTCCAAAGATCGTGGCCCAGCCTGAGCATCGCACTTCTCTTGTGAAGGCTTACCCCTCTCATACGCCTCTCTGTGGGCATTCTACAAGCACAAGACCCAGAGATCTACCAAGCAGTAAAACTGATGCCCCCTCCTCTCCCACTCAAACAAACAAGCAAATAGAACCCAGAACTCTAGGGAGGCTTCCTGAGTTTTTCCCTCCCCTTCAGTGGGCAAACTAGACAACCCTATGCAGACCTACTCAACCACATGACCACCAGTGACCAAGTTCTATAAGCTCTTCCTTTGTATCCCTCTCCTCACCCAACCTACGGCTCCTGCCCTCATTATACATCCACATTGCCTACAAAAGTCTGGATTTAACCTTCTAAGCCATTCTCCTTTTGTATTCAGAGTGGCCTTTGGAACATGACCTGCCCATATTAACAGGCCACTCCCTGGGTCTCCAGTGCCTACTGTGAGCCTGACAACCAGAACCCTCCACAACCTAGCCCGTCTTACCCAGAACTTCTATTTAAGTAACTTGACCCAGGGTACATGGTGGCACAGCCCGACGTAAATCCAATCTAACTCCAAGGAGCTCTGTGCTATGTTGGGCTTTGCTTGTTTCCCTCCGTCTCTCTCACAGGCTCTCCCCACGGCAGGGACTGTGGCTGTTCATCGTCTAGAATGTGGCTTACACAAAGACAGGTTCTGTTCTTACTAAGAGTGATCCAGGTAATCTGGACAAACTATCCAATCAAAAATAATTAGAAAAGCTGACCAAAAACAATCAGGTTGAGACCATCTGAGAACTAAGAAGGAGTAATAAAAGACGAGGCCAAGACCTAGCAGAACTAAGAAATTCAGAGAGGTAGGTACCCCCACATCTGGGGTCACCTCGTTTCAAAGGGCACCCTCCAAATACCAGAAGCAGCAGCCCAAGGGCAGATAAACTCTGCAGAATCCTTAACAGATCTGTAGAACTGAAGAGACAGAAACTCAAGTCCAGGGACTCCAAGAAGAGGTCACCCTGATGAAGACACTTTGGTTGGTACAGGTGACTTAAGAGTAAAGATGAGCCAGAAACAGGCCAGCCCTTAAAAGACCTGAAGCCCTAGCTCTCTCGTTTACTAGCATGCACCCTGGGGCAAGCTCCGCAGACTCTCTCAATCCCCCATCCTTGAGATGGTAAGAAGAGCAACACCTGCTCCGTAGGGAGGCTAATAAGATTGAGTTCGTATCCATGCAGTGTTCAAAACTGTGTCCAGCTCTAGGTTCTGCTGTACACAGGCGAGACGCTGTAAGTTTTTGTTAAATACATAAAAAAGAACAGAATTCAGTTCAGCAAACACACTGCCTGGCCTGGCCTCTCTCTCTCTCCAGCTGCCTCTTCCTTTATTTCTCTGTATTCAATACCCCAATTCACACATCAGTCGTACTGAGCTACTTTGCTTCACCAAATGCATCTTGCTCATCCCCTATTCTTTCATCCGTCCTTTCTTCCCTTTGCCTGAAGTCTTTCTTCTCTTAACCCACTTGGAAAGCCTACAGCCATGCTTCAAGAACTAGTTAAAATATAACCTCCTCTGGGAAGCATTTGTTTGACCCTCTCAGAGGTAATTAGTTCCTCTTCTCGGCTCAGCTAGTCTTGATTTCCTTTTTTTTTTTTCAAGATTTTATTTATTTGACAGAGAGAGATAAATCACAAGTAGGCAGAGAGGCAGGCAGAGAGAGAGGGGAGGAAGCAGGCTCCTTGCGGAGCAGAGAGCCCGACGTGGGGCTTGATTCCAGGACCCTGGGATCATGACCCGAGCCAAAGGCAGAGGCTTTAACCCACTGAGCCACCCAGGCGCCCCTTGATTTCCTTTTTTAGCATGGTGTTCATCAAACTGTTTTGATCCCTTCTGTTTATGTGTCTGTCTTCCCCATTAGCTTATAGCACGAACCATGTCTTATTCATCCCTTTTCCCAAATACTAAGCATAGCAGTAGTTCCATGATGACTAGTGAGTAACAAACAAATGATTAACTGAATAATTAATTAATTAGTTAATTAATTAATTAATGAAATGTACTCAGTGTTTGCTTTCAGGCTAGTGCAGCTAAAGCATTTATCATATCCAAGCAAGTACAGGGCAGTTAAGAATTCTTACTCTTCTAAAGCTTGAAGCATGCTCCCGGGGTCCTCTGAAGACAGAATGTCAATCATTTGGTCATTGAGAGCAAGGTCCTCATTGACATCATCAGGGGAGGTGAACTGCGAGTGCTCCAGCTTGCTCTCATGATGCTGAACCTGCAGAGAAATTTCAGAAACAATTGAGAGGGCCTTCTTGTGAATGTCATGTGCTGAGAAAGTTATGAGGGAAGGCAGGAGTCAGAATACGTTGCTGGCCCCACTTGTGAGCAGGGTAAACTCAGGTAAGACACTGTATTTCCCTGGGCCTCTACTTTCTCATAAAAAAAAGGGGGGGGATTTTAGTTCTAGTAGCCCTGCATGGGGATATTGTGTATATTAACAAAACAATGGATGGAAAGACCTTTGTTGCAACCTGTAAAGACCTATAAAGTATTTCACCATCATCACCTTCATCACCACCACTGTCACCATCATCACCATCATATCATCACCAACATCATGACCATCATCAGCCATCAACATCATCACCATCAACATCCTTATCACTATCAACATCATCGCCACCATCACCACCAACACCATCACCATCATCACCACCATCACCATCTTCATCACCAGTCACCATCATCACCATCATCTCATCACACGATCATCATCACCATCACCACTATCACCACCACCCCATCATCATCATCATCACCACCATCATCATCATCCCCAGCAACATCATCACCACCAACACCGCCATCATCATTACCATCAGCAGCACCACCACCATAATCATCACACAGACAGAAATTCTAGTTGGCAGATGGACTTCAACTTCATGCATGTGGCTGGTTTCTAATCAGAATATAGAATTGTCAAATGGAAGTGACATGGGAGATAATTAAGCCTGACCCAACGATTGGATAGCTCTATCTGTTTTGTCCTTATTGTTGATTCTGCAAAATGGTTGATAATTAGTTAATATTTAAGAATTTTTGTCCCTGTGGCTTTTATATGTTATTATCACAAAACTGTCCCAACAAAATAAGTGTTATTGCCCCACATTACATATAAGAAACCATAACTCAGAGGAGTAAAATAACATGTGCATCCACACAGCTCATGAAGAGTCAGGGTTGGTATCTGGTCCCAAATCGGTCTAACTCCTAGGGTAGAAGGAGTGAAGAAGGCTAGAAGGGGTGAAGAAGTCTGTCTTGTGTTTTATAGCACACTGTCTCACTGGTTGCCTCGGGTTTCCAAAAATAAAGAAAAATGTGAAAAAAGTTCATTCTGTGAACTTCAAGGGTCTTCAGACCCTTGAATCAACGCTTTTCTTTTCTCTCTACAGGTGTAACGATCAGCCTTTCATCTCCAGGAAATGATTCCTGCTCCTTCATCAAAGCAGTGGGGAAGTTTTGTTCTTCTGTGATGGATAATGGCTTTGGGAGACAAGCCCAAGGTCTAATGAAAGGGGTCCTTTTTCTCCTCCCCCCTCTTGCCTGCTACAGACGCTGTGGAGCGATCTCACTTTGAAATGACTATCCTCTCCTCTGGGAAGCAGACACCAAGTGAACAATGGTGACAGGACCTCCAGCCTCCAGACATGGCCCCCAGAAGCCAGATCCAGCCTATCCTTGGCTGCCTGAAGCAAGTGTTTAAATTCATGGGCCTCAGGTTCCTCAATACAAATGAGGGGGGAGAGATGGCAGATGCTCCCTTCAAGGTGCTGGGCCCCTGGGTGACAATGAGTTGCAGCAGCTCCAGCCCTCCCAACCCTGGAGGCACCAACAAACTGTCATGGATGCTTACTTCCCACAGTGTCTTCTGGTGGCAGCCCATCTCACTCTATGAACTGCTGTCCTGATTTTCTTCCCCTCTGTCCATCCACTGTTGGGCTGAGGGCTCGTTCATTTCCTCACACACTTATTCAGCGCCCTCCAAGCACCAGGCTCCATACCACACAGTGGGAAGGTGGCAGATACAATCTGTTTTCTACCCATGTCCCCTCCCCCTTGCTGTTTCAGTGTCCACTAGCCAAAGATCCATCAGCCAATACCTACGCTCCTTTCCCTAAAGGCTTGTGCTGGCCTTCGAAGCCCATGCCAGGGAAATAACGTCACCCTTTGTCCGGGCCCCTGTGGGAACTCTGACAATACTGACTCCCTCGGTGGCCCTCCATCTTGTTCATGTTCTCTCTTCAAGCTATGTGTTCCGGGGCCCTCGGAGATGAAGATACATACCTTGGAAATGTCCACCAATGTTGGAAGGGGGAGGCTTGTTTAGGCACTCTGTAAATTTGTTAAAGATAGCATGATCTCTCCCACTCCTGAAGCACAGACGGTGCCTTGAGATCTAATGAAAGGGTAGCTGTCAATTAGGTGCACGCAAACCCTTGGAGGAAGTGGGTCCTCTGCTCTCACTAAAATGCCCTCTGCACCACCCCTCACTCTATACAATCTGTGGACTAAGGCCTGGACTTTGTGAGGCTAGCTGCAGAGCATCTAGATCAACCCCAACCTTATCACCTAAGTTATCCTAAATAAAAGTCTGTGTAAATGGTATGGAGTTGCCTGCTTCGTTCTCTGGTCTCCAAGTGTCTTCTCAGTGGGGAGAACAGTCCTTCCTCCCCCACCTTCTAACAGCTCCATCGCCCCCATGTCCTTGACCGATGACCAGTGGTGTATGATATATATCCCAGCTCCTTCCCTCCTTAGGTGGGATGACTCTGAGGCTATTTTCCTACTCTCCACTGAGTACCTGGGCAAGGTGAAGCTCCAGGGGCCCAGAGTGGTAACGTGACCAGCTGCCTTCCCTTCCTGCCTCACCTCCTGACCCCACACAAATACTTCCTGGGATCAGTCCCCATATAAACTACTTGCATTTGGACTCTGGGCCTAGGATGTGCTTCCGTGGGAACCCAGACCAAAACAGGAATAGAGAGATTAAGACATTCACAGATGAGCCCAAGAAATTAAGAGGTGTACTATGTGGGGTCTACAGAAGCTAGCACAGGAACCGAGAGAGAGACGGCTCCCAGCCCAGCCAGAACTATGCTCACTGAAGGGCAGAGAGGATCAAAAAAGCCTCCGGTGTGAGTGTGGTGAGCTCACGCTCTCAGGGAATGCTGAGTCACTGGGTTGACTGGGGCTGAGGTAAGAAGTAGACAGTGGTAGCAGAGGTTGGCAGAAGCCGGCCAAGGGGGCTTCCCAAGCCAGGCTGAAGGACCTGGTCTCCCCATGAGGACAAAGTAAGCCAAAGATCTTTCAGCAGGGAGTGTGGACCAGGACCTGAATTAGCGTGGCATGCATGCAGAGTTGGCAACACCGACAGTGCTCAGGGATTCAGTCAGACTGCAGGGACACTCAACCCTGGCCACCTTCTGGAATCCTCCAGGGAGCTTTAAAAATGACTAATGATAAGGGCACACCCTGGGGCCATCCAGTCAGACTCTCTGCGGGTTAAGCCTGGAGATGAGCATGTGTCTGTCATTTCCCCAGGGATTGGGACATTCATCCAAGGCTGAGACCCACTGAACTGGAGGACAAATGTCAGCCTCACGTCTGCTGTCAACCCAACTACATTCCAGGAACACAACGCACATGGAGACTCACCCCATGTCTGGTGAGCAGGCTTCCCTTCAAACACTGATATCGAGCCGTGAAGAAAAGCGTGACCCAGGTCAGCACAAAGGAGACAATGGAGGCTGCGAAGAATCCTGCCGCATGAAGGCCATGGTTTGGGACGACCTAGGGGATGAGAGAGGGAGAGGGGTACTTGTCCGTAGTCACGCTTCACATCTTTCAGTCAGGTCCTAAGGAAGAGTTACAGCAGAAGCAGCAGAGAGACTGGCCTGGCTTTGGACCGGGCTCATCCCACTGGCTGAGACTGTCTCGCCCTGATACCATCGCTGGACTTCTCAGAGTCTGTTTCCCTATAGCGTGGCTTCCACGCAGTGCGTCTGGAGCACCGAGCAGGACAATCACTGCCCAGGAGCCCAGCATGGTGGACCATCCACCCCGAGCTTGGCAGACGCAGGCACCCCAGAACACTACGTTTTGGAATCCATCTGTAACAAACTTAATGTGCACTAGGGACCCATGAGCTGTTTCGAGTCAGTGTCAGAATCTGTAGTGTTCTTTCCTTCTCCCCACACCATGTGCTCCCCCTTCCCAAGAGCACTGCAGAGGCAACCCGCGGCCCATGCTGGCCTTCAGGTCCATGCTGGAGGAGGCACGAGGCAGGGGAGCCTCCCACAGTCAGAGGCGGTTGGCTGCCAAGCGACCCGTCAGCTTGCCTTAACATGCCCAGCCCTCTCTCACGCCTCAGAGGCACCCCTGGGTTCCGGCCCACGAGAGCCTGGGACAAACGTGCATCCCTGACAGGCTGGGAGCAGTGGGCATCGGACAGCTGTGAGAAGCTGACTGAGTCCTAGAGGTTGTGCCTTCAGCTCCTCCCTCCACCACCGCCTCCGGTTCGAGACCACAGGAGCCGCTGGCATCTGACAAGCACTCCGTATGGGTCAGATGCAGGACTGTGCTCACACTGACACATGCATCCGAACCAGGAGGACTTGTGGAAACATGCGTCCCTGTGCCCCACTCTGAACTTCTGATTCACTAGACCTGGGCATAGGGCCTCATCGGAAGTGGCTTTTCCTAGTTCTGAGCTGCTGAGCTGTTTGTCTGAGGAACACACAGAATGGCTAGGTTAAGGGTTTCACAAGATTTTTTTTTTTAAGATTTTTTTTTTTTTTTTTTTGACAGAGAGAAATTACAAGTACACTGAGAGGCAGGCAGAGAGAGAGAGAAGGAAGCTGGCTCCCTGCTGAGCAGAGAGCCCGATGCGGGACTCGATCCCAGGACCCTGAGATCATGACCTGAGCGGAAGGCAGCGGCTTAACCCACTTAGCCACCCAGGCACCCCGGGTTTCACAAGATTTAACATCTTGAATTCTCCCAAAGACACTTGGATCCAAACAAGGAGCTCTAGATTTTTAATCCTACAGATTTGGATGGAAATGCCACCTCTGTCATAACAGCTGTGATACCCTGGGTGAGCGACTTGACCTCCAGCAACCTCACTTCTCTCATCTGTAAAATGGGGATAAAAATACCTCCTAGAGGGGCGCCTGTGTAGCTCAGTGGGTTAAGCCTCTGCCTTTGGCTCAGGTCATGGCCTCAAGTCCTGCAGCAGGCTCTCTGCTCAGCAGGGAGCCTGCCTCCCCTTCCCCCACCCCCCCGCCACCTCTGCCTGCCTCTCTGCCTACTTGTGATCTCTGTCTGCCAAATAAATAAATAAATAAATAAATAAATAAATAAATAAGATATTTAAAAAAACATACCTCCTAGAATCAGGATTAAACAGAATAGTGATAAAGAGATTAGTGCAAAGCTTGGCTCATTTATTAATCAACAATTATTTACTGAGTATTTGCTGTCTGCCGAGCTGGTGGTGAGTGAGTCTTGCTGCTCGTGAGTCAGGGTTCTTCCTCCCTTGGTGTGATGATACTGGGTGTGTGGTTACTGACTGGGTCTGACCTAGGTCCACCTCCTGTTCACAGGTAAGGGGGACTGCAAACAGCAGAGTGGGTGAAGCTTGGGCTCAGGACCCAGACCCTCTGGGTGCGGCACCATCTCTGGCCTATTGGTTATACAGTATTGGTCAGATGAGTTCATCTCTCTTTGCCTCTGCTCCTTCCCTTGTAAACTGAGTCAGTAGCCCTCCAAAGGTCATACGGAGGATTAAACAAGAATATGAATGAAGTTGAATGAAGTCACTAAAAGAGCATCTGTCTTTTAATACTTGCTCACTAAACACCAGTGATTCTTGCCATGTCTTCCTTTATGGGCCATGTAAACAAAGGCAACTCCTTTGGGACAGTAATGGAGAAGCTATATGGTGGCGATGAGTCATTTTACCAGAAGGTGGCCTCAAAGCAGACCTGGACTGAGAGCCTCACATTTTGATAACACTTTTCATCCCTTCCATGTGCCCAAGATGATTTTCCATTTATTTGTGTTTTCTTTAGTTTCCCCCAGCAGGGTTTTGTAGTTTTCAGTGTACAACACTTTCACCTCCTGATTAAGTTTATTCCTAATTATTTTATTCTCTTTGATGTGAAGCATAATGGCCAGCCATTTAGCCTGACAAGGGACGCTCAGACAGGCAATGCTTGCTCCAGAGTTCCCTGCCAGGTGTGGCTTTGTTAGCTCAGATCACAACTTGCACAGTCTTCTCTTGCCCAATCCTGCTTCCTCATTCTTCCCTTCATGGGTGATCACTGGTTGTGTTGGGGGAGGGGCAAACCACCCCAAGTTGGATGATTCACCAGGAGGACCCAGAGATTGGCCTAAAGTCATTCTCATTGCTCTGAGTTATTACAGGGAGAAGACACAGAGCAAAATCAGGACAGGGAAAAGGCACAGAGGATTAAATCCTGAAGAAAGCAGAAGCAAGCTTCCAGAGTCCTCGCCCAAGGCCATCACACAAGACTTGTTTAGTTCCTCCAGCAACGGGTATAACAACACAGCAAAGCTCATGAGAGACTCAGTGCCCAAGGCTTTGATCCAGGACTGGTCCGTTAGGCACCCTCTCCCTAGCAGGTACCAGTTCCAAACTCCCAGAATGAAAGCAGGCCTGAAGAATAAAATGTATTGTTTATAACACATTTATATACATTTACTTGTATTTATTTATATTTGTAATATGATAGCTTCAACACAGTGAGCCACTCTTAACAGTTTGGGGAATCATGGCAACTATTCTGAATTCCAAGTTCTCACACATTTGCCAAGGGCTAATCTTGCAAGCAGGCCATCTCAGGCTAGATGCATTAACTCTTTTCTGCACACTAGTAAACATATTATACCCCAAACTCTGTCTCAGCATCTGCTTCTGGAGAAGCCAGTCTGTGACTAGTTTAATTAGGAATGGCTATAGATTATGAGAACATTAAATGTATTACTTAGGGGCTAGAAGACAACAAAAGCAGGCCTGGTTCCTGTGAGAACAATGCAGGCTATAGTCCAGCTTAAATTTGTCTCACAGACCAACAAGGCCTACCTGACCTTCAAGACAGTCAAAGCCAAGTAAAGTCAGAAACAGGAGCTTCAGTCCATATATTGGAACCTGAACCAAAGAGCAATGGCACATATGACTTTTTTTGGCTATTGATTAATCAACCTTGGTTCAAAGATGCTTTTATCAAATACAGTTAGGGAAATAGTTCTGTTTCCATATTTGAATATCCTCTTGATTCTAAATATTACATTTTAATTAACACCAAAATGACATGCAATTTCTCCACTTGTGCTGGAAATAGCCGTCTGTGCCCTGATAGGTATAGCTACCAGATAAGAAACAAACAAACAAACAAACAACACATTGTATAAATATGAATAACCGCACAGAGGTTACATTAAAATATTGATGGAAAGGAAACAAAAAGATCTGTGTCCAAAAAAAACAAAGGGGATATTGATGAGCAATTTGTTTTTAGGATTCCTCTTTCACAGAAGGTAAGTGCTTCTTTTTTTCCAGCTTTACCAAGAATAATGGGGAGATACAGGGAATTAATGGCATCTCATCACCCAAAACACGCTAGTCCCTAGGCCATTGCTCTTTGATTCAGGTTCCAATATATGGACAGAAGCTCCTGTTTCTGACTTTACTTGGCTTTGATTGTCTTGAAGGTCAGGTAGGTCTTGTTGGTCTGTGAGACAGATTTAACCTGGACTAGGTGCATGTGATGGGTTTAATTGTGTCTTCCAAAAAGATACGCTGAAGTCTTAACCCACAATACCTATAAATGTGGCCATATTTGGAAATAAGGTCTTTGCAAATGCAATCAAGTTGAATTCATATTGGATTAGGGTAGGTCCTAAATTGAATGAATGTTCCCTAAAAGGACAGGGAAATGTGGAGGCAGATTCACACACAGGGACACCCACGTGACCATGGAGGCAAAGATTGGAGTGATGTAGGTGCAACCAAAGAAGGATTCCCAGGAGCCATCAGAAGGTAGGAAGAGGAAAATCTCTGTCAATACCCTAATTTCAGACTTCTCACCTTCCGAACTGTGACAGAATAAGATTCTGTTATTTTAAGCTCCCCAGTTTGTGATGATTTGTTATGGAAGCCCCAGAAAACTAACACAGTATGATACATGTCTTGCCTCATTCGACCTTCAGCAATCCTATGGGGTATGTCTATCCCCAGTCTATTGATAGGTAAATGTAGATGGAAAGAGATTAAAAAATCAAAGTCCGGGGCGCCTGGGTGGCTCAGTGGGTTAAGCCGCTGCCTTCGGCTCAGGTCATGATCTCAGGGTCCTGGGATCGAGTCCCGCATCGGGCTCTCTGCTCAGCAGGGAGCCTGCTTCCCTCTCTCTCTCTCTGCCTGCCTCTCCGACTACTTGTGATTTCTCTCTGTCAAATAAATAAATAAAATCTTTAAAAAAAAAAATCAAAGTCCATAGTTGAAAAACCAGACCTAGCCCTGCTGGACTCCCAAGTCCATGTTCTCCACCCATTAGATCACACTGCTTTTATCCAGGGAGTTGTGTGGCTTTCTAAAAACATTTTTAGTCCCAACCTCCCATACCTGCCTGACTGATGAGAACCAGAAACAAAGACTAGAATAGCATTACACGCAGGGAGGTAGAAAGGTAGAAACTGTACTATAAAATGTAGAAACAGATTCCTCTGTCTTCTCCTTTCCTACTTCATGAAGAAGAGCTGGTAAGCTAGGTCAGGCCACCATGCTTGTCTCCCTCTTCCCACCTCCACCTTCTCTGAATCTCCACCTGAAGTCTAGCCTTCCTCTGGCCATCCACGTGGCCAAGAGAATTTGAAGAGTAGAGGCAATGCGGCAGGTCACTGGGAACAGGACCTGTCACTGAGGCAGGAATGAATGACTGTTATCTAGGAAGAGGCCAAAGGTAGGGTAAGCTTTTCCAGATCCTGCTATCTTTCTCCCTTCTGTATTGCAATCCTTACTTTCTGTTACCAAGTAATAAGTGCATGTAGGTAGAGACTGCCTGCTTGGGGCAGGTCCACTCATAACTCTTTCTTCTTTCAATCTGCATTTATCAGTATCCGTGTTGCTAAATTAAGCTAGGTCTTGCTCCCCTGATCTGCCCAAAATGCCTCTGCTATTCAAATTTCCTCCTCCATGGAAATGGCTAAAAGAGAGTAAAATCTTAAAGATGTAGCTTTATGGGAAGAAGGAGGCTCCATATAATCACTACCACCATTATCATCCTTATCACCTTCACCACAATCACCACCGTCATGACTATCACCATCATCCTCACGATCACATCACCATCCTCATCATCACAGCTGACACATACTGAGCAGACACTAAGCACCAAAGGTGGTTCCAAGTGCTTTACACGCATTAATCCATTTAATTCTCACAATACCATAACTCGGCACTGCTTTAGTCTATATTTTACAAATTAGAACACAAAAGTACTAAGACATTAAATAAATGGCCAAAGATCACAGAGCTAGTCAATAATGAACCTGGGTTTCACACCCAGCAGCCAGGGCTAGTAACCCTCATACCACAGCTGCCTCTCTGGGGCTTGGGCTCCAGCCTGGCCTTTTACCAGCAGCCCTGCATTGGGTCATCAGGGTCTTGGACCACTGTGGACATTGTGATTCCTATTCTGAGTAGAGAGCTCACTCTTCTAGCCTGACTGGTAAGGGCAGATTTTAAAAATCTCCCAGTGTCTGGGCGCCTGGGTGGCTCAGTGGATTAAGCCTCTACCTTCAGCTCAGGTCATGATCTCAGGGTCCTGGGACTGAGCTCCACATAGGGCTCTCTGCTGGGCAGAGAGCCTGCTTCCCCCTCTGCCTCTGCCTACCTCTCTGCCTACTTGTGATCTCTGTGTCAAATAAATAAATAAAATCTTAAAAAAAAAATCTCCCAGTGTCTGGCCAAAAGTTTTCACAATCCATTCTTTAAAACTACCCTTAACCATCAATATCTTTACTGAACTTCTGCCAGAGGCCAGGCCTTCCTCCTTTTTTAGTCTTTGAAACAGTACTTTGAACTCAGAATTCTTACATCCATTTCATATGTGCAGAAACCAAGCTTTGCTGTAAGTGTGTTTGCTGAAACTCTCTATTTAAATGGGCTACTAGAATTGACTCAGTGTTTGGATGTAGTGAACTTTCTTGACATCTAATTCATTCAGTGAGCCCAGGGCTGCATGCTGGAAGGACAAGGGGGAAACAGATCCAGGTCCTGCTCTGTGGACCTCACAATCCTGCAGAAAAACATACAAGTAAGCAGGCTGAAGTGACACGGTGTGAATGGGGTGAGGCTGGAGAAGCCTGGAGGAGTGAGGCTGGGAGGAGGGGAAGCCCTTAACCTAGCTCAAAGGACAAAGGAAGCTTTCCATGAGGTGACCCAGGGGCGGGGGAGAATGATCGGGGAGGAGGGCAAGCCGGGCAGAGGGAGGAGCAGGAGCAGCACACACAGGTGGAGGAGATGTAGCCCAGGTCCCAAAGGACCTTCAAGGGCAGGTTAGTGATTCCAGACATCATCCTAAGGGTTTGTGGGGTGATCAATGCAGGGTTTGAAACCAGGAAGTCACATGGTCAGATGAGTATTACAGAAAGTTAAATCTGGCTACTTCATGACATCAGCCTGGAGGAGGACAAACTAGATATGAGCTAAGGAAGAAAGGATGAGGACGTGAACCAAGGTCGTGGCAAGCAGTAAAACATGCTAGTAAAGACAGAGGCTCTACTTAGGATTCAGCTATCAGGTCTACCCCCTACCACAGGGTGGAACCCTTCTGTAAGCTGCAATTTCCCGTCTATAAACTGAGGATTACAACAGTGCCTATGGTTCCTTGCTAAATTAAACACAGAATTACCATACAATCCAGCAATCCACTCATGGGTGTATACCGCAAAGAACGGAAAAACAGGTGTTCAAACGAAAATCTGTACTTGAATTTTCACAGGGGCACTATTCACAATAGCAGAAGATGGGGAAAGCCCAGAGGTCCTACCACCTAATGAACAGATGAAGAAAATGTGGTCCACGCCTACAAGGAATAAGATTCACCCATAAAAAGGAAGTACCAATAAACAGGACAATATAGACAAACCTTGAAAATACCACACTTAGGGGGCACCTGGGTGGCTCAGTGGGTTAAAGCCTCTGCCTTCGGCTCAGGTCATGATCCCAGGGGCCTGGGATTGAGCCCCACATCAGGCTCTCTGCTCGGCGGGGAGCCTGCTTCCTCCTCTCTCCGCCTGCCTCTCTGCCTACTTGTGATCTCTGTCTGTCGAATAAACAAATAAAATCTTTAAAAAAAAAAAAAAAGAAAAGAAAATACCACACTTAGGAAAGAAGTTGGCCACAAAAGGCCACATTGCATTATATGAAATGACCTGAACAGGCAAATCTGTAGAGATGGAAGGCAGATTAGTGGTTGCCAGAGGCTGGGGGTAGACAGTGGTGCTTGACTGCTTGACACTGAGTATGCTAAATGTCGATAATGGTAAATTTCACATGTGTGTACTTTACTACATGCACAAGGTAGGACCTACTAGCTAGGCGTGCAGGACACAGAGATCAGTCAGTAAATCTGAGCTGCTATTTATTACTATTACTTTTGGCAAGCTGGAGGGAAGGGCAGAAATTAGAGGAACATTTAGGAGACACAGTCTACAGGATCCAGTGACTGAGCATGAAATGAATGTGTGGGATGCCAGAGATAGAAGCCAGAAATGTCCTTGGATGTCTCACTGGGGAGGCTGGGTGCTGGACACCCCCAGCACAGGAACAGGTGCAAAAATTTAAGCATTTGGACCCTAGAAAGCCCCAAGTTAATCATACTTCTGAGATTTCCTCCAGAAATCTTGCAGCCAAATTTCACTGATAAGCATTATAAGTAGAGATTTCAAAGAGCCTATTTACCATAAACTGCACGAACAAAAGAATAAGGAAAGAGAACTGGCTCAGTTATTCCAGCCTCCTCATCCCCAGGCCCTAACTTTCCTGCTTGTCTCTGACAAAGAATCATGTGCTATTACCATCTCTTTAATCATGTATTAGCTAAGAGCTGATTTCTTTGATGAGTTCTATCACTGCATTTATGAAGAGCAATGCTGAACCAAAAAAAAAAAAAAGCCTTTCAAAAGGAATGCTTTCTATGCTTATAATCCAACAGCAAGTTACAAAAGAATGAGGAGGAGTTGTTTATACAGTTTGACTTCAATTAGATAATAAATAAACCCACAGAGTTGTAGAAGCAAAAAACCAACATGTCGGTAATAGTCCTCCAGTGGTGGGATTATGAGGTAATGTTATTTTATTCTTCCAGCTTTCTCTGTGGTTGTGTGATATAGAGCAGGCATTTCCTCTAAAAGTCCACAACGGACATCTATTAAATCCTACCCACCTACCCCCCCAAAGACAAAAAAAAGGTTGTAGAAAAGAGAAGACCATACAGAACTTCTCTGGAAGAGATTTCAAAAGTAATTTCGTTGAAATCCTTCACTTTAAGTTTAAAGATCCAAGAAGTACAGGGGGTCCGTGGTTTGTGGACCTTTGTCACACAGCCCTTGAGGGCAAATTTTCTCTGGGCTTCCCAGCTGACAATCCTGAAGGGGGGGGCAGTTAGGAGTAATCACCAGTAGAGGGAATCACACTTCTTAATGGAGATTTGCTAAGGTACCAGTGTCCTAAAGAAGTGGATTTGAGAAAAAATTGCACAGCTTGACCCTGTTCCTTAATGCTATCTTCAGCTTCAGGACCCTGGCCAGTTCCCACAGCCTCTCCAGATCTGATTTTTTCAATGAAAAAGTCAAACTAAAGCATCTGTAAAGTCTTCCAGGGCAAAAATTCTATTCTGCTATCACAAGAATGTATTAAATGCCAACCAGGAGTCTAACTCAATGTCACAGAATGGCAAGGTTTATCAGGAGTCCCAGCAGCATGGGATCCCAGCCAAGGGTGGGACCAGAACGCCTGGGGCAGAGTCAGGAACCACAGACGTGCAGAGGTTGGTTAGGCTACTGCAGGACGTTCTCCACAGCACAGGTAAAAATAGAACAGCATATGCAAAACTGGAGAAGTGTGGAAAACAGAGGGACCCAACAGCACCAGGAGACAGCAGAGGCCAACTTTTCTGATGGCTCCTGTATATTAACCTGAGGTAATTGGGCTGAATCCAGCAGGCAATAGGGAGTCCCTCCAGAAAAGGAAAAGCAAGCAGGTTTATGTTTTAGAAAGATGATGATGGCGTGGATGTGGGGCTACAGGAGCTTAGGGCTGAACAGGCAGGAGGTTGGTGCAGTAATCCACACAAGAGGTAACACAGGGAAAGTAGACGTGATGATGTGTGATTGCACACCTCCCATCTTCTGAGCACAAGTCAGCGCCACAAGATTCTGCCCACAGTTACACGCTCCTTCCACTGGGGTCAAGGGAAAACACTGTAAAATTCTGTATTTGAGAAATTCTCATGTCGCATCGCTATCTACTGACACTTCCTTTTTGTTATTAATAGAAGCTCTTTATATATTAAAGAGGTGGATCTTTTTTTATGTCTGTTACAAGTATTTTCCCTAACTTGTCACTTATCTTTCTTAATGCTGTTTTTAAATGTAAAATTTCCAACTATTTGTGTACTCAAATCCATGGTTTTCCTTCGTGGCTTCCTTCATACCATGTGATACTGACCTATATTTACCTTTTAGAAATTGTTTTACCAAGATTTTAATCTGATGAGGGAATTCATCTTTATTTTTCTTCCAAAAGATCCAGCCAGTTGCCCATAAATTTATGAGTGATACATTCTTATCCCATTGATTTGAAATACCATCTTTATTAAATGGAAATCTGTGTACGTACTCTATCCTGTCCCATTGGTCTGGCTTTTCTTGAATTGCAAACTACATTAATGTAGCTTTATAATTCTTTAACACCTCCTAGGGCAAATCTTCCCACATTCTTCTTCATTGTCACAATGTTCGCATCTAGTTTCGGAAATGTATATTTTCAGGTGAAACTCTGATTAATTTGATCAGGTATCTCCCCCCAAATGCTACTAAAATCATTATTGCAACTGCACTGAGCATGAATTTCGGGGATGTAACAGCTGGTTTAAACATCTCTCTCTGGATTAGATCCAAGATCCTTGCTCTCCGGGTCCCTGCCCTGGCACCCAGTCCTTTTGAGGGCACAAGAGGTTGTGGGGAGCTCCAGCCCAATCTAAACACCAGTGTCCAGCATGAACAGTGTGATTCCCCCAGACCCCAGACTCTTCATGCATCAGACAGAAGGGCAAGAGGACCTTGTGATACAAAAAGGGAAGCAGTTTTCTGAGGCCTTGCTTTCCTTGGCTGACACCTGCCAGTTTCACCCTTGGGAAAGTAACAGAAAACAAAGGAGCTGATGGGGTCTCCCAGGGTTCCAAAATCCCAACCCATACAATGGATAGTTAATAGCTTTCCTCCATGTTTTAGCCGCATGACAGAATGTCAGGGGAGTCTCCATCCCCACGCCCTGCTCCTCCTATTCACTCTTGCACTTTCCTAGTGCAATGACATCACCACGCGGGTGCTCAGTAGCCCCGCTAGAACACACAGTAGCTGGCAAGGGACTTGCCTCATCCATACGTGTATCCACTGGTGCCAGGCCCCCAGGAGACCTGGGTTCACGTACAACCACCAGCCCAGCTGGCTCAAACTCGACTTCAGACCTTTGGTGGAATATTCTAGAATACCCTTCCTCCATCTTGAACCATGTCCTTCCTTTCACTACAACCAACTGAATTCTTACCTCCTCCATGAAGCCTGCCATCTACCCAGCACTTTACAGTCAGTATCTGCAGCATGTACGACCTAGATTTGGGGTCACAACCTCGCAAATTCAGTCACGGCAGTTGTGTGTTGACTTTTTCCCCCCCTCATTTAAGGTCTCAGTGAGGGCAGGGGGACAGTGGGTTCTGGGTGATCTGAGTCTCCAGGCTGCCCCAAACTCCACTGTGCCCTGGAATCTTGCACTGGGCCTGACTCACACTTACAGCAGTGACCAGACACTGCTCCACTGGGAAGCAATCACCGGCATTGATGACAATCAACAATCAGCTCAATCGAGGGATATTTACCTATTGAGTGCCACCCAGAATGTAAGGCACAGAGTGGAGTGCAAATATGATGTGGACACGCACTCCGGAGCACACAGACCAGCCAGGACGATTGCTGGCTCCTGTCTTCCTGACTCCCCGCCCCTTCCCCCCATAAACCCTCCCCTCGCTACAGCCAGACCTGGATTTTGTTTCCATTTCTTTAGCTCAGGGATTCAGCTCCCCAGTGTAGCCCACTGCCCAAAGACAGGGCCCCAGAGCCAAAGTGCTTGTGTTCAAATCCCGGTTCCAACCCCTATGAGAAAAGCACACATGTGGCATGCCCTGGAGAGCTATCTCCTCAGAGGCCAGCGTGCAAGGCAGGGAGCCTTGGCTGGCATCTAGAAACTCAGATTTCGGGAGGGTTCCCACCATTCCCTGATAAGAGTGGCTCACCGCACCTAACCCATCATGCAAATAATGTAGTTTACACTGAACACACTCCTTGGGTGGTCTGTGCCACGCAAAGGATGCTGTGTGCCCAGCCCCCAAAGAAAGCCCTGGTGCTGGTCTCTGATGAGCTGTGCTGTCACATTCATTGTTCAACAGCTCCGTGCATCCCGTGGGACTCCACCAGGAGAGGACTCTGGAAGCTGGTGCCTGGCATCCTCCAGACTTTGCCCCGTGCACCTCTGCTCTTTGCTGATTGGACTCTGGATCCTTCTTGGCAATAAATCAGCCATGAGTATGACTATGGATGGACTCCTGTGTGTCCTCCCAGTGAATCACAGAGCCTAGGAGTGGTCCTGGGAACCCTGACATGCTAGCCAGGCAATCTTGGGCAAATTACTTGGCCAACGTGTGCCTCGGTTTCCCCATCTATGAAATGATGGTGATTTTAACAAAGAATCTATATCCCAGGATTGTGATGAAGACCACACAATTCAGTGCACGTCAAATGCTTAATGTCTGGCCCCAGCAGATGCTGAAACAATGTGAAATGTGGTTACAAGGTGAGGACACCTTGCCCAGAAAGACGGGCCATCCAGGGAATGAGTCCGACAGCCTCCGACCACACTGGGGGACCCCACACTGCATGGTGGTCTGGGCTACCAAGGCCAGCAGCCACCCCTTCCCCTTGGCCGTGAGGACAGCCAGACACCAACATACCAGAGGCAGGAAAAGGCACACTGGGGGGCGTCTGGGGGCTCAAGCCATTGCTCTTACCTTTATCTTTTCTTCAACTGTTATGGTGAAAAGGGCTTTTAGCTGGGTTCTGTTCTAGAAAAAAAAAAAGAGAGAGAGAGAGAGAAAACACTTTCGTCAACAGTGTTGGAGTCTGACACAGAAGGTATCATTGGCTGTATTTGCAACTGGCCATGTCTGGAGCCACAGGAGGCCCTTGACTATTGGGGGCTGGGGCTTTTGAGGGTCTGAAAGTCCCTCCAGGTGGAAAAGTCTGTGGACCTGCAGGTGTCCTCTCCTGGACGCTTGTATGAATCCAAATACCAGTTTCCTTAACTGGTAAGAAAGCACAGGCCGTGGGCCCGCTGGTAAAACACCAGGGGGTAGGGTCAGGCCGGACGGGAGCTGAGGACCCATGCCAAAGCTCAGGAAGGAAGCCGTCAGGCCAGCTATCCACACGCGCAGTATCTGAGAAGACACACCAAGAGAACACACTTTGTCTCTGGGATGCAGGTGGAAGATCTCGAAACTGAGAGGCAGTACAAGGCGGTGGTCAGAGCCGGCTGCCTGGGCTCACACTTGGCCCCGTTGCTCACCAGCAGCCTGACCTCAGGCAAGGCACTGACTTCTCTGTGCCTCCGTATTCCCATCTGTAAAACGGGAATCCTATTCAACTCGGTGCGGTTGCTGTGAGGATTAAATTAGCTAATCTAGAGTCTGGCAGTGTGCCGAAAGTATTACTGGTATTGGCTGTGGTCGGTGATGGCAGTGGTGGTGCAGTCAGTGTGTATAACCCGGCCTAGAGGCTTGGGGCATGATGTCCAGTGAGCGAGGCAACCCCTGCTCATTCCATCCCGGCTGTGGTACAGCCAAGGTGCAGCCCCGACCCGAGCCCCACAGTTACCATAGCAGCACTGGGGCAGCCCAAACCCATCACGGGCCAGCAGGACACCATAGCAGAGGCTCTGAAAGGACATAAAAACACTACAAGGCCCTTGTTTAGGGGAAAAAGGAAATTTTTAAAAATATGAGTCTAAAGAAAAGACACATACGAAGCAATCACGTGTCCCCTCCCATTCCTGGATTGTGTCTGTTTGGGGATATTCACGATACCCTGTGAGTTTCAGGGCTGCGGACCCAGCAGCCTGAGGCTGCATTCAGAAGCCCACATTCGATCACATTGTTTGACTCCCTTCTCTCCCTCTGGGCCCCTCCTCCATGTGTTTTCTGACCCCCAACGTCTAAGCAGAGAGAATCTGCAAGTATGTTATAACGCTTGACTTCATCTCTTCACAAAACAGAAGTCCTCACCCCTGTGCTTCCTACAGAAATTTCAAGGCTTAAGAAACACGTTTGAGATCATGGCCTGAAGTCAGAAAACACCGGCCCAGCGAAATCCAGGGATGCGTGTGTGAGGCAGGCAGGACGTTTCATAATACAGTGCAAGAAGTGATGGCTCTGGGGCTTTCCCTCTCGACCATTCATCGTGTAGGGCCTGTTTTATCCAATCCTGTATGAATCTGGGGTACACGGGCGTGTTTGAGAAAGCAGCTTCCAGATCCAGACACGACGCACGTCTGACAGAACCACCTCTGACTAGACGATTCCTGAGCGTGAACGACAGCCGTCCCCACCCTCACCTGCTGGGGGTCTGTTCCCGGACCAGGTCCGTCCCCAACCTTAGACACACCATTCTTTCCCATACATACATCTCGTTTAACTGTTAGGCACAGTAAGAGACTGACAACAATAACAATAAAACAGAACGATTTTAACAATGCTCCGTGATAAAAGCTGTGGGAACACGGTCTCCCACTCGTCCCTCTGTGAAGATCTGCGAGACAAAACGCCTGGTGATGAAACCAAGTGAGATGAAGGGCAAAGGGATGGTGACATCGTCTGAAGTTGCTATTGTCATTCAGACCACACATCAGGAGATCTGTGCTTCCGGACCACAGCCTGAGGTGGGGGGGGGGGGGGTGCTCCTCCCGTCTCCTCTGCTATGCTCACGCAATTCTAAAACTCCAGGAAGAGAAGAGATTGGGGGAGAATCTTCCCACTCCTCTTATTGTTGGGGTGGGGACTGTGAAGCCCATAGAATCGGCACTGCTTCTGAAACTCAGCTGGGCAGTGGTTTCCAGGCACGGCCATGTCAGACCTTACCTCCTCTCTAACGCCAGGATTCCATCCCATCGGACTCGCACCTGTTTAAATCTGTTACTGTTTTCTCTTTTGTCATTTAAGACATCTTGGGACTGAATGACAAGCAGAGCAAACCATTATTCTCATGTACAGACTCAGCCTTGGGTCATTTTCAGCCCCAGATACACTTGATCTTCTACAGGTCATGGAGAAAAGCCTTGCAGTCATCCATGCCACAGTCAAGTCCAACCAGATGAAACAACTTGAGAACAAAGTACAAGAGCTCCTTGTCAACTTCCAACATGTAATCACTCAGCAAGTGCCGGCCTCCCACTCATCTCTCTGGCAAGAGCCAGGTCGGTGCAGTGCTGCTGGTCGACCAGAGCCGGCAAGCAGAGGCCCAGAACACAGGCCAGTGAAGCTTGGAACTCTGGAATCTTCAGGAGGCAGGTGTGCTGTTCACCCTCCATCTGCAGAACTGCCCAGAGAGCCCCTGACGGTTTGGAAAGAGTAGGAAATTGTAGGCCGTTGCACACAGACACATCTCATGTACCCCCACGGAAGACATTGGAGACATTGCCAGAAACATCTCCTTTATGTAGGTGAGAAACCCGAGCTTCAGAGAAATCAAAAACTAAACCTTGCCCAAGATTCCTTAGTTTGCGGACTTGTTCATTCATCTATTCAGCAAATATTTACAGAGCACTGACTGTGCATGGCTCTACTTTTGGCACGGAGAAGGCAGGTGTCCATAGGAAAGATGAGGTCCCTGGTCTCGTGGGGCTAATGGGGGTGGGGGTTTCCTAGGGAAATAAAGTCAGTATAACAGACAGGTGAGACCCCAAGCAAAGGAAGAGATGAGGGGTCCTGTAGTGATTAAAGAGCCCCTTCGTGCCTCACCCCCATCCCACCTCCAACCCCCCCACCCTCCCTCCATCCCCCCACCAGCCTCCTCTATAGAACACACCCACCTTCCCCAGGTGTTTCAGGATCCTGAAGTCCTAATGTTCTGGCAGGAGGAGGTGGAGGCTTTGGTTTTGTTGAAGTTCTGAGTTTCTACCCTTGGTTTCTGACTGTTGCCTTCTCCCCTTCTGATTTTAACTCACTTGGTTTGTGTCCTCCGAAACTGAGACGGTATTTCTTCTGGGTGATTTTTATCTCTATTTTTGCATCCTTTGTTCTCTGTTCCTGACTTTGTATCTAATTATTTTCCGAGACATTGGTCTCTTCTGACAGTTTAATAGTTTCCTTGTATCTGGTCTTTACCTTTTTGAAATCCTCCTTTTTATCTTGTTTTATCTAGTATTTTTTTCTCTCTTATTGCGGCAGCAATGCCACACACAGATCATTGAGACTTGGGTGGAAGGAGCTCGCAGCTGTGCGGTCTGATTAGGATTCTGTCCTGGGACCAGGGCAGTCGTGCTCTGAGCCTCACTTTCCCCACTGAGTGAAAGGTACTTCCTCCAGAGGCCAAAGTCAGAACAAAATGACCAAAGTAGCTAGAGCATGAGCGCCTTGAGGACAAGGACAGAATCTGCTCCTGCATCCCCAGAATGTGAATGGTGCCGGGCAGGACACACAACGAACCACATTTGACGCATGCACAGATTAAAAGGTGAACAAAACGAAGATACAAACAGTAATTGTGTTACAGGCTGAATCGTGTTCCCGCAGAATCCATATGCTGAAGCCTGGCCCCCAGTACCTCACAGTGCAATGGTATCTGGAGGTGGGGACTTAACAGAGGTGAGTAACCTCAAATGAGGTCACTGGGGGGCCCTGATGCAATCTGACAGGGGTCCTTGTAAGAAGAGGGGATCAGGACACAGACACATACATGAGGTGCCCACATGAGGACACGGGGAGAAGATGCCATCCGCACGCCAAGGAGGGAGGCCTCAGGAAGACCAGCCCTGCTCACACCTTGATCTCAGACTTCCAGCCTCCAGGATCATGAAAACCTACATTTCTAGGCTGTGGAACTTCATCAGGGTAGCTCCTAGTGAACTCATACAAATAGAAACTACGGGTTGAGTGCTTATGACATGCAAGGCACTAAAAACAGAATTTAAATCTACTGATATTTTTATGATAATTCTACGTCAGACCCACAAGAGTTAAGGCATTACTAGAGGTCCCACTGAGATGCTAAGGGAGCCAAGTTCACAGCAAAATGTGTGAGATTCCGGGGCCCACCCACTTATCTAGAATTCAGTATCAATGAAGGAAGGAGGGAGGGAAGGAAGGAAGAGAGAAGCTAAGAGACAGTTTCTAAGTATCAAAGCTTCTAGAAGCAGAGTAAGGACGGCATACCTGCGCTGAGCTCTGAAAGGTGAGCTGGGCAGGAAGCATCAGGACCTCTCCGCTCCCTACTTCTCCAGCCTTGATGGAGGCGGTGTAGCTGACCAAGAAGGAGTCTCCCACTGCTCAGAGAGAATGCACATGTGAGTCAAGAGGGGCCCTTCCGCCAGACCCCAGACAAGACCCAGGTCAAAGGAGTCTACCACCACAACCAACATAGCCAGCAAGGGTGCCGCTCAAGTCTCGGGTGCCCACAATGGGGACAGGGAACTGTGCGTGTCAATTCATGGGGTTCCTCTTCTTCACCTGGAAGAGGCTGTCAGCAAGTGTAAGGAGCCAGGAAGGGCCCCCTGCTGCCCCTGGGCTGTCTTCTCTGGGTGCCCCCTCTCCAGCCCATCCAGCACTGCCCACGACTGGGTGGGTCTGTATTCCTGATCTGGGGTATCACTAACTTCCACACTTGGGAAATCCAGAACCTTTCTGTGTTGTTTGGAATCTAGGCAAGGATCTATTTATTCTCCAATCCTGTTCACACAACTAGGGAGAAGAGCCTTAGATCAGACTTGTGGGCCTCGATGGTCAGACGGACATGAAGCCCTACTTTGACCTCTCTGAGCGGCTGGTTCTGTGAGCATGGCAAGGGGCACCAGGAGGCGGGACCCAGCACTGTAGATTCATGTGGGGTCTCCTTCGCCCACTGGTCTCTAGCTGGCCCTCAACGGCTTCATTACAAAAATTAATCATCTGTATTTAAGGGAAAGCTTCCCTGGTTCAAAGCTCTCCTTGGTAAGAAGTCAGAACTGAAGATCCAGGATCTCTGGAGAAGGCAGCTCTGCTCCCGGACAGGGTCCACACTTAGACCCCAAGGTGAACGAACCGCTGGGAAAGAGAGGAACCCCAGATGTGGAGGGGTGTGGAGGGGCCACCACTGGAGGTTTCTAGCTTTGCAGGAGGCCGCACATGCTTAGCCCCGCTTCCTGGAGGGACCTTGCATCTGCTGTTGGAGATGGGTCCTACCCACCTTAAGTCCCAACAGCAGACACTTCCCATGGAGCGGACGTTCTTCTGGGCTCTGGGCACCCGGCAGAGCCCAAGACACTTTGTAAACGAACACCAGAAAGGCCATCTCTGTCATGAATTCTGACAATCACCTCTCACCTCAGCCACTGCGTGTGGAAGTGCAGAAGGCAGGGTCTGGGACATGGCTGCGCCTGACCATAGTGGGACACTGGCTTCTCATCTGCACAGGGCAGTGGTGGGGCTGAGCTTGTGATACTTCCTTATTTTTTTTTAACAGCTTTGAAATAAAACATACATATCACCCAGTCCACCCATTCTAAGTGTGCACTTCGAGGGATTTTGTGCATTGAGAGGTCTTTGAGCACACCGCGGTCTGATTTCAGAACATCTCCATCACTCTCCCCTGCCATGCCAAGGCCTAGGCAACCACTAATCTGGGTTTGGGGGGGGTCAGGGTAGGTAATAATTTGTCTTTCTGGACATCTCTTAGAAATCGAATCATATAATATGTGTTGTCTTTGACTTCTTTCACCAAGCAGATGTTTTCTGAGGTTCCTCTATGTTGTGTGTGAGTCTGTAATTCATTCCTTCGTATCACCAGTTGTCTTCCACTATAGGGACAGACCCAGGATGCTGCTGAAGGGACCCCAACTCCTTCTGGACAGTTGCAAACCTCAGGGTGGGGGGAGTGGCTGGACAGAATAAAATATTGAGAAGAGGACATATTAACATAATTTGAGCATGTTGGACTTTGGACTTCAAACTTACAAGGGCAAACATGTTGATTCCTTTTGGACTTGAATATACTTGGGTTCCTATTTATAGGGAATTATTTCCTAAGATTTTCATTTCTCCCTGAGAATTTGCAAAAGGGAGGTGGTGGCAGGTCACTGCTGGAAGACCTTTATGCAAATGAACTCAGTGTTGGCCCCTAAGGATGCTGCAAATCTTGTGACCTACCTGGTTGACGCGCGCCTTGTTGACTGTGGGGCAAGACTTGACTGAGTGGTATCAGAATCCGAGAATTCCCAGCCTTGGGGGCAGTGTACCCTTTGAGTTATTGGGTAATGCAATGCTTTGCGTCAAAGCCTTCACAGGACAGAAAAACCACCCCTTCTACCCATTAGCAGTCCCTGAGGGACAGACACAGGGGTGAAGGGTGAATGGTTTGGGGGAACAGGGCTGTCCTGAGTCCTGGCCAAGGCTGATCTCCTTCCCCAGGAGACCAGAAGTGATCTACAGGTTCGTGAGAAGCCCCAGGAGTGTGGAGAACAACACACGAGGTCCTCGGCAGAAGCTCAGGCTCACCACACACCCCTGACGTTTCAGTCCGCGAGCACGGGCGCCCTGCCTGAAATAGGGTGGGCTTCTTCCCAGTGCTCCTCACCAGGCAGCGCACCCCACCTGATGATGGGAGGGACCAACCCACAGGAGTGGGCTGCTGGCTCGGGGTGCCAGCCGGCAATGGCCAGTGGGGGACAAAGCCTATCCCGCTCTGTGGGTCAGAGACTAGGACTGCCTGATCAGCCTAAGCCTGTCCTCCTGCTCTTTTTCCACCTGTAACAGGGGTCAGACTGTAGCCCTCAAATGCTGTCACGTGCTTCATTTCTCAACACATGGAGACCTCCAAAAAAAGTAAAGGAGAAGAGAACACCTGTATTTTCATGCAATGATAAACCGTGAAACTCACAAAGACAGCGTGAGAAAAACAACTGAGATGATTCCACAGTGAAGGTCCTGTGATCGGACCCTACCTGATGCAGTGGCTTGTCACCCCCACAGCCTGTGCGCCAGACCCCCGGCCCCACAGAGAGCCCCGAGGTGGACGGAGGAGACCTCATAGCCTGCGATGCCCAGAGCAGGAAGCAGAGGCTGAGGAGATGTCCTGCATCTGCTCCGCTGGGGAATGAACAGGACACCACTTCCCCTGCAGAGCCATCACCTGTGCTCCATACAAGACACACACACACACACATACACAAAACCAACCAACAAAATCACTACTACTGATATGGGGACCACTTCTTGGGTCAGGCTTTTCATGAAACAACTCCCCTCTCCTTACAGTCCCATCCTGGAACTGTCACTGTCACCATCCCTGTGGGGCAGAGAAGAGGCTGACACTCTGGGATGTGCAGCGGGCACAAAGCTTGGGGTTGGTAGGGCTTGGCACGCAGCGCTGATCCTAGGCCCCGGGCAGGTGATATGCAGGAAGGCAGGGAAGTGAGGAGCAGGGGAGGGGGGCCTCCCAGGAAGACACCAGGGCCTGAGCAGATGCCGATGGGCAGGGGAGAGTGACAAGTGTGGTCTGTGTGGCAGGAGCGCAGACATTGGGAGTCACTGGGGCTACGAGAGGAGAGAGGCAGGCCTGCTGGACCAGGGGCTGGGAGAGCGTGGGGAGGGCCCCAGGCAGAGCTGGGGCACATGGCCTTGCTCAGTTTCTGCCATGACTCTACGAGGTCCTGACGGTCACACGTCACATCACAAGTTCAGGAAAACTCAGTATTTTCCAGAGGTGACCAGCTCCGAAGTGGCCAAGTGAGGAGTAACATCAAGGTCCATTCGAGATGGAGTGTGTGCTCTGCTCACTCACTTCAGGACGCAGTGGGGGGGATGGGGGATGGTTACTTTTCCATCTTTGAGGGAAGGCCCTGAGGATCTCTTGGCTGGGACATATCCTAGCAGTTTTTACTATGTTGCTTAAACTACCACTGGCAAAGAGGTAGGTGGCTGCCTGTGGGCCAACCTGGTAGCTTCTGTCAAGAGGATGTGGTCAAGCAGGACTCCAAGGCCCTATCTAGGCTCAGAGGGAAAGCGTAGCCTGACTGGTGAGCTACGTGGGCTCCGTGGAGAAGTCAGTCCTGAGCATGTGAGAGTATCCACGACAGCACGAGGGTCACATGGTCTGTTCCTCTGTCAATGAGACAGGGACTCGGAGTTTAAGAGGTCTCACCCTCCCAAGAAAATGGACAGTCCTGAGGTCATGGTAACAACGAATCCCAGAATTTGTTGACATCTGCTTCATTAACCAATGACAGCTTGCTTCAGGACACACGCCTCCAAAGACAACCGGGGAAGGTGGCACTCAGAACGCTAGCCCCTCGGTGTGGAGGTATTCCAGGGAACGCTCGAGAACACGCACGAAGGTCTCACGCGCACGCTTCCAGGGCCAGTGTCAAACCACTCCCACCTTGAGCAGCTCCCCACAGACAAGCTCTGCATTTCACTCAGGGATGAGAAATCTGGTCTGGTGGTGGACAGAGTTTGGCTATAAACTCTGTTTCTTTATGTCCGGAATTCTTCATAATAAAAATTGATACACTAATAAAAATACTAAAAATACCTATTTCTTAACAACTCCTCCCCCAAATCTGGCCTCTCTCTAACCTCAGTAACAAATCCAGCTTTTCGGGTGTGGATATCGAGTGCTGGTCTCCTTTTTCAATACCCGATCGTCAAATCCATCGTGTGTGAACACGTCACATGTTGAAGAACACTCCTGTTGCACATCACACACTCCAACAGTGTCTGTAGGTTCACCTTCCCTCCCCGACTTCATACTCGCCACTATTACCTTGCAGAAACTTCTTCCTGAAAGCCTGGAATCCCGGCATGGTCTGGTTTTCCGTTGACCCCCTAACGGAGAGGCCAGTGATGTTGTCGAATAGGAGCAGATCGGAGAGGTTGGTGGCCGCAGGGGTCCTGGTGTTATCTACGAGCAGTGTCACCTGAGCTGTCTGCGGTTCGCTCTGCCCGGACACCTAGGACAGGAGATGACAAAAGGGCAGCTCTGCTGGCAAGTCCCACCTCCTCACATGACCTCCAGCTCCACTGACGCATGACCCGTCCTCAGGCAGAGGGAGGGCACAACAGTCTCCCAGGGGCTGGAGAACTTATGGGGTCTGATTTCAAAGGCCCCAGGTTATGTTCTGACTCACTCCTGCTAAGCTGTTGCTTGGTGACTGTTTCAAAGTCACAGGAACCCTGAAATGCAGTGAAATTATTCCTACAGGGAAACAGAAAGAAATGCCAGAAGCACAGAGCCAAAGTCAGGTTGGGGAGATGGTGGCCACTGGCGTCACCAAGAAAAAGCAAACAATGGCTCTTTCTCACACCATCATTTTGAAGGCTCAGCCATGTCCCAGAGCCCCGCCCAGCGCGTCTGATGCCATCTGACCTCCAGGATGGAGCTAGCTGGCAGGTCTCCATCCTTCTGGCCAGTCTCCCCCAGGTGGGCTCTGCTTGGTCATGGATTTGAACAGCTTAGCTTCTGGAAGTTGTCCCGTGGCCCCAGCAGCTTGGCTCCTAGCCTGGGCTCTGCAACCTTGCCCCATTTCCACCCTCAAAGCTCTTCCCAACACCCCTGCCCCGCTTCTCCCAGCCCTGCTGGAACAGACACAGAAGGTGGGGAAGGAGGGAAGCAATGTCTGCATATGCAGATACACACACACACACACATACACACAAACACACACACACACACACACACGCATGCAGACAACAGAAACAGCTCCAGGAGGATGCACGAAAATCTGGTAGCACCAACTCTATCCAGGAAGGGGAACAGGACAGCTGAAGGACTGAGATAAATTGAGGCTTGTACAACAGAGGGCTAACTCCACAGGCGTGGACCGCCCAGATTCCAGCCACCCAGAGGAAAGGACTAACTCCCGACCAGCTCCTGGGAGGTTGACCTATAAAGCACTTGGACCATCCTGCCTGAGAAGAGCACCCTTATATACCTGGGGCCTCGGGCCACCGCTGGCCACATGTGCTAACTGGTATGATTGGAGGTGGGGGTCTTGAGCCAAGCTGTGTCAAGGGGACCTCTGGAGCGGCTAAAAACCAGTTACCGAGGTCAGCCACAAAGGAACTGCCTGTCTCCGTGAGGGACCCGCATTAAAACCCCTGGACATCAAAGCTCAGGAGAGTGTCTCTGGGGGACAATACTTGGCATAGGACGTCATACATCACTGCTTTGGGAAATGAAACCCAGGCCGCAGGATTTCACCAGGAAAGGACAGTGGGAAGCTTGTGCCTGGTCTCACAACCCCGTCCTATGTGCCTTTCACTTTGCTAACTTGAATCTACACGCTTCTGCTGTAAAAAATTGTAACTGTAACTGTGAGTCTAACGGCTTCCTGGGTCATGTGAGTCCTTCCAGTGAAGCACGGAGCCCGAGGGAGGGTGCTCCTGGGGACCCCCAAGACAGCAATAATGTGAAATGCCACCTCACGGGGATCAGTAAAGATCCAAGACTTTAAAAACACTGAATAAAATTTTTATACCACCAAGAGCCATATCAATGTTAAAATCTGAAAGAAAATACATCATTCTTTCCTTCCCCTTCTAAATGACCACAGTGCATTTTCACAAACAGGAGTTTAATTGTTACCAAAACTCTTGGTCCTGGTGCCATGATATCAAATAGAAAATCCCCTGTACAATACTTTATCCCTCGTGTGTCCAGACACAGGTGGACAGCCCCATGATTTGCCACTCCTTATATACATAACTTTACCCAGACACGATTTGGTCAAAATCCAACTATTTTCTCTTCCACTATAAACCACCTATGAACACCTACCACGGCACACTTCTGAAAAATCACTCCGTCCTCAGCAGTCCCTGGAACATCTCTTGAGATGTCTCCAAACTACAATAGAATACAGAAACGATTAGAAAATGAAAACCACTGCGTACTATGCGTGTTTCATGAAAGTACAAGATGTTAAAAAAAATTAAAAATAAGGAAATAAATGTACAAGATGAATTTTGAAAGGAAGGATAGAGATCGACTTCTGTAGTCTAATAACTGCCTTAGGTAATCTTGAAAACTTTTTTAAGAAAGCATTTAAAGGATTGGAACTTTAGTCCCTGAGGAGGGAAGAACGTGGCCGTGTGGTCACACTGGAGCTCTCCCCTAGTCCAGGGGGATCATGTGAACATAACCCCCGTCACGGGAACACCAGACACCGGGACTGATGCTCGGGCGAGAGGAATGTGTGCATGCGTTTATACCACCGGCGGCAAATCGAGCCCGTTAAAGCAGAACTGGGAGCCCTGCTTCAGAACCCGCCTCCCACCGCTCAGATTCACACCCCCTCTTCGCCTCCAATACTAGATGCTTCGGTAATGAAGGAATAAGCTTTTCTTGAAGAACCCAAGCCCGTGGCATCTGCTACACAGGCGGCCCCAAACCAGTTTCTTTGTAGCTTCTAATTCCATTAAAGGACCAAACCTGCGACTTACCAGGCGGTGTGTTACAGGAGACTCTCTTTTAAACAGAGTCTTCTTGGGCCACGAGGGCGTGAAAGCAAGCACAGACTGAGTCCTTGGCCCTCTAGAGGGTGCCGAAGTCAGGAGGGGATTAAAGACTTCACTTCTCCCGCTGGATTTCCTTCCAAATGGTGCTCCCACTGCAAAACAGCAAAGCACGTGCGTGACAGAATGCAGGAGGCGGTAAGAGGCGGGGGTGAACTCAGGATGTGGACCACGTGCATGAGGAAGGCCCCTGGAGGGTGTTTGCTGAACCTGGGTAAGTGAATGAATTAAGAAATGAATGCCTGCTCATCTCTTTGCCAGGAAAATGAGGTGTGTGAGATGTGTTCCCCTTGCGGTGGGGAGGGAGGTGGGCTATGAAGCCTAAAGAGAATGCTTCTCAAAGAGTGTACTGTTCCTCCTGGGTGTGGGCGACAATGCACATTCCCTCCCAGATCTACTGAATTAGACCAGCCGGTGGGTGAGATGCCTGGGAGATTCCACCCAGATGCAAACTGGGATTTGATTAAGAATGACTTTATTTTTCAGTCGTTCTTAGGGTGTTATTGATAACAAGATCTTTTTAAGTCCCTCCAAAAACTTTTACAATTTCAGAATCCCATAGGAAGGAAGAAAATCTTGAAGAAAAAAAAAAGATGTAGAAGTGGATCCTGGATAACATTAGAATCTCATGCCTTATAGTGTCTGTGGTTGAGTCAGGTCAAGGTCATGACACTGGAACGGGGATCTAGATGAGCACGGGGGACTCGCCATGGAAGTGGGCACTTTCCCAGGCCAGCTGTTGACTCAGTCGGGAGTATCTGAGTAAATCCCACGTGTGCCAGGGAGATGGGACATCCGTCTCTGGACCCTCACCCTGCCCCTCAGGCTAAGGGACGCATGCTTTCTTTGCAGATCTGCTGGTTATAAACCCTTCAGGCCATACTGGGCCTTAACCCTTAAGGCCATCTCTGGTGCACCTGCTTATGCCCCCTGCTCCTCAAAGGCCCAGCCACAAGCTCTCATGAAGACTTGAATGGGGGCAGGTGTTGACAGACAGTACAGAAGAAATTCATGCTATGAAGTGACTACTACCACCCAGCAGGTCACCAGCAAGCGGGCCCGTCTGTACCGTCTGTGCAATTCTTTGGTTACACCCTCACTCTTCTGCCTGTGGCTGTCACATGCCTGGAAGCCTCTCCTTCCATCCCCTGGACCTGCTAGATTTTCAGTTCTCAGGACTGTACTGAGGAGCGCCTCCTCCAGGAAGCCTTCCCTGAAGCCCCTCCTAGTGTCCTTGCCGCTCCGCCCCTGCTCTTAATACAGTCAGAGTAGTAGTCGGGCTCCCTTTCCCCAAGGAGTTTGCCTGTTGATGAATAAGAGGTCTCTAGGAATGCAATGAAATCACCTCAACTTACAGTACTCAGGAGAAAACACTGAATTTTGTAAAATGTGAAGTCTGCAGAGAGTAACAAAAGACACGGGAAATACATTTTAACTCCCCAGTAAGTGAGATCTGTAAAAAACAAGATCCCTGAGGAAGGTGTATTCAGAATCTGTGCCAAGGAGACTCTGGATGGAAAGAGTTTTTCACCAAGGCCCTTCCTCTACTTAGGAAGTGTCCTGCTCAGTTTATGCAGACAGAGCCGGGCCAACCTGGACTCAAGCCCATCCTGGTCCCCAGGATGCAGAATGGGGATCAGAACCCAGAATGCTGCACCCCCAGCCCCAGGGATGGGCTCGAGGCCAGGCACCAGGCCTCAGGCTGAGGCCACTGGTGTTCCCTGGAACTCTCGCCAAGCTATGGGGAAGCCTTCCGCTGTATAAGCATTGGCTGTGCGGCTCCCAAAGGGCTTCCAGGAATGAGGGAACCAGAGGAAAACAGAGCTGAGACACAAAAAGAAAAGCACAGCCCTGGCATGCCAAGCCCCTGGACCAGCAGTGGCAGGGCCTGCCTGGCTCAGTTCTAAGTCCAGTAAGTTCTGCTTTTCTTAGGTGAGTTTCAACTCAATTTCTGGCACCTGGTGTGGTGGGCGGATGCCCAGGTCCTAGTCCAGGGAACTGCTAAATATGTCACCTTGTGTACAACAGGGGACTTCCCAAATGGGATTAAATGAAGGTCCCTGATTTAAGGAAATTGTCTGGATTATCTGGGTGGGTCAGAAATGTAAACCCAGGTGTCCTTCTAAAGAAGGAAGCCGAGAGAGAGCTGATAGGCAGAAGAGAGGAAGGCCATGTGCCCCCAGAGGCAAAATGCTGGCATGCTGGCTCTGAGATGGAGCAAGGGACCAGGACCCACGGCAGGCAAGGAGCATGGCTGGGGATGCTGGAAGAGAAGCAAACCTTCTCCCCAGAGGCCCGGAGGGATGGGCCGTGCCCACACCTCGATTTCAGTCCAGCCATGCTGATTCCCAACCCGCCCTCCGGAATGCTAAGAGAAGAAAACCTGTGTTGTTTTAAGCCACGAAATCCACAGTGATTTGTGAAAGCAGCCACAGGAAACCCACACACCTGCTCATATGCACATTCCCTATTCCATCGGACCCCTTAAGGGGAGAATGCGGGCCGGCCACCTTCCCCTGACTCTTGCTCCCTGCCCGAGAGCTCTAGCCAGCTACTGGGGGTGGGGGGTGCACACACTGCCCTTGATCTGCAGGTCAGGGGGCAACATACCGCATTTCCCCATGGCAGGCACCACAGCAGGACAGGGCATGAGGGGCTGGAGGAGGGGGCGCTGGGGGGGAATGTAGCTTTAGGGTCCCATGAAGAAAAATGAAATGAAACAAAAACTTACCTGCAGTCTTAAAGCCAGAGCTTTCCGCATTGGGCCAAATCAAATTGGGCAAGTCCTAAAAAATCCAAAAGTCACTAATGAAGAACATGCGTATGAGAAGTGCCTACAAGTCATTTTCATAAACTCAGAGAGGAGCTACACTCCTACCCAGAAATCTCAAACAAAATGTTTCCAAGTGAACCATCCCCACCAGGAGTCCAGGATTATCCCCTCTTTCCCACAGAGGCCAGCAACCCAGCCATGACTGCATTTTGGGAAGCTATCCCGAAAGGCAGCCCTGCAGGTCAAAATTTCATGTACCCAGACCTGAGTTCAAATCCTAGCTCTGCTTCTCACTAATCCTGTGACACTGGCTGATCCTCCAGCCTCTGAATTCCCAAGATCTTGCAAATTCCAACAGAGAGGCTCTTAAGATGCCAGATATGGAGTCCGGAGAACTGGGTTCTAGCGGGAACCATTTCCTTGCTGTGTGTCCTCAGCCAAGTCTCTCAGCCTCTCTGAGCCTCAGACCCTCATCTAAAGAGTGAAGACCCTTTAGAGACACTTTAGACTCTCTCACCCCAGTCTAGACTTGCCCATCTAGCTCTCTACTATACGTGTCTTCCTGGCCAAAGTCAGCCAGACCGGAACAGATTTCCTGATGGCCCCACAGGGTTTTGGCATATTAGCCAATGGTGCTTCTATTCTTCCACTTGCTCAGGCCAAAGTCCTCGGCTTCATCCTGGACACCTCTCTCTCTCTCAATCCACAGCTGATCCCAGCAAATCCCATTGGCTCCACCTTCGAAATACATTGGAAACCCGCAGCTAGCAGCCCACCATTCACCACCCCGGTCCAGTACTCCTCTGTCCTGGCCTGGTCTCCCACCCACCTCCTCTCTTGCAACCGCTTCTGCCCTTGTCCTCTATCCTCACCCCTGCCACCGGGGTGCTTTAGAAAGATGAGCCACGTTGTGTCAACTTCTGGCTCCAAACCCGTACAGCTTCCACCTCACTCAGAATAATAGCCGGGATCCTGGGCATAAGCCACGCGGCCTTCCCTGATCTGGCCCCTCCTCAACCTCCCGGTCTCCTGTCGTCCACTCCCTCCCTCACTCCGGGGACCCCCAGGTCTCCTTGCTGCTCCTGGACCACACCAAGCACACCCTGCCTCTGGCCTCTGGCCTTGCTATCACAGCACTCAGGAAAGCTCTTCTCCTGGACATGGCCTTGCCCTCCCTCGTTCCACTCAAGGCTCAGCTCACCTCCTCCAAGCATGCTGCCTGACCACTGGCGACTAGAGTGCGCTCACTGCCATCTCTCCCAGTCCACTCTGCCCGCTGGACTTCTCTCTGCAGCCCAAACCACTGCCTACTACGGCTCAGATTGGCACCACTGTTTACTTCCTTCTCCTGCCCCAAGAAGGCAGATTTCTTAAGACAGCCTGACTTGTTCTCTACTATCCCAGCACCCAGAGCAGAGCATGCCACCCAGAAAGCCGTCCCCGAACACAGGAAGTGAATGGCTGACTCAGAGCCTCTTGTCCACTCGACCCTTCACGGCCTTCTCTCCTGCCAACAAACTCCCGACAGAGCTTTCCACCACAGTGAGAACGTTGCAGAGTCTGGGCTGCCCAACATAGCAGCCTCTAACATGCATGGCCATGAATGAAGCACCTGAAATGTCTAAATTTAAATAACCGCACATGGCTAGAGGCTCCTGCACTGACGAGGCACCTTGGGCAACCTGGGAAATGGCTGTAACCGGCTCTCAGTTTCCCCTCTGCAACAAGGGACAGATGATAAGTTTACACTAAGCATGTATCTTCAGGCACTTTCCGGTAGAGCCTGGGGACAAGTGTCCACGAGAATGTTCTGTCCCTGGTTTCTCAGAGAGGAAAGCCAAGTGCAAAGCAGGACAGACGAGCCAAGTGCAAAGCAGGACAGACGAGTGGGTTCTGAACCTGAAGCCCTTCTTGGGAGCCTAGTACAGGCCTGGGGCGGGGGGGCAGGTTTTCTCCCTTGCAAAATGAGCCAGACACATCCCACCTCATGGGACAGGAGCAAGTGGAAGGACCTTGTGAAAACATTCTGTCATGGGACTTTTTTAAAGCTCAGTAAATTGATATAGTGTTATTACTCACTCTTCTCTAGTGAAAATCTAATAACAGAAAATGAACAGAATCTCCTTTAAAGATTTACAGATTACAACTCTGTAGCAAGTGTAGCAAGCCTCTTGGGACCTGCCAGGAGAGAAAACAGAACCAGGGAAGCCAGCCCCTGCGGGAGGGCAGGGAGGACCCCAAGGCCATGAGGGGAGAGACCACTGGACAGGGCAGTCCTGGGAACAGAAGACTAGCTCTGCCAGGAGTCCCTGAGAAGGGGTGAGGGCTGGAGAGGGAAGTGGCCATATGTACACCAGACACAGATCACCTGTCCTGGACAACAGCCATAGGGGGAAATGAGTGAGGGAGAGCACAGATTAGGGGGTGGAGGGGACTCAGAAGAAACAGTCACCAAAAGCCAGGGTCTAAGTGGTGGCTACTGAACAAGGGGACTGGGGCGGGGAGGGGGGGGGGTGCAGACAAAAGCGGAACTCGAGGCCAGCTTTGGAGGAAAGGGCAAGGGGAATCTAGGGAGACAGGAAGGCTTTGTGCCTTCCCAAACCTGGGGCCTCAGAGGGAGGGGCGGATGGGAAGTGGATAAATGCAGGAACCAAGGTAATCCCAACTGTTCTTCTAACAACCCCTACACTGGGAGTGGGGGGTGGGGGGAACCGGGGCGTGCTCACCTCTTCAAAGTAGGTGTCTATGGGAACGCGCCTACCTTTCGCACCTTCCCGCGGCTAACAGGCCGCAAAGGTTTACAGACCAGAAATCCGAGGCACAAAAAGTGATGCGCCTGGCCTAGGTCAGAGGGTTTTTAGGTTTCAGGGCGAGATTCGACCGGGCGGCTGGCAAAGTCCTGCGGGGTTCCACCTTGCCTGGGACTTTGCGGGCCAGAGCGCCAAATACTAAGGAACACCCGAGGCATTCTACTCAGACCCTGCCCTCCCTCCGATAATCTCCCCAACTCGAAGGGGCCTCCCCGTCGCCAGCGTAGACAGAGCTCAGCCACGAGAGTCCTACTGGAGGAGGCTGGGGGCGGGCCTTCCTTACCTGCGTGGTCCGCTCGGGCCCCGCCCCAGGAGCCGCAGTGGGATCCAGGAGGGGCTGCCGGCCGAGGGGGCGCCCGAGGAGATCCGGGCCCGCGGGGTGCCAGCGTCGGCCCCCGGGCCCAGCGGGCAGCGCCAGGGCGGCGGCCAGGAGGCTCCAGGCGAGCACCGACGTGGCGCGCCCCGCGGCGCCCGCCGCGCCCATCGCCCCTCCGGGCCCGCGACCCCAAAGTGGCGGGCGAGCAGGAGTCGCCGGAGCTTCCGGACCCCAGGCCCGCCCCGCCGCGGAGCATGCTCAGTGCGAGCCACCCTGGAAAGTTTTCTGGAATGGACTCTGGCATCTGGGGCTGGGAGGGCGGGGAGGCTCCTGGGAGCGGGACGGGCGTAGGAGGGAGGGAGTGAGGCCGGGGCCACACTTGGGTTTGCTCGAGTCTCGCCCAGGGCCTCAGCTCCACCCAAATCGGATTCAGATGGGGTCACTCCTCTGCTCCCAAAGATTTCAATGCTTCCAAGTGCTCCTCCACTGATGCCTACCCAGTTCTCAGAACCACCTCCTTCAGGAAGCCTTCCCTGACACATGCACACACCATACTGGGCTGAACCCAGAATCTGCTCCAGACGCACCAGCCCCTTATTGGAGAACTGAGAAGCATTTGGAGAGGCAGAGCCCTGTGTGCTGGGGAGCCCAGAGAGGACAGGACAGCATAGGTGAGCTGGGAGGGAGGCGGGCAAATCCTGAGACAGGGGGAAAGGCCACTCTCACTTTCTATTGGATTTAGCTCAGTCGCATTGGGCTCCTACTGCCTGAGCCCCTAATGTGAAGTAGCCCCTGGACTTGCCCAGGTACCCAGACTGGTAGTCAGGCCAGCCACTGTGGGACATCTCTTTGGAACCAGAGAGAGGGGATTTGGTGTCTGGAGCCAGGAGGCTTGAACTCTCCATGGGGGTAGGGTTGTGCCTTGCGGGGGGAGATAGATACTGGGAGGAGGTCAAGTAGAGCAGTTTCTCTGTTTTGTCCTGCTTCCCCTGAGTCCTCAGTGACTTGCTCCTTGGGGAGAAGGAGGGTAGCCTGTCATGCAGTCTCAGGCCAGGAAGCCTGGCACCTGTCTCTTCCCTTTCCCTCCAACCCCTCAAAGGACAGGCCCTCCCTAACTCAACATGGACAAAGGAGTAATGTTTGAGATTCTGAAAATTTATTACCCAGGCTTCCCACCAGAAGTACAGTGGCCTGGGGGGGGGGGGGGGGGCCTGGCATAATGCCAGGAGTGAGACACTGCCAAAGGGTACATGCTAGCATATTGTGGGACCATCAGTTCTATTTGACATGAGTCATTTAAAAGATGATTTTAATACCTAAGCAACTTTATAATAAAGTAAAATCCCCCCCCCAAAACACTATATTTTTAAAACTAAATTTTGAGTATCCAAAGAAACAGCCAACATAAAAAGCAAGGACTTTAGGCTATTGTCCCATATACGTTCCCAAAAGCCTTGGAGGTGTTTCAAAGGAAACATTTAAGCAGCCGGGAGTAGAAGAGAGGGTCCTGAAGCCAGCCAGACACAGCTGTTAATATACCCGTCCCATATCCTGGTTGAGAGACCTTGAATGAGCAACTTCTCTCTAGCTGTCCCTTACTTCTAAGAGAAGAAAGTCTGGATACTAGTTGCCATCTTACCCACCTGGAAGGTTGATGAAGTATAAAAACTAGAAACTTGAGATGGACATCCAGATTAAGGCTACAAAATTCCCCTTCTCTGTTGCAGTGGATTCCCATGGTACTACCGCCCTGGCCCTCCTAAGGAATTAAGCTTCAAAGATACATGTGTGTTCACTGCTGTATCCCCAGTACCCAGGACAAGAGCTAGCACCTAGTAGCTACTCAGTAAATGTTTGCTCAAGGTAAGAACAGATGCTGAATTCATCTGGTTGTCTATCTCCCCACACACCCATGAGATCCTCCATGTCTGGACCTTGCCTGAATCCTTGCTGGCCTGGCACTGGTTCCATCAGCAGGTTCTCTGTAAAGGCTGAGCGAATGAATGACCCCCACAATGTCCTGTCCTGGGGGCTCCGTGTAACAGTCTCTCTACACGTCATCATAGAGGAAAGTATTGACTATTCATGGAAGAATAGGATTAAAACCGAGGCTTCAGGCTAACAAGTTCAGAGGCGGTGGTGGACTGTGTGGTCCAAAGACGACTAACTGGTACAGATAGGAACAGGACAGGAGAGGGACCTCGCTTAGCCACTCTGACCCAGACCTTCCTCACCAGGAAGATGAACAGAAACTAGTACCCCTCTCAGAGGGCAGTTGAGAAAGTTATGACATCATCAAGCTAAATGCTTAGCACACTGTACAGGCTCAGTAAACTTAACCGAGGAACACCCTCCCCAGCGGCTGGGAACGCCCCCCCCCCCCCCGCCAATTCCTTCCGGAGAAGCCAAAAGACCCGGGGGAATCCTCCGAAAGCTCCTCGGGCTGAACCCCGCGCCTCCTGCCAGGCATGCTCAGTAGAAGAGCAGGCCCGGGCGGGGGCGGCTCGAAGTTTCGGGCGGACGACCCAAGCTCCTCCCTCCGGCGGGGCCGCGCGGGGAAGGGGGGACCAGAGCAAGAGGAAGGAGAGCGCGCAGGCCGGAGGAGTCGGCGGAGTGCGCCGCGCCCCTGCCCGCCCGGTCCGTGAGTTCGCTGTCGCCGAGCTGGCGGGGACGGTTCCCCGGGCGGCGGGCCGAGGCGGCGCGCGGCGGCGAGGGCGATGCTGCCCGCCCTTCGCCTGAGTGCCCCCGATGGCCCGGGGCCCGGCGGCCTGCGAAAGCGACGCGCGCCTGCTGCTGGGCCGGGACGCGGTGAGGCCGGCGCCCGCGCTGCTGGCCCCCGCCGTACTGCTGGGCGCCGCGTTCGGCCTCGGCCTCGGCCTCTGGCTCGGCTGCCGCACCTCCGGGTCGCGCCTGCGGCAACAGGTGGGTCCACCGGGCGGGTGGCCGTATGGGGGGCGCGTGCGGGCCTCCTGGGTCCCGTAGGCGCTGGAGCGAGATCGCGGGCGTCGCGCGCACCCGGCCCTGCCCTGGATTCCCCTCCAGCCTGGGAGAGGGTTGGAGACCGAGACCAGAGGGGGACGGCGGAGTGACAGAAGCGCACCAGTCTGGGGTCCGCCAGAAGTGGCTGCTCCTTCCGACTCCGCTGTGCCATCACAGGCGCCGCTAAAGCCCACGGATGCCTCAGTCTCTCATAGGGAGCACCAAGGGTCTGGACTCGCCGCTGGCGGAGGGGCCCAGCTGAACACGGTAGACAGGAGGGCTGCGATTCCCAGCCCTGTCCATAATGCTGCTTGCCCGGTGGGTTACCTAAATAGCCTCTCCAGTCCCAGCTGCCACCCTGGCATGCGTTCATGCATTCATTCACAATGTCATCCCTAGAGTAAAAGTGTGCTGATCACCCCTGCTAGCTACAGTCCTGTGCAGGATAGACCCTGCCCTCACTGCTAGAGGGTCACGGTCTCCAGAAAACGCTAGATGTCAGGTGAACATTTGATTGTAGCCCAGGCTGGGGAGTTGGGTGGCGGGAAGTGAAGAGGCTAGCTAGCACTTGCAGATGGCCACTGTGTGCTGGGCACTGAACTAGACTCTGCACCTGACTTATCTCACTGATTCCCCAGGACAGCCTTGGCAGTTTGTTCTATGAAGGACCCCGTTTTGCACTGGAGGAAACTGAGGTGCAGTGAGGTTCAAGGACTTGCCAAAGTGACAGACGTGTGTCTGAGCCCAAAGTCACTGTATTCTTCATGAGTGGCAGTGGTCACAGGAGATTCAGGGTCGGTTTTCATGACCATTGTTACAGGATTGGATGTTGTGGGGAGATGTGGGCATGCAGGGGACATTTGATCCGTGTGGTGTGATCACTGCCCTGGGTCCTTGCCACTTTGACCTCTTTGAGGGATGAAGTCGATAAGATGTGCGATGAGGCGCGTGGTCTTTTCCCCTGCGTTCCTGGCCCATGCAAGAAGAGACAAGTCCGGCAGATTGCTGCAGACTTTGGGGAGTGTTTTGCTGGAAAGGCATGATAAAGGTTGAACGGAACTTACAGAACAAGATGCTTGTAGGTCAGTCTGAGGTTGTCACATCCTGCTGGTGGTTAAGGAACACTGAGGGACACTGGCTTCTTGTGTGAAGAGGGGAATAACATGCACACAACTTTGCTGGGTGTCCTGTTCAGAGCTGAGTGTTTGTGGACTTTTGGTTCTCTATTCCTGCCCCAAACCTCTGATGGGGGAGCTGTTATTATCCTCACTTTCAAGAGACGGAAGTCCAGGCTCCCCAGGGTTGTTCTTGGTCCAAGGGCACGTGATGAATAAACCGTAGGGCTGCGTTTCAACCCCAGTCTGTCAGAACCCCTAAATCAGAGCATTTAGTGTTCTGCCACCTGGTGACGTAGTGGGTAGAATCTGTCTTAGATGGTTCGGACTGCTCTTAAGAAAAATACCATAAACTGTGTGACTCACAAACAACAGAAGCTTCTCTCTCACAGTTCTGGAGGCTGAAAGTCCAAGACCAGGTGCCAGCACTGCTGGGTTCTGGCAAGGGCCCGCTTCCGGGCTGCAGACTTCTCACTGTGTCCTCAGAGAGTAGAAGGGTCAGGGAATCTCTGGCACCTCTTTCGTAAAGAGGCCTCTACCCTCAGGACTTAATTGCCTCCAAAAGGCCCCACCTCCAAATACCATCACCTCGGGAGTTGGGATTTCAACCTATGCTTGGGGAATGGGGCACACACCTTCAGACCATGGCGGTGGCCCATTTCACAGCTGAGTCACCTGAGGTTTACAGCGGTTAATCAAGCTATCTGAGGTTGGGCCCCTGGTCAGTAAGGGCTGCACTAGTCCAGTTGAAGGTAATGGTGGCTCAGACCAGGGCAGGAGCCGTGGTGGAGGGTTGGTGGGGGCTGCGGTCTCTGGCTTCAGAGTCTGGCTGATGGGATTTTCAGATGATTTGGATGGGACCTTAGCAACAGCCTTCTTTCTAAATGGACTCCTTTCCTCCTCTCTTCTTTAAGTCTTTTCCTAAAACACACATCCAGCAGTGACTCTCTGGGTTAAAAGCGTTCAATGACTTCTGACTGCTTGCAGAGGGTTATGTCCAATTTCCTAGCATAAAGAAGGGCTGCGCAAGATGGTTGCCCTTCCCTGGGTTATCCTTCCGAACACAAGGTGCCGTATGCCCCTGCACCCCTGAGTTCCAGCCCCCCTTGCTTCCTCCATCCCCCCCCCCCCCGCATCTCCTTGCTCCCCTTCCGCATATCCCTTCTGTCTGCCTGAACGACCTTTCTCGGCTTGCCCGCTCATCCTTCAGGATGCACAGAGTTGCCCCTCCAGGCACTTCTACCCTCGTGCACCCCGGGATCTCTGTTTTCCTCTGGTCCACCTCATCCCGCTCGTAATCGCGTGTTGCACCTCTTTCTTTTTGCTGCTTTTCTTTCGTTTTTATTTCATCCTTAGAACTTTGGATTGCGTCGACATTCCACGTGCACTTCGAGTGTTCATGCACAGGCAGCAACCAACGCCCCGGTCCACCCGCCGCTTCCCAGCAGCCACCTCGTCCAACTCTTTCAGCCTCCTTTTTGGTCATTTACTTCCCCTTTGTAAACAACCTGCTTACTGGGCTGCTCCTTGCATTTGGGGCTCTGGGCATAGCATGGACTTCCTGCTGTGGACTGGGGGGCGGTTCAGTTCTCTTTTCTCCTCCTTCACATGAACCACCCATCCCAGCCACCCCCGCCTCCACCCGCCTTCTGTGGCCATTGAGCAGTTTTGGTTAAATCAATATTCAGTGTTTCCTTTCTTACAATTCCGGAAGCACTTTTCACCGCAAGTCAAGGATCAGCTACGATTATGATTCTTTTACTTTTTGTTACTATATTTTGTTTCATCTGAAATTGTTACCCAGGGCTCCCCGCACCCCGCCACATTGGCTTATATTCTGCGTACTTACTCACTTAATGCAGGATTCCCCTCTATTTCTGTACACCTTTTTTGAGAATTTTGAAGGCATTAAATATTTGATCAATTTTATCTTCTTGCAAAACACCTCTCCAATAAACTTCTCGCCTGCTTCAGCCTGAGTTGGTTGCTGTCTGGACCCACTGCCACTCTCAGCTGGACCAGACCAGCAGCACCAGCAGCAGCCCCTGGGAGCTTGTTAGAAATGCTAATTCCTGGGTCCCACCCCAGACTCTCTGATGAGAATTTTTGCAAGTGGGGTTGGCAAGCTGTGTTTAAGGAGCCTTTCCAGTGCTGTTTTTGTTCTTTAGCTTCAAGAAGCAGCTGCCCCTAGGCTCTTGCTCTCACCAGTGGGACTTCTCAGGGCTGATCACACTGGAAACTTTGTCACCTCCCCAAAGTTGCATACTCTTTCAGGGACCCCCCACTGTCTTTCTGGGTTCATTTCCTCATTTGGGTGGAGCACAGCCTCCAGGATCTTCCTGAGAAAGATGGGGGGAAGGGTTTTTGAGAACTTCCGTGTCTGAAATTACCTACACTCTCCTCTCTTTATTCTTGACTTGGTGAGAGTAGTTAGGTCATGGAATTCCAGGCTGGAAATAATTTTCCCCCAGAATTTTGAAGGCATTTTCCCCATCATCTCCCAACTGCCATGGTTGAGGGGGAGAAATAGGATTTTGTTCTGATCCCTGATAACTGTTTTGTTCCCCCGGGGAATCTGGAAGCATCTCTTCTTTGTTCCCAGCACATAGGAATCACACAGGGTGGGGGTTGGTGGCACTTGGATGCCCTCCTTGGGATGTGCATTCCGGAGGACTTTCCAGGGGACAGACTCACACTCCCTTGAGTTCCTTCACGATTCTTTACCTTTTAAATATTCTGTTGCATCTTTTGGGAACTCGTCTCATGTTCTGGTTGAATTGGACTGCCAATTGCCTTCCTTCTCTCCTGTTTTCCGTCTCTGTCTTTTTAGGCCGTTTGTGGAAGGCTTCTCTCAACAACACTTGTGTTGAGATTTTCACATTTCTCAGTTCTGAGTGTCCTTTTCTGTCCTCAGAACATCCTAGGTTCAATCTGCCCTATACTTATTTTGTGGGTGTGACATATTCTCTTGGCTCTCTGAGGATGTTACAGTTGTTTGTTTGTTTGTTTTAATAAACAACTTCTCCTTACACAGTGTCTGTTTCCATTTTGCTTTTTCCTTTTGTTCCTTTGGGGTTTTCTCTTTCATGTTAGAGTCTGTCCTCAAGTGGCTGATGAGCCTTGGCTTCCTGGTTACTTTTAACTGGGAAACAAAATAATGATGCTTCTCTATGGAGAGGATGAGTTTTATGCCTGGATATCTCTACTGTAGGATGATCTGGTTGGGTCCTTTCCTATAGAACCCTTGTAATGGTTGGCTATAACTCAACAAATAATCCCTAAATCCTTGGCTTCATCATCTGCCCCTCTCCACCATACCCAGACTGATGCAGCCACAAGGCCTTCCCTGGGCAGGCTGTGCACGCTCCTGCCACAGGGCCTTTGCACTTGCTGTGCCCTCTCCTGGAAAGCTTGTCCCTGACATATCTGAATGGCTGGCTCTCTCACTTCCTTCACATTTCTTCTCAAATACCACCTTACTCAAGAGATCTTCCCCTCCATTCTCCTATCTTCCATCATTTTTTCTCTCTAGCATTTACCACTGCTGATTTACTACTTATTTATTTACATCTCTCTTCTATCACTGAATGTAAACTCCACGAAGTCAGGATTTTTGTTTATTTTGTCCATTACTCATTCCTAGTGACTAGAATAAGCCTTCATGCTTAATATTGCTTCGCAACAGTTGCTAACTAACTTCTTCAGTGTAAAGATTATATCCATGAGCAACCATAAGAGGGACTTGATCTGGGGTCTCTGGCATAACGGGATTTCAAAAACAGTTGATCATTATGATCGACGGAATCATGGCAGACAGAGAATTAACAAACACTGAATCATTGCTCTCAGGGGAAACACAGGGCTAGGTTTCTGCAAGACTCCAGCTACAATGTCTTCATTAACGGGCCAGTATGTAACCTTGTGTGATGTGTGTTTCTGTATAAAGACACCCTATTGAATACATATTGTTATTGTGTTAACAGCGAACATGCAGCCAATGGCACAAAATAGCTCATGCCTGAATGAAGCTTCTCCAGCACACATTTTCTCCATGACTCATACACCAGCCTTCTTGCCCTTAGAAACACCATACAGCACTTAATGTAACATGTACGGGTCATTCTTTTTTTTTTTTTTTTTTTAAGATTTTATTTATTTATTTGACAGACAGAGATCACAAGTAGGCAGAGAGGCAGGCTGAAAGAGAGAGAGGAAGAAGCAGGCTCCCTGCCCAGCAGAGAGCCCGATGTGGGACTCGATCCCAGGACCCTGGGATCATGACCTGAGCCGAAGGCAGCGGCTTAACCTACTGAGCCACACAGGCGCCCCCGTACGGGTCATTCTTAAACAACCACATCAGCAACGGGAAGCACAGACATGTGGGAGAAGAATGGCTTTCATGGAACATGAAAGGGACTCTAATCTGTGGCGGGAGAGCTGACCCAGGAAGGCAGGGCGTCACCTTCACTGGCTCTCTGCTGGACAAGGCACGGCAGGCAACTTGATTTTTCACCACACTGATTGTGCCCGGGGATGACCACAAGTGTGGATTTGGGGGTTACAGATAAATTTCAGCAAGTAAGCAAATTTACAAATATAGAATCTACCAATACCAAGGATCAACCGAGTTTCATTACACAAATGATTTTATAATTTAAGGGCACCTAAAATATTTTTTTGAAATCATCCAATGGCATTATGGAAAATAATAGCAAAATTAATGATTATGTGCCATATCGTGTATTCAGCTGTTATCCCAGGTTGCTCACAGGCTACCAAGGGCCCCCAGCCTAGAAGAACAGTGGAGTCACCTTTGATCCAAGTGTGACCTCCAGGTCCTGAGGACATCCTGATGTGGGGAACACTGGGGCTTCTCAGGAAGCTGATGCCTGGACAGTGTCAAAGGCTGTGTGGCTGAACCCTGGCGGGGTAGGAGGCGTGACACTACACACAGAGGGCCGGGCGGAGACACAGAGATGGGCACAGGTCGGAGGGGTGGGGGTTGATGGCTCGATTCCCAGGGGCACTAGGCTGACTGGCTTCAATGTGTTCTCCCTACCCCCCCACCTTTGGATTTTAGAAAGACGACGCTCAGAGTCTGCTCAAGAATTTAGAGTCAAATGTCCAAGACCCCTCGGAAACCGGCTCCCCATCAAGGAGGAGGAGGCGGGAAGCCCAGACGTCAAAAGAGGAGCCTGTGGATGTAAGCTGCGTGTTTAGGTTTATTTGCCGAGTCGAGTGTTGGGTGTTGTACACATCAGCGTACGGTCAGTGCAGATGCCATCCAGATGAGCCTCTGAAAGACTTCCTGTCCCAATTGGGCTTTGCTGTCATAGAATTTGCATGTGGCAAAATGCACAAATTTGAAGTTTACGGTTAGATAAGTATATACATCCTGGTAACCAGAGCCCCAATCTGGAATGCTCCATCACCCCCAGAAAGTTCTCCAGTGCCCCTTTCTGGTTTGCCCTCCCACATCTCCCTCACCCCCGCCCTGCCCCTTTCAGAAGGAGACATTGCTGTGATTCTACATCACCAGGATGGTTTTGCTGTTCTAGAATTTCACATCAGTGGGATCGTGTGCTTTCTTGCACTTGCCTTGCCTGAATGTCCTGCTTTCGAGACTTAATCATGTTGTTGCATGTGTCTATAATCTGTCCCATTTAATCACCCAGTCCACTGTGGGGATATAGTGTAGAGCAGGCTGTTTCCCATGTCTGGCTATTCTGATTAGGGCTTCTGTGAATGTATGTGTATAAGTTTTTTTCATGTCGCTTTATTTCTTTTAAGTGAATGTCAAGTAAATATCCAGGAGTGTGGGCTCTGGCCCTCTTGACAGACATGTTAAAGGTGGATTCTCCCTGGTCCTTCCTCGCTGGCCCCCACCCTGTCCACCTGAGCCTGCCCATAGGGCACCACTTTGTGTGTGAGCTCCCTGGAGAGAGAAAATGTTTCTGCCAAAGCAGTGCTATTTCTAGACACTTGCTGCTCCCCAGAAAGTACCATGGATCCTGATCATTTAGCCTCAAATGCCCAAAAGGAAATATAGATATTTAGGGAGATAGATATGTAGGTATATAGAGGTAGAGGGATCCTGAGAAAAAGGGAAATATTTTTTTTATTGTTGTTGGGTTTGGGTTTTGTTTTGTTTTTTAAACACTTACTGAGCACCAGACATTTTCCCATGTGTCACTTTTGAGTGAGGTGAACACTCGTGTGAATTACCTCCTGCACCTCATTCAGTAGCTCCAGGAGGTAGATTTTATTTCTGTCCCCTTCTTGAGGATTGTAGAGGCTAGCTTCCATTATGCAGCCCAGGGGAAGGACTGGCTGCCCTCACGGGGCTGGCATGAGGAGCCAGAGCCAGGGCTGGAGTGAGACCCTGGCGTGTAATTGCTCTGTGTCCAGCTCACGCTCCCTGCCTCCCTGTCCCCAAGTGCTTGTCTCTCCCCATGTGTCTGTATGTGTGTGTGTCAGGGTAGCTCTCTGGAGATCCCCGTGTCTCTCTCTCTCTCTCATGTCTCTCTCCACGTGCATCTCTTTGTTTCTGTGATCAGGTGGGTTCCTTATGTCTCTCTTTCCCTCATCTGTCTCCCTCTGTTCCTATCAGCCTGTCTCATCAAAACCCTGCTCACACCCATGAAAACACACAGGTACATAAAAATACACACACTGTGGTCATAACAGCATTCTTCGGCCAAAATGTGGAAACCCAAGGGTCCATCAGCTGACAAATGGCTCAACAAAATGTGTTCTATCCATAAATGCAATACCCTTGGGCCAGAAAATGGAAAGAAGTGCCGAAACAGGCCACAACATGAAGGAACCCTGAAAATAATCATGCTCACGAAAGAAGCCGGTCCCAGAAGACCACATATCACGAGATACCATTCATATGGAAATCTACAACAGACATTGACAGACAGAGGAAGTACGCTGGTGGGCGCTTGGGGAGGAGGTGAGAGAAGAGAGACAGAGGTGAGAGCTAAGTGGTGTGGGGTGTCTTTCTGAGGCCACTGTTACAAAACTGATTGTGGGGCTAGTTGCATGTATCTGTGAAGATACTGAAAATTACTAAAATTCATGCTTCACATGGTCGAATTGCAACTGTTGCATACAGTCCTGGTCATGCAGAGGGTGGCCTTGGACATGGTGAAACACACTGGCTCAGGGGATCCTGGTACCTGGATCCCAGGAACCCAGCCCTGTCTCCTGTTTGCTGTGTGATGCTAGGCAAGAGACATAACCTCTCTGAGCCTCTGGTTTCTTGGCTTCACGAGGACAGTCACAATGCTGGCCCGAGGGTCACCCATTGGTTGACTCTGTGAACTTTCCAACTACGAGATAAGTGTTCATCAGTGTTTCCAGGGAAGCCAAGTCCTTCTACCTCCCTGGAAGCCTCACTCATGTTTTTACCTAGTTATGTTTTACCTGTTAACCATTTAGCAACACCAGATGATCAAGCTAATCATTGCCAAAGGCCAAGTTAAATCTCTGCCTGTTCCAGTGACTGGCTTGCCAGAATGCCCTGCCTTCTGCAGACCGAGCTTGTCAGCAGATCTTGGCCAGGACCGATTCTGACAGGGTGAGCTGAGCTCTGACTGTGATGTCCCGGAATGCACGGAAAACCAAGGCACTTGTAGTTCTCGCCACTCCTTGCCTAAACTTTATTTTGATAAATACCTCACGTTAAATCAAAAGCAAACAGAAAATTCCAGAAGGCTCTTCCACATGCCACGGCACAGCCTTGGCTCTCTTCATCCTGTCCTTTTGCTCCAGAGGAGGGAGAGGGGATGGCTTGTTCGTGGACGCCTCTGGGCGCTCACTGAAAGGACGCCTCTACATTGGTGAGTAAAAGGGCTTTTCTTTTCCTACAATTAGGTTTTCACTAATTTTCTGAATAATTGCATTGCTTCCACCGAGGAAGTTTTACATGGTAGGCTCGCACTAAAACCAATTTTCTGTACAATTGTATTGCTACGGTTGAGAAGATTATCAGAATTTGGAAGGCATCTGAACTTAATAAGAAAAGCTGTGGGGAAGAAAAAAAAAAAAAAACTAAAAACAGCAGAAGTCTGTTCACTCCTGGATTGCGTGTGCCAAGCGCTTCCGGGTCCTTCATCCTGGCAAACACCATGGCCATCACAGTGCCAGTCCTTGGTCCTCTAGGGGCTTGTGGTCTGCAGGTGGATGGGCCGGAAGCACACAGGCATGGACTCCCCAGGCAGCTGCAGTAATCCGTCAGCTGACCTTGTGCTTCGATGTGCATCCCGGGCTCTGCTTCCAGACGTCCCAGGTGGACCCCAGCATCTCCACCTTGTGCTGCTAATTATGTTTTCTACATTTAGTGCAGTTTTTGCTTTCTCTGTGCCCTGGAGGGCAGGGACCGTGTCTTCCTTTCATTCTCCACCCCTTCCATGCTGGGCTTTCTCCTCACCTCTGTTTGCAAGAAGTTTAGGAAAGCACGGTGCCCTCTGCTTTCCTGAATTTGCTTGAGCAGGTGAGTCTCTGCTGGAAAGCGGCCCCGGTCGGCTGGCTTCCCAGGGGTCCTGTCTGTGCAGTCTTGAAGAACCCGAGCTCAGTTAGGCCCCACCTCTGTCTTCTGTACTCTCCTGTCCTGAAATTCTTAATCATATTTTAATCAGACACACCTCCCCCTTTTCATTTTGTATTAGGCCCCACAAATCATACAGCCTGGTCTGACATCAGCCTTTCTGATCTCATTGCCATCCTTTGCTTTTGAACACACATGGCTTCAAGCAGAGATTGGGGCTGGATGCTGGGGGCTGGGACAGGCTAGACTCTGCTCCCTCGGGTCACAAGGAAGCCAGGAAGGGGTTGAAGCTGGCAGTGATGGGGATTTCAGATTTAAAAGATCATCTGATGGCCATGGAGAGAATGCACTGGAAGGAGTTAACCTTGGAGACTCGCTCCATGAAATAGAGATGATGGAAATAGTACAGACGTCCCCAAGCTGGCTATTGTGTGATAATTAAATGAGCAAGAGGGCATAAAGAGTCCAGCATATAGTAGGCGCTCAGTGCATGGATGGGAGCCAGCCTGGAGTCTACTGTAGCCCTATGTTCATGGCTCCGGCCAGCGCAATGGGTGTGAATGACATTTAGGAGCTCGAGCTAGTGGGTTTTGTGGTTGATTTGACATGGCAGGTTGGGGTGTGGGAGTGACAAAGTATCTGGGATCTGCCTTGTGTTCCTGGAGCATGGTGAGGCCAGTCCAGGTGCTTCTCCACCCAACACCCACCCATTTAACTTCCTGTCTTTCATCCCCGTTCTTATTTGCATGATGTTGGAGGAGACAGAAAGGTGTCAGCTAAAGAGGAGGGACTCTGGAGCCAGGGAATCTGAGCTCAAATCCCAGTTCTGACATTTATTAGCTGTGTGACCTTGGGCTCACAGCTTAACTGCTCTGTGTCCCGTCTCCCAAGTGTGGAGACAGTAGCCTCCGTGGAAGGCTCAGAGCCCTCAGAAGTGGAAGAATGTGGCACATGTCGGTGGTCTGACCCATTCTTGTCGTCTAAGTCTGTTTTTGTGAAGCATAAAATACAGATGGAAATGACAAAGCCCAGCCCTCACCACGTGGCTCCCATCCCCAGCCAGTTCAAAAAGACATCGCGGGGACACCTGCTCCAGAGACTTCCCAGGGTCCACACCACAGGCTCAGGCAGTGCCGGTCAATGTCCACATCATGGGGAAGCAAGAAATCCTTCTGTGTGCCCCATGGGAGCGTGTCGCATTCCAAGCTGGCAACTGAAAATCAGTCATTTGTCACAAAGCTCTTTCTTCAGAAAGGGTGTAGGTAAGAAGTCTTGAAGTTGATGTGGGTGCAGTGCTCGCCCATCAGCCAGCTCAGAACTGGTAAGCAGAGATTTCTCATGGTCTGGAATGCCAGGCTCCTGACTGTCTGTTGCCAGCATCCCCTGCAGCTGATTCCCAAAACATTTATTCAGCACCCACCCAGCAAGGGGCAGGGGGCGGCCCTGGCAGGAAAGAGACCCAGAAAGGGTGTGGGGACATAGGGCAGCCATGAAGAAGTCTGTCCAGCTATGGTCAGAGAAGGCTCCCCGGAGAAGTGGCTCCTTCCCGTCTTTCCTTAGAGCCGCCCATTGCTTCAATTCTGTTCTGTTCCAGCTACTTTGCTGGGTGCTTTACCCACGTGGTCCTGGGGGCGGATATGGTACCTGTTTTCTGTCTTGGAAGACTGAGGCTCAGAGAAGTGAAAAGACTTACCCACCTGCTTTTCATTTAAGGATCCAATCCAGAGTCTTGAGTGAATATTGCCATGTGGATGTGTTTACCTCCGTGGCAACGCTAAAACTATTCTGTATTTCCTTTTTCCACTAAAAGATGTTTTGCAGTTTTAAGGAAAACTTAATTATTGTCAATATTTAAATACTTATTTTTTCCAAAGCTGAAGACTTAGAATTAAATAAGGCATGTTCTACATAACACCTATCTGTCCATCCATCCATTCATCCATCCACCTTTCCATCATCCTCCCATCCATCCATCCACCAATTTTTTTTTAAAGATTTTATTCATTTATTTGACAGACAGATCACAAGTAGGCAGAGAGGCAGGCAGAGAGAGAGAGAGGAGGAAGCAGGCTCCCTGCTGAGGAGAGAGCCCGATGCGGGGCTCGATCCCAGGACCCTGAGACCATGACCTGAGCCGAAAGCAGAGGCCCTAACCCACTGAGCCACCCAGGCGCCCCCATCCACCAATTTGTCCATCCATCCATCCATCTCTCTACCTATCTACCCATTCATCCATCCATCCATCTACTAGCTATCAACCTACCTAGCCATCCATTTTCCCATCTACCCATGTGTCCACCCATCATCTATCCATCCACTCATTTGTCCATCTGTCCAACCATCCGTCCACTTCTCCATCTACCTATCCACTTATCCATCCATCCATCCATCCATCCATCCATCCCTACACCCTTTCACCCTCCCACCTAGCAAGTGAGCACCTACTTGGATCTAAATGTGCCTGTTATGGTCCCTTCCTGAGGCCACTGTTACAAATGGGTTATGGCATTTTGGTAACTCTTAGTGGGTTATCTTTCCTTTTACATAAAGCACCCCATGCCATCTGTTCTTCCTTCCCAGGAATGTGAGCCGGCTTTCAACAGCAACATCACAGCATTTGCACTGAAGGCCAAAGTCATCTATCCCATCAATCAGAAGTTCCGGGTGAGGGTCCTCAGCTCTGCCTGAGAAATGCAATTACTCAGTAATTGCCAGAGATTGGGATGGGAGTTGGCAATGGAGTGAGTGATTTGGGGTCCTGTATGGGGGTTTTATGGCAAATCATTTTAATAGGGACAATTTTGAGACTTTGTGATGAAGGAAAACGTTAGGATGAATCCACTTTATGACAGCGTTGTCAGGGAAAGGGTGTAGCAAAGCGTCCCCAGGGACAGCAGGTGGCAGCACAGCTGGGCCATGTCCCACTGTTCTAGACTAACACAAACCCGGGCACAGACACAATTACCAGCACTGCTCCTCACTCACAGATCGACCACAGATGAACACATCCTGGGGGGCTAGCACAGTGCTAAGCATTTGTCACATGTTAGGCATTTCATGTAAGCTGAATCAGACTGTTATTGGCTCTTTATGCCTAAGGAAACTGAGGCACAGAGAGGCTAATGACCTGCCCGAGGTCACCTGGCTGTCTAAAGCCGGAATTCACACCTGTGGTCAGATGTTTTGCAGACAGCAGCAAAGCCCACAGTGTTTCCAGGTTTGCAAGGACATGAAGGACAGAGTCCCCGGTCCAGTACTTGAGGGAAATGCAGCTGGCTCTCCTGACCATAAAGAGGATGGGCTCTGGAGTCACACAGACTCCGTCCTAACTCCTGTCTCGACAATTTTCTGTGGGCTGTTTCCTGACTCTGCCTCCATTTCTTCATCTGGAAATGGGGGCGGTGGGCCGTCCTGCCTCCTCCCGTTGCTTGAGGGTCAAATGGGGTAATAGACATAGGGCTTAGCATGGCATGTGACAACCAAGTGTTCACTGTTTTTCAATGATTATGTGCTTTTGAAGACAGCCGGAGCCAGGCTCTGCAAAGTATTGCATCAAAGCAAGGACTTCACCTTGCATAACACAGACTTTCCCAAATTAAGCTTTCTGTGGAACCATTACTGATGGGGAGCAGTAACTGCAACTGTTCCCAGGAACACACATTGGGAACTGCTCCCCGCACTTAGCCATCTGGTGTGTAGTTGAAGGGACAAAACTCCCAGAGCAGGGGCATGATATATCGTCCACATCCCCAGCAGGCTGTCTCCTGGTGGGCACTGAGGTTTATCCAGTGGTCAGGATGGCATCATCCTCACCCTGGAGGCCCTCGCAGTCTGGGCTGAGCTTGTAGGATGATGGGTGAGCCCAGGCAAGACAGAAACGACCAGAGGCCTGTGGAACCCCGCATAGGCTGGGGAGGACAACCCTGGGTCTGGGTCTCTAGGGAAGTGGTGCTGCTGCCTAGCCAACAGTGAGTGAGGGAAATGCAGGGGGACCAGAATCTGGAAAGGCCCAGAAGTATGAAATGACAGGGGAGGTTTAGAGCTGGCAGCTGGCTTGGGACTGCTTGGGCAGGCACATCCTGGAGCAGCAGGACAGGCTGGACAGAGGTGGCAACCGACATCTGTTGAGCCCTCCAGCTGTGCCAGGCCCTAGTCTGTCACCTTGTGTGGTCAAGGTGACATGGTCAAGGCAGTGCATGGGGCTCGAGTTCCTTGATAAGCAGCTTTGGGCTCATTCAAGGGCAGTGGGGAGCCGCCTCAACGGACTGGGGACAGGAGGGTGACACCCAGGTCAGTGTAGGTGGGAGAGCTGGGTGGTCAGCAGGTTCGTGGACAGAGCACCCCCAGGGGTCTGAGCCAGTGGTGGGAGAGATAGGGGGCAGATGGACTGCTGTGGAGGAGGTCAGGGTTGGCAGTCAAGTGTGGGGTGCAGGTGGGCCACGGGGAACAGACCCAGACTTATAGCTAAGGGATAGGAGCCTGTTGTAGAGGGTCTGGCCTGCAGTGCTCAAGAGCCATGACATGGGTCCCTGGGGCCTGGGTGTGACCCTGGGGCAAAAGCTCTATGGTCTACTCCTCCCCACCCAGTCTGCCCCCACCGGGTCTTCCTGGGACTGGCGTCCTTTGCCACTGGTGGAATTACTGAAGCAAAGTCACACTAGGTCCCCAAGACTGACTGTGCTTTCTGTTCCTCCACCCCAGCCGCTGGCCGACGGGTCCTCCAACCCTTCTCTGCACGAAAACTTAAAGCAGGCTATCTTGCCAAACCAGCCAGTGGAGGCTTCCCCCTCCAGCAGCCTGGGGAGCCTGAGCCAGGCTGAAAAGGAGGACTGCAGCTCCTCGTCCAGCATCCACTCAACCACCAGCTATGACAGGTTCCTGAGCCGCACCTTTGTCCGGGCCAACAGCTTCCCTGAGGCCCTGATCTGTGAGAGGTAAGGAGAGGGAAGCTTGGGGAAGCCTACCAACGGACCCAGTCGCTGTCAGTATTTGGAATGGAGGCCCAGAGAGGTTAAGCAAGTCAACCACGCACACACAGCTATGCAGTGTCCGAGCTGGAGCTCCCCAGCTACTGTGTGGTGCTGACCAACGTGGGGGTTATAGAGCCAGACCTGAGCCCCTAGGAGAGACCCATTAGGGGATCTCACTGAATCACTGATGTGCTCTGAGCCCACCCTGACAGCAGCTAGGGGGGCACTGTGTTGTGCAGCTGAAACTGCCCACATACTTTGTGTCCACCCCGTGTCACTAACAAAGTAAACAGGCCTCCCTGCCGATGTGATGGTCATGCAGGCTAGGAGCTCAGAGCTCCCTGGTGGCCCTTAGGCAGAGGAACCAGCACTCGGCTTGTCAGGAGGTAGACAGAAGCTGCCTTTGATGCCAGTAAAAGCAGAAAGGCAAAGAGTTGGGAGGGTCGGGGGAACTGTGGCCGTTCAAAGTACATTTGCCCACGTAGGACAGATGGTCCAATATGCCTTGCCACTTACCTGCCCTGTGACCGTGTGACCGCTCCTTGACTCTCTCAGTCCGTTTTCCCATCTGTGAAATGGGCATGAGAACGTCTGCCTGCAGGGGCAGAGGTGGGGGACACATGACAGGCATTTCGATCGAGGAAGGGGTGTAATACCCTCTTTTCTCCCACTGACTCTTGCTGCCTCCTCTCCTTCATACCTCAGGCAGCTGCTTCCCTTCTGGTCACAGCTGAGTTTCAAATAGTCCCCTTGATTCCTTCGTGTAAACCTGGGACAGCTGTTAGGCATCCCTGAGTTGGGCAGCACTTAAAATCTGGAGTCAGGGTTCTTCAAGCCTTGTACAGAGCAGGGATCTGCTAACTCCCTGGAACCCCGACTCCCCATCCCAAACACTCTCGGTGGCTTTCTGTTTCTCTTTCCACTTTCCAGTGTGGATCTTGACCTGTGTATCTATAACCTTCACCTAAAAGATCTGCTGCATCTGGACAAGGCTCTGAGGCGGGAGAAGCACATGGTAGGTGCAGGGTGGGGCTGCTCTCCCTCTCCCTGCAGGCAGGGAGTCCTGTGTGCCCTCTGGGGATGGGTGCTGGGGACAGTGGCGCCACCGCGACAGGAAGGGACAGAAGCCATTTGTGCCTGCTGATGGGGCACATGCTCTCCTTTACTGGGAGCTGTGGGGCGGGGCAGACAGATGACAGCCTCCTCCCACGGGTCCCTTACTGGTGAGAACAGGTAAAAGGTGTTGGAAAAGGGCAGCATTTTTCATTTTTTAATTTAAATTCAATTTAATTAACATACAGTGGATTATTAGTTTCAGAGGTAGAGGTCAGTGACCCATCAGTTACATACACCCAGTGCTCATCACATCACGGGACTGCCTTAATGGCCATCCCCCAGTTACCCCATCCCCCCATCTGCCTCCCCTCCAGCAACCTTCAGTTTGTTCCCTAGAGTTAAGAGTCAATTATGGTTTGTCTCCATCTCTGTTTTCGTCTTATTTTATTTTCCCTTCCCTTCCCCTATGTTTATCTGTTTTGTTTCTTCAATTCTACATATGAGCAAGATCTTATGGTATTTGTCTTTCTCTGGTGGACTCCTTTCGCTTAGCATTAATATCCTCCAGTTCCGACCAGGTCAATATAAATGTAAGATTTCATCCTTTCTGATGACTGAGTAATATTCCATTGTATATATGGACCACATCTTCTTTATCCATTCCTCTGTTGATGGACATCAAGGCTCTTTCCATAGTTTGGCTATTGTGGACACTGCTGCTATAAATATTGGGGTGCACGTGCCCCTTAGAATTACTACCTTTGTATCTTTTGGGGTAAATACCCAGTAGTGTGATTGCTGGGTTGTAGGAAGGATAGCTCTATTTCTAACATCTTGAGCAACCTCCATACAGCCTTCCCGAGTGGCTGAACCAGCTTGCACTCTCACCAGCAATGTGAGAGGGATCCCCCTTTCTTCGCACCCTCGCCAGCATTTCTGAAGGAATGATAACAGTGACAACAATATGTAGGAGCGCTGACTTTGGTGACTGCTCACTATGTACTGGGCCCTGAGCATGTCAAACAGGCTGTTAGCTTTGAACCTCAGCACAGCCTAGAGGGGTGGGTGCCGTTATCATTCCACATGACAGACAAGAAATTACGGAGCCACAGACAGCAGCAGAACACGACTGGTCTCTGCTGGACGCACATAGGCTCTGAGTGAACCAACTCTGGGCCCACGGAGCAAGGAAGCCAGACAGACGTGTGCCACCTCCTACCCTGTAGCTGTGGAACCCCAGTGGGGCTGGCCAGGCCTCGAGGCCACAGAGCTACAAAAGAGGAGTTATTTCTCCTGGATTCTCGAATGAGGGATGTGACCTACAGCAGGGAGGCCTGTTGGAAAGAGAAAGGGAGAGGGGTCGACGGAGAGAGTGACAGAGACGCAAACAGACACGCCCATGGGGTGCCTTGTCATACACTGGAAAAATATAAACATCAAGTTGTAGACACAGTAGAAAGAAATTGGGGCCTGTGAGAGCAGAATGGGCCTTGTAAACAGGGGCTTGTCCTGGAAACCAGAAATCCTACCAGGACTCCGGAAATAGACCCTGTTCCGGCAGCCCCACCATCCAGCAGAGCTCTGGCCCTCCCATGCCTGTGGCCTGGTCTCATTTGCCGCATGCCGTCTGGCCAGCAGGCAGGTGGCCCTGGCAGGCTTCTCAAAGGCTCTGTGCTCCTTGGAGGGCTGATGGTGTCTGCGTTCAGAGCACCACCCAGCTGGTGAGGGACACAGTACTGGCTGCCTCGCCCCTGCAGCAGCCTGCAGATGCCCACAGGGAAGGAGTCACCGTCACTCATCTGCGTGTCTTCTCTGTGGGCAGCCTTTCTTCATCTCACCTCCTTCCAGCCTTTCTTCCAGGCCTGGCATGGAACCAGGGACAGCCCCCATGTATGGGGCCCGCTTTCCAGGGGGAGATGGCGGGGAACCACACAGATGCTCCCCAGCAGACAGTAGCGTGTAGCAAGCTGTACAGTGCTGGGAGGGGAAGGGGGGCATTGAGTAAGTGTGGGACTGATGGCCAGGCTTCCCTGGAGGGACACACGTCTGCTGGAAGCTGGGGAAGGACGAAGAGTCAGAGACTTGGGTTCTGGTCCACCCTCCCACACAGATGAGCTGTGTGACATAGGGTAAGTGATTTCCCCTTTCTGGGCCACTTTAGAAAAGGTATAATGTTCTCCAACTCTTACCCTGTGGAATTACTAGGAACTGAAGCTGTCTAGCTCTAGAGGGTCTCTGTAGGCAGAGCTCGGCCAGGCTGTGTGACCAGGTATCACAATCCCCCTTGGGAGGCACGCAGACTCTGTGAGGCTAAGGAAGCCCTCTAAACCTCTGAGCTCAAGGAAGCCTTACTGTTGTTTTTTGCTGCAAGGAACCTGAGACTCAGAGAGGTTGGCTCAGTCACCCCAAATCACACAGCTGGTGAATAACAGACACAGAACCCAAATGAGGTCTGAGTGCAAGGTCTGTGGGCCTGCACACAGTAGGTGTTCCACAGAAATGTGCCCGCAGGTGCCGACACCACCCTGGGGGACCTCTGTCCATGTGTGGTGTTTCCTTCCCTGCAGAATGCATCTTCGTTGTGAGCAGGACCTGGGGAAACATACCAGTCTTTGCGGAGATCTCAAGTGCCATTTCTTTGGGAGAGGTCTGTCTGCACAAGTCAGTTCAGAAGTGACTCAGACCGAAGCTGGGGGGTCACTGTGTTGTGCAGCTGAAACTGCCCTCATACTTTGTGTCCACACTGTGTCACTAACAAAGTAAAAAAAAAAAAGTGACCCAGAGCAGATGTGATGGTCATGCAGGCTAGGAGCTCAGAGCTTCCTGGTGGCCCTTGGCAGAGGAACCAGCACTCGGCTTGTCAGAAGGTGGACAGAAGCTGCCTTTGATGCCAGTAAAAGCAGAATGGCAGAAAGAACAGCCTAGGTTAGGGGCTGTGTGCATTTGCAAGTTGCCAACAGAGGGATCATTCGGCCTAGGGGCTTCTCCTGGTACTGGAACATTCTCTGTCTTGATTGTGGCAGTGACTGCATGAATCTGTACTTGGGGTAAAGTTACATAGACACACATACACACAGACACACACCGATACATGTGACAGTGAGTGGAAATGGAGTGAGGTCTGTAGGAAACAGTCGGACCAATGTCAGTGTCAGGATGGAGTTTGGTATTGTACCACAGTGACGTCACATGCCACCCAGGTGACAGTACACAGGAACTCTGTATTGGTTTTTCACTTTCCTCTGAGTCTGAAATTTTTCCAAAAGAAAACATTCATTGATTGACGTAAATGGTAGGTATTCATCCTTTCTGATGACTGCGTAATATTCCACCATATATGTGGACCACTTCTTCTTTATCCATTCGTCTATCGAAGGGCATCTCACCTCCTTCCAGTGACATGTATGGAACTGGAGGGGATCATGTTGAGTGAAATAAGCGAAGCAGAGAAAGACGGTTACCATATGGTGTCACTTATATGTGGAACATAAGGAAGGGAGGGAAAACTGAATGGGAAGAAATCAGAGAGGGAGACAAACCATAAGAGGCTCTGGACGCCGGGAAACCAACTGAGGGTTTGCAGAAGGGAGAGGGATGGAGAGATGGGGTAATCAGGTGATGGACATTAAAGAGGGCATGTGTTGTGATAAGCATTGTGTGTTACACACAACTATGAATCGTTGAACACTACATCAAACTATTGATGTACTATATGCTGGATAATTGAACATAATAATAAATAATAAATAATAATAATAATAAATAAAAAATAAAAGCAGATATTATTTAAAAATTATTAATTGAAAGGAATGAGATGAGACCTGTACCCATCACCCATTCAGTCTGGGGTCAAAGAAAAATGGGTTTAGACCAACATGTTGAGAAAAGAATGTCACCTTATGTGGCCTCGACTTCAGTGGGTAGAAAGCCAACATGACATTGTGTTCCTAGAGCTGGCAAGCCTAAGGAAGATTAGGGGAAGTTCTAGGTTCCACCCCTCATGGCTGTCCCTTGTGACATGAAGCCAGTTATCCAGATTTCTCAGCCGAAGAGCTCTTTGTCTGTAAGATGGAGGAGATTGTACCAATGTCCTGCATGCTCTAAAAACCAAATGAGATAATACATATACTAGCTTGGCATAGAACAGTGTTCAACAAACCTTATGACAAGGGTTGCAAACTGTGGCCCTTGGGCCTGTCCAGCCATTCCTGCTCTTGACCGTGGCTGCCTTGATGCTCTAACAGCAAAATCCAATGGTTGCAAAAATGACAGGTTGGCCTGCAAAGCCAGGAACGTTTACCATGTGGCCCTCTGCAGGAAAACATTTGCTAAGCCTTGTACTAAATTGCCTCACCACATAAATATGTCTCACCTCTGACAACTGAGCAAAGCAGCTCCACGGAAGAGTGACACGCTTTTTAGGACATGATATCGCAACAATCAGCAGTCCATAGCAGACAGAGACGGACTCACACCAAATGAACTCAAAATGCATCACAGGCTTAAACGTAAAAATGTGAGACTATCCATCTTCTAGGAAAAAATGGAGGAGAAAATCTTCAGGATCTAGAAAAGCAGATATTGTAAAAAAAAAAAAAAAAAAAAAAAAAAAAATAAACTTGTGCTCTGTAGAAGACCCCATCAGAGAGGATGGGGAGGAAAGAAGTATTCACAAACCATGTGTCAACAGAGGACTCACACTTAGAACCTAGAACATATAAAGAACGCTCAAACCTCCACAGAAGCAAACAATCTCATTAGATAAAGGGCAAAAGCTGTGAACAGACATTTCACCAAAAAGGATCTACAGCTGGCAGATAAACACACAGACACACAAAATGAGATAAAAGACACTGGACAGCATTAGCCATTACGGAAGGAATGAGGGATCTTGAGTAACAAGAAGTAAATGAGATATATTAAAAAAAAAAAAACAAGCTATGACGAGCCACCTATTGGAATGGCTAAAATAACAAATGGTGGCAATACGAGATGCAGGTGACAATGGGAAGAAACGGTCCCGAATGCATTGCTGGTGGGAATGCAGAGCGCCACACCAAAGAACAGGCGGTTTCTCAGAAAACCCCACAACTGCACTCTGGTGAACCTAACCCCAGAAAATCTTATGTTCACACAGAAACCCGTTATGTGAATGTTCTTACCAGTTTTATTCACAATCGCCCCAAACTGGAAACACACAGATGTCCTACGGAGGTGAATAGCAGGTGTGGGGACAGCAGGCTTGGACGTTCCTGGGTGTCCCCGCTTGTGGGAGGACTCTCTCTGGTGTAGAGGACGCCTCCATCCATTGCGACAGGAGGCCGGGGAGGAGGACTGTATACATCGCAATTCCGAACAAGTGTCCCTCTAATCCTTCTTCATGAAAATACAGCCCCTTATAGGCTATTGTCATGATTTATAATCTGAGGTATTTACCCTCCAGCAAAAAGGATGTGTGTGTGAAGAGACAGAGAAAGAAAAAGGGGAGAGAGGGAGGGATGGAAAGGGCGATACCATTTCTAAGCCTTTCTCCGTTATGTCTCCCTTCTTGGCAATAGATGTTTATTCAGATTTTAAAAATGTGCCTCCTTGATCTTCTGCCTAAAAAGAAGTCTGATGATGAATTATACCAGAGGATTCTTTCAAAGCAAGAAAATGTAAGTAAGTCTTCAACCTACATTTCAAGGTTACTTAAAAATATTTGATTATAGGGGCGCCTGGGTGGCTCAGTCATTAATCATCTGCCTTCGGGTCAGGTCATGATCTCTAGGTCCTGGGATCCAGCCCCGGGCTCTCTGCTCAGCAGGAAGCCTCCTACTGCCCCTTCCTGTGTTACCTCTCTCGCTGTCTCTCTCTCTGTCAAATAAATAAAAATCTTTATTAAAAAAATAGTTGATTAAAATATATATAAAACATATATAGGAAATTATTTTTGCTTTCATGTGTAAAAATAATCTTACAATATGTGCTTTTGAACCCAATGCAATTATGTAAAAATATGTGTACAAATATAAAAATGACCATAGTTATTAGTAAAATTTGGAAAAATACTGAAAGCAGGAAAACGAGAAGAATGCTGGTCATACCTGCTACTCAGAACCACTGTTACTGTCACCTTCTGCACAAGGTTGGGTATTTTTATTTATTTACTTTTTAAGATTTATTTATTTGAAATGAAACAAGATGGGATCGAGAGGGAGACAAACCATAAGAGACTCTTAATCTCACAAAACAAACTGAGTGTTGCCAGGGGGAAGGGGGTAGAAAGAGGGTGGTGGGGTTATGGACATCGGGGAGGGTATGTGCTGTGGTGAGTGCTGTGAAGTGTGTAAACCTGGCGATTCACAGACCTGTACCCCTGGGACTAATAATACATTATATGTTTATAAAAAATTAAAAAATTATTTAAAAAAAGATTTATTTGAGAGAGAGAGAGAGAGCAGGGGAAGGGGCAGTGGGAGAGGGGGAGAGAGAGAGAATCCCAAGCAGAGTCCATGCTGAGCACAGAGCCTGATGCAGGGCTCGATCTCAGGACCCTGAGGTCATGATCTGAGCTGAAGTCAAGAGTAAGACACCCACCGGGCTGGACCAACCAGGCACTCCTAGGTTTGCTGTTGCGAAGTGTTTATTGATCGATTTGAGAGAGAGAGAGAGAGAGCACACCCCCTCCCCAAGCAGGCAGGGAGGGCAGAGGGAGCAGCAGACTCCCTGCTGGGGGCATGCCTGGCTCCAGCCCACAACCATGAGACCATGACCTCAGCCAAAATCAAGTCGGACACCCAACTGAGGGTGCCAGCCAGGCGCCCCTAGGCTGGGTGTTTTAAATACCTAAATGATTTGTCGGTCTGAACTGTTTGTACTAGGGGGCATTCTGCCCTGTCCGTGTTTTACATGGAGTTTACATTGCTTTAGGGGCAGTGACACCAGTCAGTCGGGTCTTGGAGTCGAACTGGTGGAGGCTGATACCCTGATTCTTTCTTTCGCAAACTCTCGGAATCCCAGCTCCCTCCTGGGCCCCGGGGTCGTGACTCCCGTCCTGCGGGATCACGGAAGGGCCAAGACAAGTGTGTAGGGGAGCACCTGGCCGTGTAAGAGTCAGCCCCTGCGCCGTGATGGCTGCCCCCATCCTCCTGACCACCCGACAACCGTCTTCCTCGTCCCGGTCGTCGGCAGCGCCGTTTCCCAGTCACCGCCGCACGAGGCGGGGGGATGCCGAGGGCAGGTTTCTCCCGCTTCCTCGGGGTCCCGGGCGGAGGGACGAGTTGCCGCCCACCCCCTCGGGAAGGAGGTCGTGCCTCGTCACCATCACCACCCCCATCCCCGGGGCCGGAGCTGCCGGGCCGGTTCCCCTCAGGCCAGGCACACGCGGTTGCATTGCATCCCCGCGGCGGCCCGTGGGCGGCCGTCAGTGTGTGGTCTGCAGCCGGGGAGACGAGTCTCGGTGACCCCCGGGAGACGAGTCTCGGTGACCCCCGGGAGACGAGTCTCGGTGACCCCCGGCGCACAAACAACGACCACCACGGTGACCCGAGTCCTTCCGGGAAGAACAGCTCTAGGGCAGAGCAAGGGCTTTGCAGGCCGCAGACCCCGGCTCTGACGCCGCCGCGCGCACCACAGAGCACGAGAGTCACCGCAGCGGCTCCTGCTGACGGAGAGCCAGTCTGACGGCCCCGACCTCCGGAAGGGGACCAGCCGCGCCCACGCGGACAGAAAGTCGGCTTGCTTACAGAGGGGCCGGTTTCCGTGCTCTGAAGCCCAGGGTTCGCCAGACTGCCTACCTCACTGCTGACCACGCTGGCCGCCTCCGCGGCAGGCCCTCACTATCCGCACACTCCGGGCCAAGGCCACACCACCGTCATGCCTTCCCCATGGAGGACCCATGCCAAAGAGGAAGAGGCCGGATGAGTTAAGGGGGCCGCTTCCTGCTGTTGAGCCCACCAATCACATCGTGTCCCGCCTTCCCTGGGGTGTAGTCAGTAATCCTTCCCTGTGGAAACCAGAGGTGTGGGGAAGAAGTATTATTCCCTTGCAGCTCCCTGAAGTCATGGCATTTTCCAGGACTTCCTAAGAAATGTAAGGTACGAATTCATCATTTTAAAAAGTATATTCAATTTTTTTAAGGGAGGGAGAGAACAATAGAGAAGAAAAGAATCCAGTATTCTTGAGAGTCTATGTCTAATGAGCAAGAGATTTCTATCATCAAACCTTAAGTAGGACAATACCTAGATCAGCTATTGATGGTTAAGAAATATTTTGTGCTGGAAGATAAAAAGCATTTCTCTTTTGGAATTTAAGATATGTTAGATTTTTTTCCTTTGCTTATTTGCATTTTTTCCTTTCTCTGTTTTCCCCAGGACTTGGAGGAATTAGAAAAAGGACTTCAGGTCAAACTGTCAAACACGGAAATGTTGGGGGCTGGTGATTCTGAGTACATCACTCTGGCAGATGTGGAAAAGAAGGAGCGAGAATATGCTGAGCAGCTAATAGATAATGTAGGTGATGGATTTTTCTTTTCTTTTTCCTTATAAGAACCTTGATTTCTGGGGCAGTTAAATTAGTGAGATTAAAGAGATGGCACCTAGAAGCATGTTTAAGACTTGAAATCCCTGATGTGTTCTGCCTCAAAGCCAGGGATCTAGTTTCAGAAAGTAAGTGATGGAGAATGTAAAATGAAGGGGCCAAGATTTAGAGTTTTGTTTTGATTTGTTTTTTAAATGAATCCCCCTTGCTTAAATTTTAGATTGATCTCTTTGTCATTCAAAGCGAAGATTGCTCTAACCCTGTATGTCATTCCTGCCCTGTGGATCAGAGCAGATGCTAGCGGCTAACTTCTCCAACCCCAGGCATCACTCATAAAAGCCTGCTTTAAATTCCAGAGAGGGTGGCTTCCTTCAAATATCCCTTTTTGCATTTCCATTCCAGTACCCCCTGTTCCTATATTAGGTATAAAAAAACGGGTTTGTGGGTTTTGTTTGTTTGTTTGTTTTGACACCCAAGCACTGTGCTGCGCACTGGGGATTCAGAATGGCCTTGGACCTGGCCTTGTCAGAGAGATGCACAGGCTAGCCTAGCACAGGGACCAAAAGGTGAGCAGATGTGGACTTTATAGCTTACAAGTGTTGTGACAGATGAGAACACCGGAAGGCGGAGGCGCAGTGGAGAGAGGAATCCATTCTATCCTAGAGTTAGGAAAGTCTTCATAGAAGAAGAGACCCATCGAGAGGACTTCGGGAAAAATGTGGGTGGATGCTGGCCAATGGATAGGCAATGGAGGCAGCGAGGGCGGACTGAGGAGCAAGCAGAGCCAGAGAAAGCCAGAAGTCTGGCCTGAGGGTTTTCATCTCGCGCCAAGGAGGTGGGAGTCACTGCAGTTTGACAGCAGAGGGCAGCAGAGGGCAGCTGGATCCGTTTCTGTCTTAGAAGGACCACTTGAGCAGCTCAGTGGAAGATAGATAGGTGCTCTGGGACTAGGACAATAGGAAAATTTCATGAAGGCAGCTGCAAAAAGAGAAGGGTAAGAAAAGGTGGGAGAGCTGATAGGGTAGTAGATAGTGAGGTTTAGAGGAGAGGAGAGTGTAAAGGATCAGTTCAATGGAAATAAGGATCCCAGAATGAGAAGCAAGTTGGGAGGGGAGCCGGCTTGCCCCCTTGAGTGAGTCCTGGCTTGCCATCTTGAACTGGAGATGCCTGAGGATGGAGAGTCTCCACTAAGCTTGGGTTAGAGGACACGGAGAGCGAGGATGCTCCTGGCATGAGTGGCAGAGGGATGGTGCTCAGCCTGGATCCCCGGGTCCACGGGCTCCACAAAGCAGTGGACCCGCCTGTCCGTGTCTGCGTATTTCAAGCAGATGATTCGTGGTATGCCCAGGATTCTCAGACATGTGGTGACATCCAGCAGTGGAGATGCCCGGGCCTATAGTGTGTGGGGAAAGGTTAGGGAGGGGTGCCTGGTGCCCAGTCTGGGATCCTACCAGGCATTTAAGGAAGAGAAGACAAGGAGAATTGAGACAGGAAGGCAGAATATGGACCCTGAGGGACCAGGAGAAAATCCCGTTACAGATGCCAAGGGAATCAAGAGTTTCTAAAAATAGGGTGGGTATCCTGGATCTCTGGGGCTGGAGGAGAAGCAGCCGTGCTGGCTGGACATCCAACTCTGTTTGGAGGTGGGCGGGGTGTCGCAGGTGATAGTCAGGTCCTTTTAGAATAGTCTGGAAAGAGCCTATCCAGTGGGGTGCTGGGAGCGGGAGGGAGGCCAGAGGTGTGATGGTTGGGACACATAGTAGTTTCCTGGGGGCACATGGGGCCTGCCCACCCCAGTGTGGGCTTCCTCTCTGCTGTGCGCTGCTCCCTGGAGGTGGTTGGTCAGGGAGGCTTGGTGCTTGGGTTGCATTCATCTCCGCCTTTCCTTCGGTGCCCCAAGGTCAGGGCAGGCTTCTGGTGCTGCTCAGCCCCGACCCCTCCTATGACCTGTGCAGCAAGAGGTGCCCAGATGAATTCAGAGTCAGAGAGGCTGAGCCACGGTGGAGAAAAACCACCACTCCAGGAGTTCCGTGGGCCTGTACCAACTCTGCCCCTGCCTCCCAGCTCTGTGACCTTTGACCAGTGACCCAACTTTCTGAAACCATTCCAACAGCCAGCCAGTAGACATTTTACCTGGACCCCCAAAATGCATGAGGCCTAGAGCCTGGCACCTACATGCCACCCTGCGTGCCATAAAGGGAGGGGGTTATGACTGCTGGTATCCCAGTTCTTAGAGCTCTGGGAGGCTGCTTGAGCCCCGACATTCTCCGCCACTCGGTGATTAGCACCTCTCCTTCTGATGAGAAGGGGGGAGAGGAAAACGGTTTCAAAGAAGAAGGGTTTTCATGGTCAGTGCCGTCTTTTGCTCTTTTGTACTGTTAGGGCAATAAGTGAAATGTAAATGCCCTTCGTACTTTTATTTCCAGAACATGGTTAATCCCTTTTGGAGATATGGAAGCTTCCAGGAGCACACTGGTGAATTTCACACTCTCCCCAGGCAGCAATCATGGCCTGTTTAAGAGTCTTTAAGCTGTTTACGCTGGGCGATCTCATTGTGCCTGCCTTCCTTATCAGCAGAGCATCGGTGTTTGCTGAAAAGCCACCTTGAAACTGACTGGCACCTACAATACACCAAGGAGGAACCTCTCTATAGAACTCGATTATTGCCGAGATAAACTTGCTCCCAATTGCAGAAGTGTTTAGAATCTCAGTGTATGATAAGGAATGAATTGTAATTCTCAAGCATGAACAGTCTGGTTTTATAACTTTCTTAAATAAGTTTTCTACACCCACCTCTTGCTTTTCATTCTCATTTCACAGATGGAAGCTTTCTGGAAACAGATGGAAAACATCCAGCACTTTCTTATGGACCAATTTAAGTGTTCGAGCTCCAAAGCCCGACAGCTCATGATGACGCTCACAGAAAGAATGATTGCAGCCGAAGGGTTATTGCGTGATTCTCAGGATTTGCAGACTCTGGTATGCTGAAGGGGTAGGGGAGGGAACCTGAAGACACCCACACTGGGGATGTGGAATCCACAAGCTTGATGCGCCATAGAGATCAAGTCAAACTCATTTAAATTGTAGATGGGGGTGTAGAGCCCAGAGAATAACAGTGAATCCATCCATCCTCCATTAATCCATCCATTCATCCATCTATCCATCTATCTTTCCCTTCATTCATCCATCCATCTTCCATCATCCATCACTCTACCCATTAATTCATCTATCCATCCAACCATTCATCTATCTGTCCATCATTCTTCCATCTGTCCATCCATCTTTCCATCCTTCATCCATCCATCCATCTACCTTTCCATCCATCTATCCATCCATCCATTCATCCATCTATCTTTCCATCCATTCATCCATCCATCTGTCCACCCATCCATCCATCTAGCCATTCATTCATCTATCCATCCATCCATTCACCCATCTGTCCATCCATCTTTCTTTCCATCCATCCATCCACCCATTTTCCCATCCATCCATCTACACATCCACCCTCCCATTCGCTAAGTGGAGATTCCAGCTAGCTTTGTGTTGTGGAAGCAGAGAGCACTAGATCTCAGTCCTGGCTGCACACTGAGATTATCTGGGGAGCTTTAAAAGTATTGATGGTGGGATGCCAGATGGGGCCCACCCCCAGAGACTCTGACTTAATGAGTCTGGGGTTTTTAGAGATCTAGGTGACCACAGTGAGTAGTCATAGTTGATGCCCACTTGTGTGGATCAAGCTTTTTTGCTCTTCCAACGGCTCCATTAATCACCCGAGGAGATTTCAAAAAATGCCTCTGCCCAGACCTCATGCCCAGAGATCCAATCTGATTGGTCTACAGTGAAGCGCTGGTGTTGCTGGTCTTAAGCTCCGCAAACAATTCTGATACATACTTGGAGATGCAATCCAAGTATAGTATATTGTAAAGAGGAATCCACAAACTTGACTTTAAACCTAGGCTTAGCCACTTGAGGCTGTGTGATCTTGAACCACTTAGTTAACCCCGTTGAGTTTCAATTACTCTATTTATTAAAGAGGTCCCAGGAGTTTTTGCAGGTGGGCCTTGGGGAAGTGCTCAGGGACCCATAACGCCCTGGTCACCGTGGGGTTTCTCAGCTATGGTCTTGGCCTTGCCCTGCTGTCTCACGGGACAAGCCCTGCATTGGTCCACAACCAGCAGAGTGTGGTCCACAGACCAGAGGCCCCAACAACCCCCAAGGGTTTTTTAGAAATGCAGGCACCCTGACTCCCACCTCGGGCCAGTCTCAGGATATGCATTTAAACAAACTCTCCAGGTGAAACAGCTGTTTGAGAAAGTGATGTTTTTGCTCCTCATGTATGCATATAATCTCCTTTCCCTCCCCGGCACTGCTAGAAGGTAGGCATGGCAGATGTTTTCTTCCCAATGAGGAGGGATCCAGCTAAGTGACCCACCTAGGATTCCCAGGCTGTTTAATGACATCGCTGAGCCCTGGCAACAAGCTTCCGGATTTGTCATACAAACCCCTGTGAATTGGATTTTAACTTGATAAGGCTTCTGATATTACTCCTTATCAAAAGAGAAAGACTATTTTTCCTTCTTTTTTTCTTTTTGTTTATTATTCGGTCAGCAGGATATTGATTCAGGGAAAAAATGTCTCCTTAGCTGACTTTGGCCCGAGTATTAGCCAGTAACTTCCAAATAGAAAGAAGGGAAAGAATTTTCCAGGTTATCAATACACCCTTCTCTTAGCCAGCATTTGATGAGTACCTACTTGTGGGCCACGTTCTGTTACAGGAAACAATATTACAGACTTGAGCTAGAAACCTGAGTTCATACCACAGTCTTGCTGCTTGTTAGCTGGATGAACTTGGGGCAGATTACTAACCTCTCTGTGACTCCTTTTCATCATCTGTAAGTGGAGATCGGAAGAGCACCTGTTCTCAGAACATTAGAGAGTGGACGATATGCAAGGCCTTTGGAACAGAGCCAGGCCCATGGGACGTTGTCGGAGTGTTAGTGATTAGACCCTGTGGGCCGCAGGGCTGCCGGCAAACCAGATAACAAATCCTTATGGGATTGCCTGCAAAGGGCTGGAATCTGTGTTTGCACAGAAGAAAGGTGCTCTGTCCACACCCTGTGTATCCCCCCAAAATACAGCTTGTGGATCTCATGTTACGTGGCTGATCAATTCCAGAAGAAGGATGTTAAGTTCTTGGGTCAGCGTCTGAGCATTCTAGTCTGGGAAGTTGGACCTGTATGTTCACATGACATCACTAAATATCAGAATCAAACTACTAGGGCTCTGGAAAGAGCCCCAGAGGTTGCAAGAATCACTCTCCTCAGATGTCTAACAAAAAGCCAGGTCAAGGGCCATGCCAGGGGCTTGTAGATAATTATGACTGACGCTTGTGTTCCTGATCGCTTACTATGTTCTGGTTGTTGTTTTAACTTAATGTTCACTGTAGCTCTGTATGTTGGTGTCCAAGAAGGACACTGTACCCAAGGTCTGCAGCTCTGACGGGTGGAGCCCAGTTCTGGCCCCGGGGGCCCTGAGAGCGAGGAGGGGCTCTTCGCCTCCCATCTGATGTCCCTCTGTCCATGCTCACCTCTCTCCACTCCTGTCTTCCTTCGAATATAAACCCGGACTTGTGCTGTTGGTACTGAGCTGGGAGGCCTCATCGTGCTACCTCAGAGGTGGCTCCTGGGGGGTTCGGGCGCCCTGCTCCCCAGTGTCCCCTGTCTGGGTCCCTCCCAGAGCAGAGCCTTCCCACCAGGCGCGGGGCCACCCAGTGCTTATCCTCTTGCGCCCCCTAGTGGTCATGGGCCTGCTCACTGCTGTCAGGCGCGCCTAATCACAAAAGGTTCAAAAAGACACTGTCCAAAACAAAACAAAACAAAACAAAACAAAAAAGACACTGTCCTTGGGCTAGTTATGGGGCCTTCCAGAATAAACCTCAGCATTCTTTCCTGTAATTGGGCCATTCTTGTCCTTGTTCTGGTCACACACTGTGAGAACACAGACCAGTGAATCTCAGCTCAGTCCAACCTAGGACTATCCCATGTGATTAGCTCCTTAAAAACAGAAACACACGGAGCAGGGGAGTGTGGAGGAGGGGCCCACTGGGGCAGGGCAGGATGGACAGGGAAGGCACCCCACAGCCCACAGTCCAGGCTGGCCAGGATGAGTAGGACTAGCAGGCAGAGGAGTGAGAGGAACGGAGAGTGTGCCCCAGGTGGAAGGCCCAGAGCATGCAGGGGCCTGGCAGAGATGAGAGCCATGTGTGCTGGGCACCGTGCAGGGGGCAGAGCACAGGGGATGGGGGGCAGATGAGAGGCTAGGATGGCAGGACAGATGTGAGCAGGGCCTGAGCCCGCTGTGCCTGGGCGCGGTGGGAAGAGGCAGGATTGCAGGTGTGGAGGACGAGACAGGGCTGAGGCAGACTCAGGAGTCTGCTGGGTCCATGTCCGGCTGGGAGAGGCATCCTCGCCCTGGGACATGGGCCTCCTGCACACAGCAGCGGCCCCCTGCTTCCACGGTCCTCACGGTCATTCTGCAGGGTGAGCAGCTGCCCTCTGAGCCTTCCAGACCCACAGAGTCCCATCTGCCTCTGGCCAGCATTTCCTACCCTAGGAAGGGGTCTTTTCCGTGAGTCCTGTCCTGAGTCATGATGCCATGATGGGACGGGGAAGGGGAGTGGGGGACTGTTCTCAAGTCTGACCTCGAGGGAACCACTCCTCAAGTCAGTGTCACCTTCAAAAATCTCTTCAAACCCTGTGTCCCAGGCTCTCTGAGGCCCCAAAGCCCAGGAACCCTATGACCTTTGTTGTGTCTTTGCCTTTCTCTTCCAGGGCTGTGGAGGCCAAAGGTCCCAGTGACAGGGAGGGATGGCCATAAGAAAAGTCCCTCTCTGGTCACATACGTGCATTGAACCCCTCCCCAGAAATGCGGCCCCCTGAGGAGCTCTCACTCTGTACCAAGGGCTTTACGTCTATTACTCCGCGTCAGCCTCATGATTCCGTCCGCAGCCAAGAAGCAGACTGGGGAGGCTCACAGGGCATGGGGGTGCCAGGATGGAGCCCTTTGTCCTTGGCGGACTCTTGTTGCAGGGCGGGGCACTGACCCAAGGGTTTCTTTTCCCAGGACACCCTGGAGAGAACCATGTGCCGGGCACACATGGCAAAGATGATCGAGTCTCTGAAACTCCAAATCCAGGAGGAGACCAAATGCCGACTGGCCGCCCTCTCCCACGGCCTGGAGCTGCTGACCATCGAGGGGAAGCTCTCTGGGAGGCAAAAGGAGGAGCTGCTCACCCAGCAGCACAAGGCCTTCTGGGGGGAGGCGGAGCGATTCAGCAGGGGTGAGTGAGCCCCGGCTGGTTCTAGGGTGCACAGCCCTCCTGTGCCAGGGTTGGGGAGAGGAGCTGGGCCTGGGGGACAGCTCAGAAGTTTCAGGAGACCTTCAGGAGACCAGCACAAGCTGTGATCCCCTTCCGGCCCTTGGAGACCTTAATTGCTCTGAGTCTTGCTTGCCTTCCCCATAAGGCTGCCCCTAGGGGCGGGGATTGCCTGCTGCAATTAGCCATCAGTGACCAGGCTGACAGAGTCCCCAGAGTTCCTCTCACAGAAGCCCCTGGACCATGCAGAAGGCAAAGGAGGGTGGCAACACCCGGAAAATGCCCAGACATGTGCCACTAAGCCACAGCCAGTGGCTCAACATGAGTCCCAGGGCCTGCTCAGCAGCGCAAGCGAGGATGGGCAGTGGCTGAGCCTGTGGGGCAGGAGAGGGAACCCAATGTGGCTGTTTCCCATGCCCATCCCCCAGCTCCTGGGGTGGACCCTGGGAGGTGGGCAAGTCAGGCCTCAAGATACTGAGGGCATCCGAAGCTTAGTCCAGGTCCCATCATTAGAAAAAAGGAACTTCTGGCTGCAAGGCTGGTACCCCCTCTGCCACCAGCATCAGTTGCCCCAGGCCTCCGGGGAGGAGAGTGCATCACTGTCCTGCAGTCCTGGGTTCAAGGCTGCACATCCTCCCCGGGGCCAGGACTGGCCACACAAAAGTGGGGCCTCTCTCGGTCCCCATCAGGACTGTCCAGGGCACGGAGTCCATGCGCTTCACAGTTTCCCCAGCGGACTCTGACGCCCACGCCGGTGTGGACACTGTAGGACCAGGGGTTCTCCAGGGGTCTTGGTCAGCTTGGGCCACAGTATCAGGATAGCACAGATTGGGGGGCTTACACATCAGATCTTTCTTTTCCCCTGTTCTGAAGGCAGTGAAGTCCAAGAGCAGGGGGCCAGACCAGTCAGGTCCCAGTGAGAAACCGTGTCCTGCTGGCAACTGGCCACCTTCTCTCTGTGTCCCCACATGGCAGAGAAGGCCTTCCTTGGACCTCTTCCTCTTTTTCTAAGGTACCAGGCCTAGTGGACTAGGACCCCAGTCTCACGAACTCATTTACCCTTTATATGCAGTACCATAGGGGTTAGGGGTTTTGTGTTAAAATTTAGGGGGAATGGAATTCAGTCCATGGTGTGAGGTTTTCGTCGCAGTCAGTGGCCCGGTCCTCTATCTGCAGTGGCTGGTGTCCCCTCCGCCATGCCTGCCTGCTGTCTTTCAGAGATGGAGTCAGAGGGCAGGCACTTAGAGCTGGGACCTCAGGCCCTTCCATGAGGTCTTTGTGTCTCTCAGCATCACGGCTTCTGTGACCATGTGGAAGCCTGCTGTTGGCTGGAGTCCAGACCGTGTAGAACGAAGCACATCAGGCCTTGGGGGTCATTGCACACAGGGACCTGGGCTCTCCCAGTGGGAAGAGGTCCCAGCAGCACAGGGTGACAGGGACAGGAGGCCAGTACAGCCCCCAGTGATCAAACTCTGTTGAACTTGGACAGGACAGGGGAGGTGAGACAGTCGCAGAGTGGAGGGAGGACCCTGGGCAGAGGGAGGACTCTGGTCTCCCTGGACACCTGGTTGCACTCTTTGGTACCAGAGGCTAAACATTCTTAGACAAAACCCAAGGAAGTGGGCTTGTCTTACAAGTGTGGATCGTACGTGCATGCTCATGTGAGAGTGTGCGTGTGCGTGTGTGTGTGCGTGTGTGTGTGCATGCGCACACATGTATGAAATGCTGAAACAATCATCGCCCAGAACTGCAGACCCGTGGGGGCCTGGCCCTCATTGCCTTCTCTTGCTTCTACATTCCACATCTCCCTAAAAACCCAAAGGAGAAGGACCAGCCTCACTTTTTGTCTCCTCTTCCAGAAGCCCTCTCTGGGGTCCTCCTACACGGCCCATCAGCCCTCATCCTTCTCATCCCACCACCCGGTCCCTCATCCGGCAGGACACTGATTCTCCCCTGCCCTTCTCTGAACTTCACCAGGAGCCGACCGAGCCCAGCCCCCAGCACTGTTCTGCCAGCCCCGTGACCTGGGGGAGGGTGAAGATTCGGCTCAGACCCCGCCTCTCTGCCAACCTTCACCTTCCGCACCAGGCAGAGGGGCTTGCCCTTGGGCTCCCCCCTCCTTGCATCTCCTGCTGATTTAATAACTTATCCTCGTGGTTTTTAGATCTCAACTGCAGTCTGAGAGTTCGAGGTCGTCCTGTGATCCCAGGCCCCTCTGTCCTCTCCTTGTGCCTGTCCTTCCCCCCTGTGACCTACGCTTTCCACCTTTTTCCCCACAAAAATACCTCTTCTTCATCTCCTGGTCAGGTTGGCCGGTCACCCTGCACAACCACAAAATGTAGCCCCTTGTGGTGTTCTGAGCACTGGGCCCGCGGAGGGAGTGGGGGTCCCTTCAAATAACGTGGGGCTATGGGCTTTGAGTGGTCAGGGGCGCCTAACACTGGCCTTTCAGAAGCACCTCTACTTGAAAGATAAAGCCATGTTTCTCATCCTGAGCAAAGGCAGGAGACCGTGAAGGTCTTGCCTGGGGAGTAATATGCAATGTCCTGTGGCTGACTTTAATTTCAGATTTTGCCCAGCGAGGCAAAGGCCTGGTTAAGGCGTCAATGGCTCGCCAAGCAGAGGAGATGGCCAAGCTCACACTGGCCCAAGAAGAGGAAGAAAGGAGCTTCCTGGCTGAGGCTCAGCTGACCACGGCCCCGGGAGAGTTCCTCCAGGTAACCCTGCTCCCAACTCACCCTCACATCCATGGGCACAGCCAGCCCAGAGGAAGGGACATCCGTGAATGGGAGGCTCCATGGCAGAACCAGGGAGGTGACCGGCCAAGAACATGCCCTTGTCTTGACAAGGACAGGGACAAGGAGGCTTGCTGAACAAGAAACAAGAGGACACCCTCCTTGAGGTCATCAGGCTAGGATGATTGAGGGGGGTGCTTTGCCCCTGTATTTCCCTGCTAATGGGTAGGGTCTGGGGCGCCTGCTTGTCCATACAGCACAGTGGTCAAGCATTCGGGCACTGGCGCCTGGAAATGGGTTGAAATCCTGACTTCGCTGCCAAGGAGCCGAGTGATCTCGGACGTGTTGCTCCCCACCCCCCAGCCCTCAGCTTCCTCATCTTCACAATGGGAGGAGTCCTGACACCTACCTCACAGGTTGTCCTAACAACTTGGGAGACAAAGTGAGGGGCAGCCATGGCCCAACTATTTGGGCCTCTGCATTGGTGTGAGCTGCACCTTGTCTCACCTCTGCTGGGGGTACGGAGGGAGGGTCACTGAATCCAGGTCCCACCCAGAGCTCAGGCATAGGACCTCCCTGGGGCCAGCTTGGTGGCCACAGCAGCTCCCCAATGAGAAACCAGGAGAAGAGACCCCATCCCCTCAAGGAGCCTCTTCCCAGGTTACGAGGTAGAATGGGGGGCTGTTTCTGTCCTGGAGAAGATGCAGCTAAGTAAGGCTGTAGGATTATGCTGCTCTGTGTGCTCAGAGACTTCTGGCCATCGCATTGCACAATCCTGAGTGCAGGGAGGTGGGGGGGGTGGTCCAGGTCGGCTCTGCCCAGCACCTCAGCGCAAGCCAGGCGTGCACTGGTGCTCAGCAGACTTGGATAAAGGAAAGAGGGTGGAACAGATGAATAAAAGAATGAATGAATGAGTGAACGAATAAGTAATGAACTAGGGGCGTTTTCCCCAGGGGACGTCCCTAAGAGGAGTCTGTCCCTCTGATCCTATCCAAGGCATGATCTGAGGAGCCCATTCTTTGGGCTCCTTGAAGCTGGATTCAGCCACGTGGTCAGGGCTGACCCACTGACCTCTCACAGCCTATGTGCTTTGCCCCTGCTAGGTGGTGTGCTCTGCTGGGTGATCTCCCAGGGCCTGGGTGATGGTCCCCAGCAACTCAGTCACAGAATGATGTCTGGGTGGCTTGTGGCCAGGATCAGGTTTGCAATTTGCAGCCACGCAATATCCCCATGCTTCGGTTTCCTTGTATATAAATCAGGGACGACATCCTCCAGCTATGAAAGTGGCCCTTTGGGGGAATTTTTCTAGGAAAAAAAATGGGCATTTTCCCACAAGATTCAGCTCCTGTTTTATTCACAGGCTTTTCACGCGGTTCTGGAGAGGCAGAGGTTGACCCAGAGTTCCCTGGAGGAAGAGGAGGACGTCAGAACTACTGAGGCCGTGGCTGTGCTCTGCCAGGTACGTGGCCTCACAGTGGGATCTGCAGAGAACCCTCCAGATCTGCACATGTGTGGGAATCCATCTCCTTGTGGGTCGGACCCCAAAGATACAGGCTCAGGTCCCACTCTGGCCCTCTGGCTGGGCAGTAGACAAGCCACACGACCTCTGTGGGTCCTTCTCTGCCTCACACACCAGGGTCCTATTGGAGACACCTTCCATTTCTGGGGTGTTCAGGATTCTGACCTCCAAATGCACCAAACGTTCTCCCAGGAATGGAAAGGAGGCTGGCTTTTGTGGGAGTCTGCAGGCAGTGCAGTGTTGAGGATGGAGGGCTGGGAGCTGACCCCAGAACAGGGAGCCTGGGTTGGAGGAACAGCAGCACCTCTTTCTCCCTGGGCAACCTTATGCAACTCCAGAACAGGGACGGGGGCTCCATGCTGGCCTGAGGACTGACTGAGGGATCAGGAGAGACCACCCATCCCCTCCAAAGTGACAGGGGCCTCCTCGCAGGGGATGATGACCAAGACACAGAGCCCTTGCCTCGGGCAACCCCAGAGCTCCTGGAAAGCAGAAACGCAGACATCTCAGCACGAAGGAAATTGACAAGTGCTGCAGCGATGGGAAGCGCATGCGGGGTCCGCTCCAGACTCAGAGATCCTGGGTCTGCTTTCTGGCTCTTCCCCTTCCTCACTATGTGGCCTCCAGATTTGAGTGGGCCATAGCAGTTCCCAGTTTCCGTGTCTGTGAAATGGGGACAATGATAGGCCTTCACAGGGGCGATGTGGGCACCGAATGGGCATGAAGTCCTTAGGCAGCAGCTGGCATCTGGGACGTGCCTGATCCTAGTTGGCTCCCGTTACAACATCCCTGTTCACGGGTACAGAGAAGAGGCATGAGCGATGCCAGGGGTTAAGGCCGGGTCAAAGACAGCTGTCTGCAGGAAGTGATGCCTGAGCCAAGCTTCAAAGTGGGAGACAGGCCTTGTGGATGAGCTGTCAGTGTGCATCCCAGGCCCAGGAAAACATCTAAAGGTGGGAAATACAAACCGTCAGCATCCTGGCAGCTATACTGGTGAAGGGTGTCTGTATCGGTCAGCTCAGCCACTGTAACAAAGCACCCTAGACAGGGGCTTAAACAGCAGACATTTAGTGTCTCTGTTTTGGAGACCAGAAGTCCAAGGTCAAATAGTGGGCAGGGCTGGGTTCTGATGAGGACCCTCTTCGTGGGTACTAGATGGCCACCTCCTTGCTGTGTTCTGACCTGGCCTTTCCCATGTACTCATAGAGAGAAAGAGCTCTGGGGTCTTTCTCTTACTAGGACACAGCCCTATTGGCTTAAGACCGCACCCTATGACTTCACTTACCCTCAGCCATCTCTTTGAAGGCCCTATCTCCAGATACTGTCACATTGGAGCTTAGGGCTTCAGTATTTGAATTTGGGGGGCACAATTCCATTCATAACAGTAGCCCCCAAAATGTCTTATTCTCCTGGAACCTCAGAATGTGACCTTACTTGGAGGAAGGGTCCTTGAAAATACAATTAGTTAAGATGAGGCCATCCTGAATTAGGGGGGAATGATGGACATCCCCATAAGAAGACCACATGCTGCTCAGTGTGGACCTTGTGGTAGGGCAGGGACATCCTGGCTCTGGAGTCAGGTGCCTGGGCTCCATCCAATCCCAGCCAGGCCATCAGCCAGTTCTGGGCTCAGGACCAGCTTATCTAACTTGTGCCTCAGTTTCTCTATCTTAACTACATTCTGATGCACAGCCAAGTTTGAGAACTACTGTTATGGAGGAAATGGGGTTGGTCTAGTGGGCTCATACTTGTGGGGCAGGTGCCCTTGATTCCCTGTCCTGTGGGCCCCGAGCCCACCTGAGCCCACCCCTAGTAGGGGACATTTTCCAGCAGGCTGAAGCTCTCTCTCCTAAGCCAGGGTTCGAGTTAAGATCTTGGTCAACTGAACCCACTTTCCTCCTCCACAAAGCAAGGCCAAAACGCCCATCAGGTGTTGCTGCTGGAGGAATGAGCATGGGGTGCAGAAGCACTGGGCCAGTCTCAGTGGGTGGCAGCAAATATATCAATTTCAATAAAGGCTTGTAGTGACTCTAAAGTGACCATGGTCTTGTCCCTCTAGCAATGTCCTTGGGATGTTTTGTATTTGGTTTTCCTGGGCCTGGGGCTGGTTGCCAGGCCTGGGAGGGCCTAAGCCATGAAGGTAAAGACTCCCTTTTTTTCTAACATTGGGAAGGGTGGTCAGGTGTGGAGAGGTTACTCCTGCTGGAGTCTGTATCTTAGGAGATGCTTGGAAATACCACGCATGTGAAGGTGTGTGGTGCAGGTTGAAGGTGTGCTTGTGATTCTGTGCATCTGGGTAGATGCTTCTAAAGGAGATAACCAGGTTGTCAGTTGGTTAGGCGTCTGCCTTCTGCTCAGGTCATGATCCTGGAGTCCTGGGATCAAGACCTGCATTGGGCTCCACACTCAGCAGAGAGTCTGCTTTTCCCTCTCCTTCTACCCCTCCCCCTGCCCTCCTGTGTGTGTGTGTGTGTGTGTGTGTGTGTGTGTGTCTGTGTGTGTGTGATTGGAGAGCTGCCTTTGCTGGGTTTCCTCTGTGCTTTATGGAAAGCCCACAGCCCTGCCCAGAGCAAGAACATGACTTGTAACTCCCTCACATGCTCTTGGCTTCAGGAGCTGTACTGCGGCACCATGGAAACTTTCCAGAAGTTTGTGGACCTCCTTTTCCTCGAGACGCTGCCAGGCGTGATGGGCCTCTCCCGGGCAGAGTGCGAGTACTTGAGGCAGGAGGTCCAGGAGAACACAGCTCGGCAGCTGGGGCAGTCAGATCGCTTCCGGAAGCAGCAGTGGGAACTCTTCCAAGATCTCCTGGAGCAAGACAAGCAGGTGGGCATTTTGGCCAACTGGGGCTGGGGTCTGTGGTTTTTACACTTAGGAAGAATAATGAGAAATTTCATCAGTGCCTGTGCTGGACACTTAACCAACGCTGAGCCCTGCTAACCCTTCACAACCAAGGTGGGCAGAGAAGAGAGTAGAGGATGGGAAGTCAGTAGAAAATGCCTCTGACTGGTCCATCGAGAAAGGACAGTGATGCCTGTGCTTTTGGAGGGCAGAAGTCAACAAGAGAAGGTAGCTCCTGGGGGAGTGGACTGGTGGGGAGGTGCTCACAGGGAGCTCCTGCTTTCCAGTGAAAACCTGTTTCCTCATTAAAACTGGGGATCCATGCAGTAGATAGAATAATGGTCCCCAGAGATGACCACATCCTAATACTCAGAATCTGTGATTAGTCACTAACAAGGCAGAAGAGACCTTGTCCAAGTGAGTGTATTAAGGATATTGAAATGGAGAGATGTCCTGGCATACCCAGGGGGCCCCTGTGTAATCACAGGGTCCTCCTAAAAGGGAAGGAGGAGGATCAGAGAGAAGAAGTGATGACTTGAGCAGAGGACAGTGTGGTATGGCCCCAAGCCAAGGCAGGCAGGTTCCTCCAGAAGCAGGAACAGGCAGGTGCAGACTACCCCCACCCTGGGGCATCCAGAAGGATCACAGGTCAGTCAGCACCTGATTTTAGCACAGTAAGACCCATGTCAGACTTCTGACCTCCAGAACTGTAAGATCATGAATTTGCATTGTTTTAAGTCACAGAACTTGTAGTCATGTGTTATGGCAGCAATAGGAAACTAATATACATTGGTTTTTATTTTAAAAAATTAAGACTTGTAAAATAAAGGAGGAATTTCCAAATGAGACCGTACTAAAGCACCTGCATTTCCATCCTTTCCTGCTTCCTGCACACCACAGGCTGTAATAAGAACGTGTTTATTAGCCCAGTACCTAGCAGTGACCAGGTGACACAGTCCTGGCTGATGAGACAAAGTATGGTCCCTGCAAAGAGATTCCCTTCTAATACAAGAGCTGAGTGTTGCTAGGAGAAATCCCCTTCTTTGGCATTCCCTATTCTTCCTGCCCAGAGCATGTGCAAGAGGCCTGGGGCGTGCCAGCTTCCATTGACTTAGAGCCAGGATGCAGCAGGAGGACACAGGTGGATGGGCTCAGGATGCCACTGTCCCAGCCCTGGACTGCCCACCCCTTGGAAGCTTGTTATAAGAAACAATTCCTGCCTCATGACCATGGGGTCCAATTCCTACCGAAGCGCACTGGCCTCCTGAAAGGGAGAAGTCTTCCAAAGCAACAAGCAGGAGCTGTCCAAGGTACCTAATAAGGAGTTGAGGGCATTGTGCCTGCACAGGGCCGCTCACAGCCATGGGGCCGCAGAGGGCCTGGCTTCTTGTTAGACCTCCTGCTAATTCCGTTTAGTTCTCCAACAGCTGCCTCGTGTGTTCCTCTCAATCTTTCTGTCTCCTGCTATTGGCTCTAAGTTCCTAGAGGATAGCAACTCTGCTTTCCGTTCTTCATTCCCTTATTCAAAGTCCAGAGGCTGGGACACAGTGAGGGCTCAGGAAATGTGGCTGCATTACCAACAACAATGATGCAGCTTTGGAAATTATCACAGGGTCACCTTACTATTCTTCCAAGGGATGGAGTTGAAGCTGAATCCATTGGGTTCACACCAATCCTGGGCCCAGACCACTGAATTTACAGTCTCTGGGGAGGATGGAGGACAGGCTGGCCATGCGAGTCTAATGTGCCTCTGATGAAGGCCCCCCAAACAGGAGAGAGGTCCTTTGAGAGGCAGCTGTAGTTTACAGATGGGACCCTAACCTTGTAAGCTGGATATGTGGATTTGAGCCAGCATAGCCCTGTCCATGGGCTGGTTGGCACGGGCCGGTTACCTGAATTCCCCTGACCCCATTCATCCCTGGCATTTTGCAAAACTTGCTAAATGTCTCAGAATCTCTGCTCCTGAGTTAAAAGTAAGGATCAGGGGGCATCTGGGTGCCTCAGTCATTATGTGTCTGCCTTTGGCTCAGATCATGATCCCAGGGTCCTGGGATCAAGCCCCACATCAGGATTTCCACTCAGGAGGAAGCCTGCTTCTCCCTCTCCCACTTCCCCTGCTTGTGTTCCCTCTCTCACTGTGTCTCTCTGTGTTGAATAAATAAATAAAATCTTGGGGTGCCTGGGTGGCTCAGTGGGTTAAAGCCTCTGCCTTCAGCTCAGGTCATGATCTCAGGGTCCTGGGATCGATCCCCGCATCGGGTTCTCTGCTCAGCGGGGAGCCTGCTTCCTCCTCTCTCTATGCCTGTCTCTTCTGCCTACTTGTGATCTTTGCCTGTCAAATAAATAAATAAAATCTTAAAAATAAACAAACAAGTAAATAAATAAAGAAAATCTTTTTAAAAATAAAAATAAAAATTAGTATTAAAATACCTAACAGGGTTGCAAGGTAAGACCTTTCACAAAGCTTTTCTCTCATTTAATGATACTGATATTGAAAAAAAATCCAGAACTTCATTTCTGATAAATTATTAGATCAATAGCCATAATGCATCTGCAGCCCTTGAGTTATTATAAACAAATATTAGACAATGCATAGTTTCTGGTTTTTACTTCCTATTTATTTACTTAGTGAGTATACATGTGCCTGTGAATTTTCTGTGGCTTTTGCAGGAGGGTTTCAAGAGTTCTGCATGCAAGAAGCAAGCAGTGTGGTTAATGGCTTCATCAACTGATTGAATAAGTATGACCCAGGACCGTTTTCTCAATGTGTATATGTCATAATTAATTTACTGATTGGCTGTTTAATTGCCTTAAATCGCCACAAAATATTTAGAGATGCACATGCATCTTCACTTACCAGATTTCCTCCTTGATGATAAAAATAAGCAATGCGCTTTCTATGATTCAGATGAATATTTAGTCTAAGAAGAAAAGCACCAACAAAACTTCATGGAAAATGAAACACACACCCGGATTGTACAAATCTTTTCCCACATTGTCTTCTACCCAAAGGGCCGTAGCAATTTCGTGTCCTGTTACTCAGGGAACACAAATATTATTAAATATTATGGAATCTGTCCATTACCCATTACCTAGTTGGAACAGGTTGTAGAATGGTGGTTCTCAAAATGTAATCTGTCCTAATGTTGCTTTCTGGGCTTTTCCCCAGTCCACTGTGCTGGGTACTCCCAAAGGTGTCCCCGTCCTAATTCTTAGTGGCTATGAACATAGGACCTCATGTGGCACAAGGGACTTTATGTATGTGGTTAAGTTCAGGATCTTGAGATGGGGGAGAGTCTCCTGGACTATCCAGGTGAACCAATAGAATCACCAGGGTCCTGTATAAGTGAAAGGGAGATGCAGGAAAGTCAGAGTGATGTGGTTGGAGGAAGAAAGCCCAGCCAGCTATCACTGGACTGAAGATGGAGGGAGGGACTACTTGCCCAGGAATACAGGCGGTCTTCAGCAGCTGGAAATGGCAGGGAGGTGGAGTTTGCCCCAGAGCTTCCAGAAAGCAAGTAAGCCTGCTGACAACTCAGATTTAGCCCCTTGAGCCTCATTTTGGACTTCTGACCTGCAGAACCATAAGCTGCAGTTTGTGTTGTTTTCAGCTACTGAGTGGTGGGAGAAACAGACTCAGTGGGAGAGTAGTGGACTGCCCTAGGGGAGTCTGCACTTTTTTTTTTTTTTTTTTTTAAGGGAAGCAGGCTCCCTGCTGAGCAGAGAGCCCGATGCAGGGCTCGATCCCAGGACCCTGGGATCATGACCTGAGCCGAAGGCAGAGGCTTAACCCACTGAGCCACCCAGGCACCCGGGAGTCTGCACTTTTCACAGGGCATATGGCGGTGGGTGTGGTCCATAGTAGCTCGTCCCATTGTCAGTAACACCCCCCACGGTCATCAGTCCATCATGTGTTAAATCCTGACATCATCTCCCATTCTCCCCCCCACTCTCCCAGCCCCACTGCAGGCAGGTTTCCCTCACCTGGCCACCGCACCTGCTCCTACCTGTTCTGAGCTCTCAGTCTCCTTTGCTGGTTCCTTCTCACCTTCACTGCATCTGCCCCTGGAGTGGCCCAGGATGCAGCCCGGCGCCCTCCTATCCGTCTGCATGTACTTTCTTGGTGACCCATCCAGTCACATACCATCCGTCCTGGTGTCCTAAGGCTGCATGACAAATAATCACCAGTGGCTTAAGACAAAATACAGTCATTATCCCACAGTTTCTGCAGGTGAGGAGTCCAGACATGGCTTCACGGAGTCCTCTGCTTGGGGTCTCAGAGCTGCAATCCAGCCCATGGCCGGGGTCTTATCTGGATTCTCGACCAGAAGAGAATCACTTCCAAGCTCACTTACATGGTTCTTGGCAGGATTCTGTCCCTCAGTTTTTGGACTGAGGGCGGCACCTTCCCTGTTTATGTCATCAGCTCAGGATGCATTCCAAACTCCACTCTCTGCCTGAGAGCTTCCTGTATTTGATGAATAGGCATGGACCTATCCCATGCCCCAAAACAGAATTGTTGGTCTTCCTGCCCAACCTCTCCATCCACACTCTTCCTCCATCTTCCCGTTGACAAGGCCAAAACCCCTGGGCTTGTCTCGACTTGCCCTTTTTTCACCCCCAATGTGGAACTGACAGAAAGTCACACAGACTCTCCTTTCTGTCTAGTCCAGAACGGAGCCACTTTCATCATGTCTGCCTTTACACCTGGTCACAGGTACCACACCTCTCATCTGTGACAGCAGGCCCCCAGTTTCCCTGAATCTGCCTCCACTGCTGTGATCTATTCTCAACCCCCAGCCAGAGTGATCCTTCAAAAACATACCACATGACATTGATTTTTAAGATGCACATTTTAAAAACATTTAACAGCCTGGACGTTGAGATGCATCATAATTTAATTGGCAGTGATTTGTCTCCCTTAGTGATACTTAAAACAATTGTGCATCTTATAATTGCCAGTACATCAGCTTTGCTAAAAGACACAGTCACATTGTGTCACTTCTTTGCTATAACCCCCCAGTGGCTTTTTTCTTCATGCGGAGAAAAGCCAGGATCCTCACCATGCCTTATGAGGCCTTCCATGTTAGGGTCTGGCTTCCCTCTGACCTCCTTGTTCTGCTGAAGTCTTTGCTCCCATGTCACCCTCCTGTGAGACCACCCCCGCAATGAAGCCTGCCCTGACTGTGTTTTTTAAAACAGCAATGTTCCCTTCCCTCAGCATGACGATGTTTGCCTGAGGTGCTGGCTTTAGAACGAGCCACCTGTAATTCGCCCCTTTTATGGGAAGACACTACAAAACCATGAGGGTGTACCAGTCATGTCCTGATTGCTTCTCCCTTTCGCTCCTTGGTAACTATGCACTTGAAATAAAGAGTAAACTTGCCCAAGGTCACAAAATTACCAGGTAACAATGACCAGGTCAGCACTCTAGCCCACTGAAGCAGCTTGTTGCTTCTGAATTTAAGCATTCATGAGCCAGCATTTGATAACATTGGAGAGGTTGGTGTGACAATTGTAGGCACCTTGGAGTTGGATGGCCTTGGTCCCCTCGACTGTGTTTGAGTCCTGTTGCTGTTTTTATCTGCATTCTGAAGTACCCACCAAAGACCCCCATATACTTTAGTGACTGTTCATTTACCAATTAGAGCAGCAAGGCTGTACAGAATTTTCTTCTTCTTTTTTTTTTTTTTTTTTTTTTTTTTTTTTGAGGGGGCTGGGGTTGGGGCAGGAGAGAGAGAGAATCTCTGCCTAATTCTCCATTGAGTGTGAAGCCTGAATCAGGGCTCAATCACAACCCTGAGATCATGACCTGAGCCCAAATCAAGAGTCAGAGGCTTAATGAACTGAGCCACCCTGGCTGTAGAGAATTTTCTATATGAAGTTCTAGCCCCCTAAGCACTCTGACAGGTTCTTGTAGACTCCTTACAAGAGAATCAGAGATTGACTTTGATGAAAATTCCAGGGGCACCTGGGTGGCTCAATCAGTTAAGCATCTGCCTTCAACTCAGGTCATGATCCCAGGGTTCTGGGATCGAGTCCCATGTCAGGCTCTTCACTGAGCATGTCTGCTTAAGATTCTCTCTCTCCTTCTCCCTCTGCTCTTCCTGCTCCCATCTCAAAAAAAAAGAAAAAAGGATCCAAAGCCATAAAGATAAGATCTAAACAACACCATTGGTGATCTGAGGCTTCTTTGTAGGGTTTTTGTGGATGATATGAAGGTCTCCATTGAGAAGCCCAAAGAATCTACAAACTATTGCATCTATTCAAATTGCTTAGTAAATTTCCCAGATACAAAATCAGCATCCCAAGGCAGCAGATTTCCTGCAATACCAGAAGCACTGAGTGATAAAACTAATAAGGATCCTCTTCAGAATAAAAGCTGTAGGGTGTCTAAAAATAAACCTGACCAAAGTGTGTAAGAGCTTAGTGGAGAAGTTTATAAACTGATGTTGGAGGCATAAAGTAAGACTGAAGAGAAATGCCATGTTCTTGAATGGGAAAACTTGATCTTGGAAAGATGGTGATCCTCTCCAAATTAATCTATAAAGTCAGTCCAATTACAAGAAAATCCAAAAGACAGTTTTCCAAAACTTGACATATGAAAGGCAAAGCAACCAAGAATAGCTAAGACAGTTTTGTTTTAGAGAATATGGGAGAATTTTCCCTAAAGTCTACACAGTTTTGCTATAAAGCAACAGATATTAAAGCAACATGGTGTTGGTGCAGAAATAAAAAGACAGACCCAATGACTAAGAGAGCCTAAAATGACATTTGTGTATACGTAGAAACTGTGTATGATAAGGTACATGACAGGCCAGGCATAAAAAGATAAATTAATAAATGGTGCTGGGACAACTGGTAACTATTTGTGCAGAAAAAATTAGATGCCTTCCTCATGCCACGGAAAATGAATGTTCAATGTTTTAAGACTTAAATGCAAACTAGAAATTTAAAAAATCTTTAGAAGGAGCTGTAAGAGAAAATTTTAATGAAATCAAAGGAGAAAAGGTTCTTGGAAACAAGAAACAAAGGGCGTGTTCCAACAAAGCGATGATGGGTGATGTGACCTTGAGCTGACCCCTGTTGCTCTGTGCTGGATTTAGGTGTGGATGGAGGAGCATACCCTGTCCTCTGTGCTGCAGACACACCTGCAAGATGACCATGAGGGCATCGTCCACCAGGTCTTGGGCCGACTCGGTGGCCTCAGTGAAGAGTGAGTACAGATCTCTGAAGGAGTGGGGGCCTACATCTTGTGTGATCTCCATGCTAACCTCAGTGTTCTCATCTGTTAGATGGGCACATTAACTGTCCCTTGCCATTCTTACAGTGTGGTTTTGAGACCAACCAATCTGGAAGGGTAAATGTGGAGAAGAGTGATAGCAGAGTGCTATGGATAAAAAGCTTGCAATCAGAGTTAATCTGGGAAAATCTTGCCCTCAATTTCCTCATCCATAAAATGGGCTAATAATACTTACTTCATAGTGCTCTTTTTCATAGCAACCTTCTTGAATACTTTTTTTGGAAGTATAGTTTACATGTATTATTTTAAGTCTACAACTCAACGACTTTTGGTACATTTACAGAGTTCTTCAGCTATGACCATGATCCAAATTTAGAACATTTTCTATCACTTAAAAAGCCTCCATGTCCCCATTTTCAGCCACTCCCAATTTATTAATAAATCCATATTCTTCTCTATTTTAAAAAAAAAAAGATTTTATTTGTTATTTGAGAGAGAGAGAACAAGCCAGGGGGAGCAACAGAGAGGGAGGGAGAAACAGACACCCTACTGAGCAGAGAACCTGATATGGGACTCAGTCTGGGGATTCTGAGATTATTACCTGAGCCAAAGGCAAATGCTTAACACACTGAGTCACCAGGCATCTCTCTTTTCTACTTTTTCTATAGTTAATAGTGTAGTACCATATTCAACTTCCTCTAAAATATTTGTGTTTCCTTGTTTTATATAAGAAAAATTATTTCGATAAAACTGTTTTTCTAGTTGCCAGCCTTTTCCAGGACCCTGGTGTGTGTATACATCAAGAAGTAGGTGGATATCTGTCATATTGGATACAATAGGGGAAGGAGATGACAACAAGCAGAAAAACCTTGTGAGCCATGCTAAGATGATAGGGAGTGATTGGAAGATTTGTCCAGCCTGAAACTTGTGTCTTTTATTTGTACTAATATTTGGTCCAATTATATTTAATGTAAATCTTAATATTGTTATATTTTGATTTTTAATCTATCATCTTACTGTTTGTTTTATATTTGTTTTCTGCTGCTCTGTGTTCTCTCTCTTCTGTCACCTTCTTTTGGATTAGTTTTTTCTTTTTTTAATTTTAATTTATCTGTCTTTTGGCATGTTAGCTATGTATTCTTTACTGTGCTTTTAGTTGTTCAAAGATTTTAAATTGCATCCTTGATGTGTCAAAAATCTGATATACACTAATATATTCCTTCTTCCGGGAAATATGGACACCTTAGAACACTTTAATTCCATTTATTCCTCTCTCATAGAGTATGCTTTTTTAGTAGATATTTTACTTCTCTATTTTAACCCTATGAGATGTTATCATTATTATTTTATGCAGTCAACATTTACTTAGTTTTGTTCACGTATTTATCCTTTTTGTTGCTCTTGATTCTTTCCTGTATCTTTAGGGATCCATTTGGGATTATTTTCCTTTGCGGGAAGTTTCTCTTTATTTCAGATCTGCTAGAACCTAAATTCTCTTAGGTTTTATTTGTCTGAAAAGGTCTGTCTCATCTTCACATTTGAGGAATATTTTTATTGGGTATAAAATCCTAGCTTGGTTGTTATTTTTTAAATGCTTTTAAAGATAATCTTTCATATTCTGGTTTCAGTTATTTCTGGCTGCTTTTAAGATTTTTCTTTTGTTGGAGTGCCTGGGTGGCTCAGTCTTTAAGCGGCTGCCTTTGGCTTGGGTCCTGGGATCGAGCTCCACATCGGGCTCCCTCCTTGGCAGGAGGCCTGCTTTCTCCCTCTCCCACTCCCACTGCTTGTGTTCCCTCTCTTACTATGTCTCTCTCCATCAAATAAATAAATAAAATCTTAAAAAAAAAAAAGATTTTCTTTTGTTCTTTGGTTTTCATCAGTTTATTATATATGCCTAAACATGCATATGGCTTCCATGGGTAATTCTTGTTTGTTTGCATAATAAACTTGCAGTGCCTCTTGAATCTTCTTTGGTTTGCTGTATTTCATCAGTTTTTTAAAATCCTCAGCCATTATCTCCTTAATATTCCTTTTGCCCAGTCTTTCCCTACATTTCTAGAGCTCCAATTATACATTTTATTAGACTTTTTCACCATATCCTACATACATCTTATATGCTATCCCATATTTTTCATTCTTTTGTTCTGTGTGATTCAGGCTGGATACTTATTTTGAGCTGTCTTCTAGTTCACACTCTCTTAAGCAATGTCCCATCTGCTGTTAAATCCATCCACAGTTCTTAATGTTGGTACTGAATTTTCAGTTCTAGAACTTCCATTTGTCCAGCCTGAAACTTGTGTCTTTTATTTGTACTAATATTTATTTGTACTTATTTTGAGCTGTATTCTAGTTCACGCTCTCTTAAGCATAGTTTTCTTCATAGTTTTCTGTTGTCTCCTGAAATTCTTCATCTTATCATTTAATTTATTAAATGTATTCATCATAACTATTGTAAAGGTTTTGTCTGATTATCTCAATATCTGATATCTTTCAGGTGTCTTTCTATTGTCTATTTTTTCTTTCTATTTTTGACCATTTCTTATCTGTTTACAAGTCTGGTTATTTTTATTGAATGCTGGACCCTGTATTTGAAAATTGTAGAGATCATTTAAGGTTTTGAATAATGAGATCTTCCTCCAGAAAGGATTTATCTTAATTCTAGCAGGGATTTCACTTAATGGCAGATCTGTGACCCTATTTGTGAATGTAGCTGATTCAAAATTAAGCTTCCATAAAGGATGATTCCTTATTCTTAGGACAAGAGCCCCAGCTGAAAGCCTGGAGTGTTTGCCAGGTCTCTCCTCCTTAGTATGTTGACTGCCAACACACTCCTCAGCTTTTCAGGCTGTCAGAAAATACCAAATGTGGACTTCTCTTGTAGACCCGGTTCTTCACTAGAGTCATTGGGATGGGAACTCAAAAACAGCCTACAGTTTCGGTTCTGGATGCATTGATTTTTCAAGTTATGTAAGAAATTCAAGTGGATATCTACTGAAGACAGCTGCATATATGCATCAGAAACTTGGGGCAGGATAAAATAAAGTTGAAAAGATGAATAAAAGAACAGATGGCTGAATACAGGTGAACAGCCGTGTCTAAGAGAACAGGCAGCATGAGATGAGACAATTCCAACCTACTGCCTTCTGGAAAGGCTCCCTGAGGAGCTGGGCTACTTGAGGTGTTGTTTCTTGGTAGCTTAATGTATTAGGGTTGTCCAGAGACACAGAACGAACAGGGGATGTATACACAGGCAAGCTGGAGACCCCAGAGAGACAGTGGTGTATTTCCAGTCCCAAGTCTGAAGGCTTGACACCCAGGAAGAGCTGATATCTTGGTTTGAGTCCAAAGGCAGGGGGGAAGAACCCCATATTCCAGACCAATGCAACCCATGGGAGGTTCAGCCTTTTCTTATCTTCAGGACTTCCACTGACTGGATGGGGCTCACCTACATTAGGAAGTGCAGTCTGGTTTACCCCACCTACTGACCCAAACATTAATCTCATCCAGAAGCACCCAGAATAATATTCGGGCATCCTGTGAACATTCTGGCTGACAAATAAAGGTAACCATCACGTTCGGTGAAGCCAAGAGCATTGACTCCCAGCCCCGTGCCCACTTTCCTCAAAGGTCCACATGGTGCATCCTGCAGGGACATGACCTTCTGCTGCGCTCCGCCCTCCGGAGGCTGGCTCTCCGGGGCAGCGCCATCACCACGCTGACCCACATGAGACTTTCCGGGAAAAAGAGCCTTCTCCAGGAGTTGCGTGAGCAGCATGCCCTGGAGCAGGGCTCCTCCCAGTGTCTGGATGAACATCAGTGGCAGCTACTCAGAGCCTTGGTAAGATCGGCATATCCGCCCCCTACTGGCCCAGCCAGGCAATGCCACTCCATCAGGTTCCAGTCTCAGCCATGATTGCCAAAGCCCAAATCTTGGCGCCCCTGTTGGTGCAGGGTGAGAAAATGGCAGCCTCCGGAGGGAGGATGTGGGGAGTAACAGGTGTGCGAGAGGGCTTTAGTGTCTGCTATATTGAGAATTATGCTAAACACGAGTATGAAATCAGAAAACAGACCCATACCATCATTATCAGGGTGCTGGGAGGAAGGGGTCCTATGATCTGTTTTAAGGCTTGAACAAGTCGAAATAAGGGATTTATAATATGTAGGGCTGGGATTTAAACCCAAGCAGGCCGACTGCTCCTGTGGAGCCACTGAGCTATTGGAACAGCTGGTGTTTTGACACATTAGTGAGGGAGAAGCTCACGGTCACTTTCCTTTTACCTGGGAGAGCTCCATGGGAAGCAGGCAGGACTGGCCCTCCTGCCCCTGACCCCCTTCACCTCCTCCTCCAGCTCAGATTCCCTGCCCTGGCTTCTGTGACATGCCAGATTATACTCAGACTCAGCTCTGGCTTCGAAACCTAGCTCTGCTGTGTGACTTCTACAAAGTTATTTAATGTCTCTGGACCTCTATATCCTCATCACTCCCAGTGTTCAGGCCTTATGATGTTTTGGAAGAATGAGGAAGTTCTTGTAGTTCTTGAGAGGCCCCAGATGGCACTGGGCACACAGTTGGTGCTCAATAAATGCTTTGGGGGGATTTCTTCAGCAGACACCCAGGCTCATCCATTGTTGACTTTGCAAGCCCAGAGGTCCCCACTTTCTGCCTTTCTCAATCCCTTCCTCAACCCTGCTGGGGTGCTGGGCTGACACCTCCCGATCCAGGCCCCAGCCAGAGCTTCCCCACGGTGCAGCAGCAGAGGCTCTCCCTCTCCCATTCCCTCCAGGAGGCGCGGGTCGTGGAGGAGGCCAGCAGGCTGGAGGAGGAGGGTCAGCAGATCCGGCTGCAGCTCCAGCAGCAGCTCCTGGCTGAGGCCCAGGAAGTCGGGCGGCTCCTGCAGCAGCATACAGAGCGAGCCATCGGGCAGGCGCTGCTGGGGCATGCTCGCAACGCAGCCACCAAGAGTCGGGCCAAGGACAGGGACGACTTCCAGGTGTGAGGGGAACCCAAGGGGCAAGAGGGATTGGGATGGGGTGCGGGTGGCAGGGCGTGGCTTCCTCCTTGTACAGGCAACGATGATAAGCCATAGGAATAAAAATAACAATGGTCAGAAGTAGGGAGCACTGTACTTCTGAGTCCACCTGTATGGACCCTGTCTCACCAGGCTTGCACTGAAACGTGGCACAGAAAGTTTAGTTACCTTTCCCTTTCAGATGGGAAAACAGGCTAATCATGGGCAAGACATGTTTAAAGCCTTCCAGATTTAAAAAGTGGCTGACTTGGGGCTGGAACCCAGTCTCGCCTGCATGGCCAGCACATGCTCTGTTTCCCCTCTGCTGCCTCTCACCTTGAACCATAAGAAAAGATGAGACACCTCCACTTGTGGCTGATGTCCACAGTAAGAGTGTCTGTGGCTGGCTTGCACAGAAGGTGCCACAGATTTGAAACCTGTAACAGCTAGCTGTCATTGTGATGTGCCCAGATGCTTGTGGGCTTCATTCATGAGCTCGTTCCTTCAAATAGAGTCACTTTACCAATACACATTGCAAAGAGTTGGACCCACATTGCTGGGATGCCCCCTCTCCTTCCAAATATCTCAGGTCTGCTACACACAATTCAGACATTCGGGCTGTGCCTGGATTGTGACGTTGGTAGGGTCACTGCCTTGCCCTAATATTCTACACCTCTTACCTGATAAGAGCTCACAGCATGAAAATGGAATAAATATAAGCATGGCATCCCTTCCCAGAGGGGGTCTTAGTCAGGCTAGGGTATGGTGCTCCCTCCCATAAACCTACAAGAAAGAACAGGTGCTCCATTTCTGGAAGAATGCTCCTTTATTCAAGCTCCAGCCACAGGACTTTTTGTCCCTGAGCCCTATGGCAGACGCTGGGCTAGTGATCAGGTGGACAGCATCTCCCCTCTGTGGGACTTACCAGCTCCTACCAGATGGGCAGGACACAGAGGGGAGCAGACAGTGCCCCCACTCCTATGGCAGGGAGGAAGGAGGACAGAAAGCCTGATGGTGCTGGTGGGTCCAACGACTTGGGAGGGAGTGGAGAAGAGGGACTTCCTGTCTCCCCGTTCCGGTTCCGGCTTCGTGTTCTAAATGGAAGTGAAAGCAGGCCACAGCCATCAGTGGCAGCTCCTGACCAGAAGTGCAAGGCCAGGTCCAAGGTCCTTGGAGAAGTGGAGTTGGAGCCCCTCTGTGAGAATGCCCAAGTCAGCACAGAGGGAGAGAAACAGGGCACGTTGCGGGATGAGTGTGGCTGTGGGAGCTGTAGATGCTCAGACCTGCTCCCCCACCCTCTTCACCTCCACAGCCTCCACACACGCCTGCAAAAGCAGGATACGTTTCTCAGATAATGCTTGGAGAATAAGTGAACAGAATAGCTCTAGAGACATAACGTAATCAACCCCACAGCAGTAACTACTTGGTAATAAATGGGCATTTCTTTTCTTGCCCAAAGCCTGGAACCATTCGATAAATGGTTTGTAGAAATGGGAACCCTTGAGTCTGACTCTCTCCCATCATCTTATGAAGTAATGGCTGGTGGCTTTGCCAGTGCACAGCCAACACGTCCATGAGGAGGGGACATTTCCTCTCCACTTTGGGCCTGAAGGTTTATCACCTTAGAATGCGTACTGCTGCCTGTAACAGAAAGACATGCTAAAATGGCAAATAAATAGAAGTTATTCACCCCACATAACAAGAAATGTGGAGGTAGGTGGCTTCAAGCTAGCACAGAGGCTCTGTGATGTGACAAAGCACCAACTCTTTCTTTCCACTCCACCATTCTTGATGTTAGTTTGCTGTCTCATAGTCTCGAAATGGCCACTTCCCCTCCAGACATCAGATTTGCATTCCAGGCAGAAAGAAGAAAACAGCAAAATCTTCCCCACACACTAAGCTTTGCCTTCACGTTTGTAAAGGGAAGGTCCCCCATCAGTCTTTCCCTAACACTGTGTCTCATTGGCTGGAACGGGGTCATACGGCCAGCCCCAGACCACCCCTGCCTAAGGAAATAAGGTCACCAAGAAGGGTGTAAACCAAGCACACACTGCTTGCTCCCTGACCAGTCAAGGCTGGGAGTTGTGGAAGCCAAGTACCAGGACAAGGGGAGGCAGGGGACCCTGCGTGCAACTTCCTTGCTGAGTCTTTTGCCTCCTGCCACAGAGGACACTGACAGAGGCGGCCGTGGAGAGCGTTTATGTGACCAGCACTGGGGTCGACCGGCTCGTGCAAGCCTATTATCAGCAGATCAGGAGGGTCATGGAGGACCATGAGGAGAGGAGACTCCAGCATCTGGAGACCCTGCAAGGTACGGCGCCCTCCTCAGGGAAGCCCCGCAGGCCATGGGTGGGACATGCCCGATGGCTCTGGATACTTCATGGTTCTCCAGAGTAAGGGCTGGGCTGGGCCAGCAGGAGACAGACGAGGCTGCCACACTGAGCATTCAGGGGCATTCACTAACCCTCCAAGCGTTGGTGTCCCCATCTGTGGGGCTAGGGTTGGGCTCACTCTCCCTGCATCCTCTGAGCTCTGACCTCCTGCTTCCCTGACACCCCAGCTCTAATGTGAGGATTTCTCCATCAATGCATTGAAATGATAAACTTAACTGTCCCCATGAGCAATTCTGGCTTCATTTGTACTTCGTTGTTGAACAGCCACAGAAGGTTATGTCCCTAGAGATCACCCAGGTTAGAGACCATCCAGGTTAAACCTCTCTGTACATTCTAGAAAGCTCCTCCCTCTCCTCCAGGGGTGCAGGGTCTGTGAGGGAAGCCGTGCTTTCTCGTGCATCCGGAGGCTTTCCCAGGGCGAGCATGGGTGCTGGGTAAACACATATGCTCCGAGAGCAGGTGTCCCACTGATCTTTGTGCCCCAGCCCTGCCCCAGACCTGGCACAGACGTGTCCAGACATGCCCCCAATCTCGTGTGTTGAATGGCCTAGGTGAGAGAACGGAGAATTACAAGCTGCGGACAAAGCAAGGCCTCGGGGAGCCTTCCTCAGGGAGCCCAGTGGCGGGTGGAGCTGGCAAAGCCTGCAAGGCGGTCCATCAGAGGTGAGCTCCCCCTTTTGGCGTCTGATGGGACCTGTACCTGTCTGGTTCGGGAGGCCCATGCGCCTCTGTCTGGCTTCCGGCTAGACTCACGGCCCCTTGGAGGGGCCTGGCACAAGGGAAAGAAGGAGTCCGGGTGCGGGTGTTCCCCCAGTGCCAACTCTGACACGAGGATGGGGGGCAGGCTGTTTACTCTGGAGGTGACTCCTGAAAGTCCAGTGAGGGAGACCAAGGTGTCAGCCGGCTGGGTTGAGCTCTTGTCCAGGCTCTGGGAAGACCCTTTCCAGGCTTCCTTAGGCTGTTGGCACCACCTGGCAGAGCTGAGGTCCCATTGCCTTGCCGCTGCTGGTTGGGGGCCACCTCGACCTCCTAGCGACCTCTCCTGTGCTCTGCCTCCATCTTCAGCCACGTCTTTCTTGACTCCGGTTGGAGAAACTTCTCTGCTGGTAGCATCCCCATGATTGAGACCCACCCAGATAACCCAGGATAATCTCCAGATCTTAAAAGTTGCTGACCCTGATCAAGCCTTCAAGGAGCTGATTGGCATGAAAAGCAACGTCTTCACTGGTTCCGGGGATTAGGGACACTTGGGGGGGACACTGTGTGGCTGACCACAATAGAAAACAAAACAGATCGGCCCCAGGACAGTGAGGTGTTTCCACAGCACCCAAGGCTCAAGCCCACTCTGGACCTCCTGAGAGATTGTGTAAAATTCAACTTCCAATTTTGCCAGCAAGGGATGTGGAATGAGGGCCCCGCCCTGGAGGTGTGATGTCACGAGCCGGTCTGGCCGGCCCCCGAGGGACAGAGAATGCGCTGAGACATAGACACAGCAACTTGGCGTAAGGAGCCACTGACCTGGGAGGAAACTGTCCTCGGATGCCCGACAGCCTCCCAGGGAGCAAGGGGCTGTGCGTGCTGCCTCAACCTTCCCCTGTAAGCACCTCCCTCAATGGGCTCACAGCTAGCCCCCGGGAACAGCACCTGTAACTCCCGAGCTCATAGCCAGTGGGGAGAGACGGACAGGGAAACAGCAATAAATTGGCACAGGTGCTCTGATGGGGGAGGGGAGGGTCCCCGCAGGATGGCGGGGCAGGGGTATGGGTCCCTTGTCCAAGCAGAGGCATCCCGGCAGCTGGAAGCAGCAGCAGAATGATCACTGCCCTGCATGATGGAGGTGTGGACTCTGCGCCGTGCTGCACGGTCAGTTCCAGCCCCTGTCTGACAGTTGGTTTAGGACCCAAGATCCACAGGGCCCCCTGGGTCAGACTATGTCCTACATCTGCTCTCCACAAATCCTCCAAAGGGCCGTCAGCTGTGGTCAGCAGGTGTCCTGCCATCAGGCTGCAAGGTGCGATCTTGCCTGGACCCTGGAAGATCCATCCACCTGTGGACCCTCAACTATCCAGTGCGGGCAGCATTGTATCCGATGGTTCTCCCGCTGGACGGACAGGTCTCGGGCCCGCACACTCAGACTTGGGGGCTTTGAGAGGGTCTCCAGAAATCTGAATTGTTAATACACTCCTCCTCTCCAGGGATGATGGTGGATATAGTCTGAGGGCTTCACTTTGACCCCCGTGACCCAGGAGGAGGGGCCTTGGCCACCCCCAATCCAAAAGCCACCAGGCGTATGGGAGAGGGAAGCAGAGCCCAGGAAGGATGTGGGTGCGTGACCAAGGTTCACTGTGACTTAGATGGCCTTCTATGTGGCCGTCAGTGTCCTTCCCGCTCTGCCCAGTTATTCAAAGTTCCTAGTGAAAGCTGGCCAGAACTCCTGGGGACAGAGCCATGTCGTCACAACAGATAATCGACAAGGAAGGGCAACATAAGAATGAGCCCACAAAGCAGTTCTCTGTCCAATGGCAGATTCCATTATTGCATCTCTGGTGAGTGCTGTGGTCGTGGGAAGGCCCGTCTGAGAAACACCAGTGACCCTGCAGTGGCAGGGCCCTTTCTGAGAGCCACGCACTATCTTGGTGCCTTCCCACCCCAATCCTCAGCTTCCCCATCCGTGAAGGGGGCTTGCAGTAGCTCCAGCCACACTGATGTATTCCCGTGCAGCGCCAACAGCGGGGGTGGGGGGCTCATGGCCAGCAACCCCATGTCCCTCCCCATTGGCAGAGTCATCACCACGGTGCCTTCTGCCCTGTGCCCAGTGCCCCTTGAGATTGGAACACCTCTGCCATCAGAACTGTACCAAACGGAGGTCTTTGAATCGCCATTTCCATACTCAAATAGAAGTCTAAGGATAAGGGATTTAAGAGCTGATGTACCTTGTCCAGGTGTCTCAGACCCTACAGGCAGACCTCCCTCGGCGGACGGGATGCTGGAGGGTCAGCAGTCCTGAAGGGGATCATGCTCTGGGGCCAGGCACTACACGGCTGTCCATCCACAGGCAGGACTGTCCAGTGCATGGCTCCTCCCTCGGCCACTCTCCTGTCTCAGATCCTTGTCACTCCCCTCCTGGCTTAGAGCTGTGGCCTCTGGGCTCCCATCTTGTCCTGCCGTCCACACTGCAACGAGGACATCACAGAAATACAAGACAGCCAGGTCTCGGGCTGTCCTGGGCCCTTTCTTGACTCCCCAGGCCTTACAGGGTGAAGCCCCACCTGGACCCCTCCCCATGTGGTGCTCCCCCAGCCTGCCACTCCCATTAGCCAAGCCCCCAGTGGGTGGCAGCCAAGAGTGACCAGGCCTGTTGACAGAACAGGCAAGGGACAGGGTGCTCACAGTAAGAAGCCACCTAGCGGCTGAATGGGGTCCCCCAAAAGATTTGCCCATGTCCTTATCCCTGGAGCCAGTGCATGTGACTTATTTGGAAGAAAGATCTTTACAGACGTCATCCAGTTGAAGCTTTTGAGAAGAGATCGTCCTGGATTATTTCCGCAGGTCCTAAATCCAACGGCAAGTGGGGCCGAGGGAGGTTCGATCACACACGGGACCACGGGAGGATGGAGGCAGAGGTCGGGCTGGTGTGGACACCCGCTCAGGAGTGCCAGCAGCCACCAGGAGAGGGGAGAGGCAGGGAAGGGGCTCTCCCCTAGCCCTGTGGAGGGAGCACAGTCTGCCGACACCTTGATCGAAGCCTTTGGGCCACCAGAGCTGTGAGACAATAGATTTCTGTTATGTGCCCCGTGTCAGCTTGTGGTCCTTCGTTAGAGCAGACCCAGGAAATGAATGCAGCCTCCCAGAGGATGTGGGAGTGGCCAAGCGGCAGAGCCGGGACCTCCGCTCCTCCGGTGACGTGTTCTTCCTCCACCCCCGCCCCAGCCCCAGCTCACAGGGCCCCCTCATGCAGTCAGGCACTGTGAGTCCCTTCCTTGCACCTGCACCTTCCAAACTCAGGCCAGAGATATTTTTATGTATAATCGAAGCAGGGGAATGGATGGATTAATGGGAAGGGGTCTTGTAGGATGAGTAGGAGTTTGCCAAGCAAATACAAAGAAGAAGGGAAAGATATTACTGGCCAAGAGAAGAGCATGAAGCAAAAGCCAAGTGAAACGTGCCTTCAGGTGAACACCATAAACAGCCACCTGCGGACCCCAGAGGGGGCTTCTCTCTTCAGAGCCAGAAATTCAGCACATTTGGAAAAGTATTCACAGAAGATTGGAAAGAAAATGGCAGAAGGCGGTTATGCAAATGTGGTGGATGGGATGGAATTGTGCCTGTTTGCTTAGGGTCAGAGGAGGGTCAGGCCAGGAAGGGAGGGTATTGGGATGGGGGGTAGGATCTCCACCCCTGAAAGCAAGGTGGGGCTGTCTGCAGATCAGGGACCTCCCTGTGGCCCCAGCTCGGAGCCCTGCCTCCCTCCGAGGCTTGGGGCTCCCGTATTCAGGATTTGTCAAATGCCGAGTGCTTGGCAATGAGCATTCTAGTTCCCGTTTTCAGTACGGATGGGTAGCTCGTGGGACTCTGGTCCTCTCAGGAGCATGCCCCCCTACCCCTAGGCTCTGATGATTTCTCCTATGAAGAGGCCACTTGCTGTTTAATCACTTGGCAGCTGGGGGACCCGGAGACTCCCTCCCACACCCCCGAGCTGCTCCCACCCTGATGATTCTACTCTTTGTCCTGCTGATATCCCCAAGGATCAGGTAGGGCCCAGTGAAAAACAGGCCTGCGGGATTCTGGAAACTGGTCCAGAGTGTGAATTGCGTTCGTGATGAGTCAGCCCCCTGGTGGCCGCTGTCGCCCCCTGCGCAGGCACCATAAATCAGCGGAGGCCATCCTTGTCTCATGGCTCATGGGCCGCTGCTGGCCACCCGTTCCCATGACTCAGCAGGTACCTGGAGAGCTTGTGCTGGGTCTCTGATTGACCGGCCGGCAAGGGCAGTGCTGATGGCCTCCGTTCCTTCCGCCAGAATGGAGGAGCAGCGGAAAACGTTTCTGGCCCAGTTCACCGTGCACCACCGGGTCCGCCTGGATGCTTGGAAGCAGAAGGCAAAGGCTGTGGATCATCTGGAAGCCCAGCTCGAGGCCCAGCTTCAGGTGGGAGTTTTGGCAAAGTGCTTGCCCAATGTGGGTGGGGTGGGCCACGAGGAACGGAGCAGCACAACGCCACTCTCGTGACCACAGGGCAGCAAAGACACCTCGGCCCTGGCTCAGTGAGGTTGTCTCTGGCCATGGGCTTGACCGTGAGCCCTGGGGCCGGCAGGAGTCTTCACCCCAGTGCGGCCATGGTGAGATGACAGTAGAGGCGGGGAACGCTTACTAACTGAGGGTCTGTCACTGAACCGAGGGCCGTACACACGCCCTCTGATGTCACCCTCTGACAGCCAAGGTTGGGGTCGCTGGTGTATTCCGGTTACAGATGGGGACACTGAGACCTTGGTCACCATCTAGCATCCCACAGTTAATAAGTCACGGCAGCCATGCTTGTGTTAACCCACAGTCTTGGCAGCCAAGAACTCAGAGCCCAGAGCTGAGCAGAAGGGAGTTAGATCTCGACTCTGCTGCTCCACCTCTGTGGCCCTCATGAAGTCTCCACCTCAACGTTCTCATCTGTAGAATGGGGTCCCCTGCTGGTGTGAGTGAGGATGGACAGTTCTCCAGCAGGAGCTAGAAAACGCTGGCTCCCTCCCTCCCCTAGGTCTGCACCCCTCTGGGGTGCTGCTGGGGGTACTGTGTGCTCCCAGGGCCACAGTCCCTTCAGCCTCGTTGTGGTGGAGAGGAGGGACCGGGCAGAGGGACCCCTGGCTGACCCTCCCTCCTTGTGTTCAGGAAGCTGAGCAGAGCTTCATCTCTGAGCTGGCGGCCTTGGCCCGGGTGCCCCTTCCCCAAAGCAGACTGTCGCCAAGTAAGCGTGGACTATCAGGTAAGTCCTAGAAGGCAGTGCCCCAGGCAGGAGCCTCTCAGGGCTGCGGATGGGATTCCAGTCCCGTGTCCGCCACTAATACTCTGCGTGGCTTCTGTGCCCTCGTCTGTAAATGAGCAGGCTCAGGGCAGCACTGGGGCCCCCTGGGAATAATTAACACCCCACTAATTATCTGGCAGCAGCTTCAGTGACCTCACAGGTGGTGTAGCCTGCTAACGGGATAGGGATGGGGAGCTGTTGAAGGACACAGGGGTCTGCTGACCTGTGTTGTGCTCTCGGGGTCTTACTGCTTGTGTGATAGAAACACAGGGAGACTGACAGCCCTGGGTTTGAACCCCAGCTCTGCCACTGAATGGCTGTCTGGCCTTGAGAAAGCGCCTCACACCCCGGGCCTCAGTTTTCCCACAAGTTAAGTGGGTGCAATCGTGGAAAGCACAGAATGTATACTTGGCCTGAGTTGGAGTCCCATGCTGGGGGTCACGGTGCCAAAGTCCGGGTTTCTGTGTCTTCTGCAGAGAAGCCTGTAAGGACGAGAAAGAAGAAGCCCCTACCCCGGGAGAAAGGGGACCCAGGGGGGCCCACTGACGATGACCCTGCCTTGGGGAGCCACCCCTCGGGATCGCTCAGGTACAGCGGGGACCCCGGCGTGCTGCCCGTGGGTGCTTACTGACCACCCAAAGTCCGGGCAGAGAAATCTGCACCTTCCTCAGAGGTGTTGGCCAGAGGCTCCCAAACACGACAGACAATGGTGAGAGGTGTTAATACTCCTGTCACAGCTGCCATCCGTGTCCTTTGTAGCTGGTTTGCCCATGACCTAGCTCCATGTCCCACAAGCATGCAGCCTAAATGACCGGGCAGTTCTCCCCCCGCCAACCCAACCTTCGGTAGGCCCCCACCATTACAGATGCCCTGGGATTTCCAGTCGGATAAATGTGTCCTGGGCACCTAGTCATCAGAGCAGGGGTGTCCCTTTCCCTGTGGTCCTCAGATGACCCCCCCCACACACACACATCAAACAGAGGCAAACTGGGAGCTTTGTTTTTCTCCCAACAACCCCAGTCAAAGGGAAAGTGGTTTAGATCGCCTGTCACTGCCTTTCCCTCTGATCACATTGGAGAAGTGCTTGCCTCTAGACAGATCTGGAATCAGAGTTCTGACCCCTGCTTTGCGTTCATGTTTCCAGCAGCAAAAGGCTGAACCTGCAAGAAAATGAAGCTGGTGATGGCGAGAGCCCCAAGAGACTGCTGAGGGAAAGAAGCAACTTGTAGTTGGCGGCAGTCAGGGCTGAAGCCAAGAAGCCGGCCTGGACACTACTGCCAGCCCCAGCCGGGTGAGGCAGTGAGGGCCACTGGAGGGATGGGGTCCCCCTCTGCCTCCCAGGATCGCTGCGAGGGGGCTGGACAGAGACCGATGGACAGCGCCCGACAAGGCCTCCTTGACCAGGGCGGACCCTCCTGCCTGTGGAATTAGAAACCCATGTGGGACACCTGTCTGCCGTTTTCTCTTTCTGGCTTCGAGATGTGGCTTCCTTCCTCAGGGACCTCTTCCTCCTTCACTGTCTGAACCACCCCCCCATGGTGTCCTGCTGTCCTCCGAGCGCGACCACCCAGTGTGAGGCAGCCTTACTCCAGCCCCAGGGCGCCCCTGCTCCCCAGGTGCTCCCAGGTGTTTTGCTGGGTGTGCAGGGGTCTCTGGGAGTGCTGGGGTCATCTGGCCAGAAGCCTTTTCTCCACCATTTCTGTCACCTCATTCTGTCTGTTCCATGAGATGTGTCCTATGTGCCATGTCCCACACACTTGGCTACAGTGTTCTTATCTGGACCCATTCCTGGGTTTGGGTCAGCTAGTAGCTAATGCCAGTCACTTTGGGGCTAAGTCTCAGGGTCCCAGGACCCTGACAGAGACTGTAGAATCCCTGGCCTGTGGACCTACGTCACCAGCTCTGGGGACCCGAGGCCCCACAGAAACATCCTGATGCCTGTGCGGGTCTTCTGGGGGCAGCCCCGCTCAGCCCTTGGACATTCCCGGGGAGGAAGGAGACCCCATTTCCGCGGGGGTCTCTGCTGCTCCCAAAGCTTCCAGACCAGCCCTATTGAAACAACTCCCAGGAGAGGCCTTTCCCACCTGGAAAGAAAATCACTCTTTTCATTGAAATCGGGGATTCTCAACCTTGGCACTCTGGACATTTTGGGTGATATAATTCTTCGTTTGGGGGTAGGGGCTGTTCTGTGCATAGTGGGATAATTTGTGGCATCCCTGGCCCCCCAGATTCTAGCACTGCCCAGTCGTGGGATCCAGACATGTCTCCAGGGACATGGCCAGATGTTCCCTGGGAGGCATCACCCCTAACCTGAGTCAAAGTGTGCCACCACCTGGGAAGTCCGGACAGAGTGGGCCCTGGGAGCCCCTGTCCTGGCGATCTCCTGGGCCATTTGTGGCCTGACTTTTTATTTCTTAAAATCTCAGTTAGACTCTCTCAGTCAGGAAAGAGTGGCTCTGGGACGGAAACCACCCGTCGTGCTTACCTGGCTTGTTAAGGATGCTTCCTATCAGAGCATCGGGTCCACGGGTCTGCCCATAGGCTCCCTCTTGTGGCTGAATAAAGCATTTCATTATTCTGCCGAGTCTGTGAACAAGCTGTGGTTCCCTTCTTGCAGTATTCTGGGAAGGTGGTTGATCTAGAGACCACTTTTGTCACGTGGGTCCTTCACACAGAGGCATTCTGGAGTTGGGGGTGTGTGATCTGGTGACTTGAATTTGGTAAATGCAGACCCCCCCCCCCCGCAGCCCCGTCCTCTTGGAAGGATCAAAGGCAGCTCAGCTTCTGTAGATCTTGCGGGAAAATTGTTTTGTTTCCTGTGTGTAGCATCCTCCGCCTGAGCGATGGTGTCGCACTCCGGTGCTGCTGGGCCCTTCTTCGGGCCTGCTGTATAGCTGTTGCACTTGGCACAGCTTGGGGCGCAGAACTCGGTGGACACTGGACTGTTCCTGTTCTCATCACAGTAGAGACGGAGCCTTCCAGCCTCCAAGCAGGGGCACAGAGGTGCCTCCCATAATGCACCTGCTGTCCACATCAGAATAAAACGTGGACACCAGAAGCCATGGGACTGGCTGGCGCAGGCTCTGGCATGCCTGAGGCAGGGTTCACAAACCCAGCACACGCAGTGCAGAGGAGACGGAGGACCCATCGCCACTGATCTGCAACCCTTCCTATCCCAGTGAGTAGTATGGGTGAGAGGTTGGTGGGGAGGTCAACACTGGTGACCTGGAAGGGGATGGTGGGTAAGTTAGTGGATTCTTCCCTCCACACACACCTTCCATCTGACCTGAACTCAGCAAGGCGGAAGGCCGGGGCTCTTCAGGGACCTCTCTGGCCAGCCTGGTGTCTGTCCTGCCCCTACCTCTAGGGCTGATCTAGACAGGACAACAGGAGACGCCTAACTGCTCCAACCTTTGCCTCCTGCTCTGCCCTGCCTCCTCTGACTGGCCCACATATCCCAAGACCCAAAGCTGACTGGTGCACACTTCAGCAGCATTCTTTGCTCAAAGGAGAAAAAGCAAAATCTTTAACAAAGACCACAAGGCCTGGCAAGGTCTGATCTCAGCCACAGCCCTGCTGATGCCCCACCCTCACTCAGCCTGTCTCTTCTTGTGGCCTCACACCTGTCCTCCCCCACGTGCCACTGGGCCTTTGCACAGGATGTTTGTGCTGCCGGCCTGGAACAGCCCTACACCCTGCCCCTCATCTCTGCCTCACAAGCCTGTAAACATCATTCACATCTCAATGGCAAGACTCACATCAAGCACCTTCCCTACAACCCCTAGACAAGATCAGGCCCTCCCCTTGGGCTTTTAGCCTAACAGAGGAAAAATAAACATGGCTTTATTTACCATCCACATTTGGAACCAGCTGAGACATAGAGATGTTGGGGAGATCTGTACATGGATCTTGATGGAGCCACTTTGGAGGGCTGTGACTGGTCCTGTGGCCGTGAAGTCTCGCTCCTCCATTCCTACCTAGCCACACACATAGCCCCAGACACAAGCCTCCCCCGTGGGGACAACTGGAAGCACCACAAGAACAGAGAAACAGGGATACCAGATATGGGGTGAGAGTGCTGGAATGTGTACATTTTGGGAAGAAGAGCTTAATAAAAATCAAATGAAACTACAAAGGGATAAGAGCGAATCAGTATTCAGAATGAGGGAGGAGAGGAGAATGATTTATTTTTTTAAAGCCTACAGAATTCCACATAAAAAATCACAAATCCAAAACAAATAGTTTTCTAAATCAGTGGATTGCCTCATTCACCTCTATAATACCTCAATCTAGTATTTCTCCACTCGAAATTCGACACATCTGGCAGCCAGGAGATGTTCTGTGGACCAGCCTCTGGCTCGGTGCTCCTCTGTCCCTCCCCCTCGGGCCACACACTTCTGGCGACAGGTGCCACGGGACTTGCGTACTCTGAGTCCTGATACAGGAGAGGTAGCACAGGGCTGGCTGTTTGTGCTGGGCTGGCCAGCACACAGAAACATCTCAGTGAACCCCTGTCCACCTGCCCTGACCTGACCCTGGAAATGCCCATGGCCTCCCCAGTGACACCTGATACTCGGGGACGTAGGCGGGGAAGAAAATCGTGTCTTAACCGGCTGCAGCTCACAATGTACACAGGAACAAGGGCTCTGTGGACATAGCACTAAGCCCACCCCCAGGCCTGGGGAGGGGTCTGTGCAGACGTCATTGACTTCATGGTAAACCACGTCCAAGGTCAGTCATATCCTTGGAGAGAGGAAAGGACACCCCTCGGCACACTCAGTTCCCTCTTCTCAGACTGAGCAAGCAGGTGCGGTTCCTGGGGAAGAAGGAATGAGAAAGGCCAGGAGAGGCCCGCACCTCTGCCGGAGCGCAGATGCCCCTCCCTCGGCGCAGACACCAGGAGTGGGAGATAAGCATCTGTTTCCCTTCCTGGCAGCAAAGGGCAGGTGCAGTTAGATGTTTGGGGTAATAATTTCATACCTGACCTTCCCCCAGAAAGCATTCCCCCTTGCGTTCCCCTGATGAGCACAATGTTTGGTATAAAATAGTCCTCCACGGTCACGTGGTGGGAGGAAGAAGGAAGAAAGAGTGGATGGGGAAGAAACCTTCAGGGTGGCAAAAGTCCTTTTGGTTCAAAAACACTCTTCTTGCTCCTCTGCTCCAGAAATTGATGTCACTGGAGAGAAACTCCAGGCCAATAACACTGGGGCCAGAGTACATTAGGCAGTGTAGAGGATAGTGAAAAATGGATGGGGGAGACTTTAGCTGTTCTGTCTCACCTTTTAGAGTCAATATGCAATACAGGTGCAAAAATAGACCAGCCAATGCAGAGGGGTCAGGCCAGCCCTCACTGGGACACCAGAGCCCACTTAAACTTAATCAGCTACAAGCTCGCTAGCTTTGCAGTGGTAGTTTGAAGCTGGCTACAGGGGAAATCAGCAAACTCTGCAAACTGGGGCTCCCAGCCCAGCCCAGCCCAGCCTTGTGTTTAGTATTTGTTTTGCAGGGTACCTTGGGATCCCTGGATCAGAAGACCTCTGCACTTTAGCCACCTGATTTATAATAAAGCCAACACTGCAGCCTAATGGGAGGGAAGAATGGTCTTTTCAGTAAATGGTGTGGGGTCATTTAGATATTATATGGGAAAAAGTAAGTCTTGAGGCTTCCCTTTCCTTATACACAAAGATTAGTGAAAGATGGATCAAATACCCCAACGTGGCAAGATACAGCACGTTTTTTGGGAGGAGACTTAGGAGAATTGTGGATAGCAGAATAATTCCCTTACAGCAAAGATGTCCACATCTTAATTCCCGGAACCTAGGACTAGGTTAGGCCTGTGACATGATAAAGGGGAATCACGGGTGTGGGTAGATGGATGAGAGAATGGATAAGTTTCCCCTTAAGCTTTTCAAGAAACACCCCCTACCTCTTCCTACCATCTCAGGACCCAAAAGAGAAGCATGTGCCTTGTAAGGAATGTGGTAGCACAGGCTCCAAAACTTAAGGCTTGTCTGTCTTGCACCGCCAGGACCTGGGACTGTGACTCTTGGGGGTGCTGGGGAACCTCATGTGTGGCAGTGGGACAGTTATGCAGAGGGACAGTACCCCCACCAGGATGTGGAGCTTAGAGAATGTTAAGGCTGCTTTAGCTTGTACCCCCGGATGGGTTAGGGGGTGATGCAGGAGAGGAAATGCTTTCCAGAGAGTGGGGTAACTCACCACTACCAACGTTACTCTTCTGGAAGTTTCTGTGTTGCCCTTTAATAGTATGAATAGGCCACAACCAAACATCAAAAGACCTTATTCTTTACTCTTAAACTTTCCCTTTATTTAGCCTTGTTTCAGTAAAGTCCATGACAGACCATGAGCCAACACCATGTTGGACCTTAACTAAGGTGTCTTAACCCAGCCAGGCAGGAGGAGAACACACTAAAGCCTTTAAGTAGATGTACTTAGCTGTGCTGCCTTGGATGATTATAAAACTTAGCAGTGAGGAGAAAGGAGCCTTGGACTTTGGGCCAAACTTCATGGGTCCTGGATTCAAATCCTGCATCAGCCGCTTCCTCACTGTGTGATCTTGGACAAGTCACTAAAGTCTCCAGGACTCCTCTGAAAAAGGGGCATAGTAGTAGAGCCCACCTCACAGAGCACCTGACATGTAGCCAGTGCCACACAGGTGCTGCCTGCATGATCACCATCACCATCATTATCATCACCACCACCATCATCATCTACCATCTCCATCCTGTTACCATCATTGTCACTGGCACCACCATCATCACCACAATCACCATCACCATCACCGTCATCACCACCACCATCATCATCCACCATCACCACCAAGATCATCATCATCACCATTGCCATCAGCACCCATCATCACCATCACTATCATCATCATCATAATTCTCATCATCATCACCACTATCACCACCACCTTCAAGGTCATCATCATCATCACCATTGCCACCATCATCATCAACCACCACCATCACCACCATCACCACCATCAGCACTATCAGCACCATCAGCACCATCAGCACTATCAGCACCATCAGCACTATCAGCACCACCATCATTACTACCATCACCACCATCACCACTATAACTACTACTAGTGGCAAAATGAGATAAGCAACTTTGCCTGAGTTTTGACTCCTCAGAATATGTATCTGCTCATGGAACCAAAGGGAAGAAATGTGTTGCTTAAAGGTTGGAGCTCCCAGTCGGAGGCAGACTGTAAGCTATAAGAAAAGAGCACCCCAAGGATGGGCCAGGCAGGAGGGAATAGACATGGGCTTTCAAACCACGCAGCAGAAGTCACCTGTCTCCTGCTTTTCCCGCCATGACCTCAGGGTCTAAGGTCAACACTCCACATCTTGTGACTGGCTCCCTCCCCTTCCTCCTCTGCTTTCCCCAGCGTCCACCAAGAATGAGTCCTGGGAAGCAACCGCCACACACCAGTCATCACAAGGAGGAGTGCTGGGCTTTTGCACCTAACCGAGCAGCCACACTTCAAAGAAAACACGCTAGTCGGGCCAGCAGGCTGTTTATTGTCTTTATTTTTTCACAAGCTTTGAATTCAGAAATAAGAGCCACGATAAGTCAGTTGTTAAGTAAAAATGGGGGTGATTACAAAGGAAAACTTTGTACAAAACTTTAAAAATCTGACTGCCCCATCAACCACCTCGAAGGGACCAGGAGCGGGGCCACGGGGAGCAGCCCTCGCCCCATCGTTGTCAGCCCTGATGGGGGCGGGGAGACCCCTTTCTGAGTGTGAACCTGGCTAGGCCTGAAGTCGGAGTTGGCTGGAAGGACACACACAGACCAGAAGACGGCATGGCGAGTCACAAGTGCCACGGAGACCAGGGTTTCTGACACAGGACGTGGATGGTGTTTCTCTGCACACACTGGAAGGCTCCCCTGCCTCTCTGAGAATTCACAGAAGGTTCTCGAGGCGGGTGGGGGTGGGGAGGAGTGGGGCAGGCGGACTTGGGGTGGGGACAATGAGTAAACATCTTTGCGTGGAGAGTTCTGGAATCACCCCTGAGGGCTCGAGGTCTCGGCATTGGGTCTACGTGGGTCCTCGGCGATGTCCCATCAGACGCGCTCACAGACTGCACACATAATTTAGTAACATGCATCAACTATCCTAGAACAGCTACAAGGGGGCAAAAGGAACCACCCAGAGATTCATGGAGCCCGTGGAGTCAGAAGTGGGAGGGACAGTACAAGACGCTGCTAGAACCTGTGTTCACTAAGGAGGGAAATGGAGACCCATGCTCTGAAGTGGAGTCAGCATGAACACACGACCGTGGGGCAAGGAGTTTCCAAGCAAACACACCACACTAGTACCACTTCTTCCTAAACAAGAGAGGAAAGAACATCATTCAATTTTCCCCCCATCAGTACCAAATAAAACTGCGGGTTTCCCAAACCCTGACAGGGAAAGGAATGGACAGTATTCCTAGAACGCTTCACGCTGGAGCTCAGCCATCCGCCCATCGGCCTTCAGCCCAGACTGGTGATGTTGGAGCGGCCACCAGGGGGCGCGACGATGCGGTGGCCGGTGCGCCGGGGGTTGTTGTCGTCGATCTGGGCACCTGAAAGAGACGAATTTAAAAATGGAGCTTCCCTATGACCCTGCAATTCAACTACTGGGTATTTAATCCAAAGATACAGATGTAGTAAAAAGAAGGGCCATCTGTACCCCAATGTTCATAGCAGCAATGGCCACGGTCACCAAACTGTGGAAAGAGCCAAGATGCCCTTCAGCAGATGAATGGATGAAGAAGATGTGGTCCATATATACGATGGAGTATTATCCCTCCATCAGAAAGGTTGAAGACCCAACCTTTGTATCAACATGGACGGGACTGGAAGAGATTATGCAGAGTGAAATAAGTCAAGTAGAGAGGGTCAATTATCTTATGGTTTCACTTACTTGTGGAGCATAAGAAATAACATGGAGGACATTAAGAGAAGGAAAGGAAAAGTGAGTTGGGGGAAATCGGAGGGGGAGACAAAGCATGAAAGACTGTGGACTCTGAGAAACAAACTGAAGGTTTTAGAGGGGCAGGGTGGGGGATGGGTGAGCCTGTTGGTAGATACTAAGGAGGGCATGTATGGCATGGAGCACTGGGTGTGGTGCATAAACAATGAATCTTGGAACGCTGAAAAGTAAGAAAAGAAACAAAGAGAGCCAGTCACCACTGACAGGTTCCACAGGCTACTCATGAGGGAGGCTGAGCCCTCGTCCCAATACGCCCTCCAAGCCTCTCCACACTGTGGGGTTCAGTCCAGGTTCACCTCTGCAAAGGCTCCCCAACACCCATGGGGTTCACTGCTCTCTCCTCTCTGTGCCCCCCTCAGGCCCTGAGGTGACCCTCTTGCAACCCTGAGCACCCTGCACTATTTCTCGCCTGGTGTCATGTTCTTGAACCACGTGGGCAAGCACCTATTGAGTGCTTACTGTGTGCAGGCACAAGCCTGGTGCTTTAATATGTGTGTTTGAGTTTAGGGTAGACAGCAGTCTTATGAAGGGGGAAGTGTTTACTCCAAATGTATGGACAAGGAATTGGAAGCTCAGGTCATGCACTTTGTGGGGGCAATGCTGGAGGGCAGGCCAGCCAGAATTCCAGTCCCAACTGGTTTGTCTCCACAGCTCGGGCTCCTACAGGAGTTAGAACAACACACAGCAGTGCCCGAGGCTCCAAAGGTGTTTTTTGCACAGTATGCATAGCCGTGCACGTGTGGATGTGCACGTATGAGTGCGTGTGTGCATGCATGAGAACTACTTGAATCTGGATTTACCCACCTTGTTTGCAACGGCCACATCTGCATGGGGGAGGGGCATCATATTTTTTGTTTTCAGTTTGCCAAAACAACCATTTGTTCCAACCTTATACATTCTCTGGCCGTTAAAGATGTAAAGTTCCAGCATCAAGCGCAGTGCCTGTGCTCAGCAGATATGGATTCGGTGCGTAAGCAGTGACTGATGGACAAAGCCAGAAGGACGGATGGCATGAGAGGGAACTGGAGTCCAGTCCAGAGACAGGTTCCAGGACAGATCGTGTCTGGAATCTGGGGGACTTGGAATTGGACCCACCTTCCCTTGGCCTTCACTTCCTTTTCTGTAAAGTGAGAGGAGCAGAGACGAAGTACCCTCCATCCCCGCCATGTCTGATCTCTAAAAGTCACTATGGGTGTAGCGTGGCAAGCTCCCTTGGTAGACACTGTGTCTTCCTGGTAAGCCAGGAACTTCTTCAAGTCCAAGAACCAGAGATCAGGCTTAGTGCTCAATCCCCGTTTCCCTCATGATCCCCTCCACCTTGGTTACCTGAGCACTACTCTGATAGCACCTGTTGGTCACAAGAACCCTAGGGCACTCAATCAGCTGCATCTCTAGAAAGTGACATTAAGCAGGTATTGAAAAGCCACTTATGAAGTCATTCCTGATGTCAGAAAGTCCCTATGGTGCTGGTAGCAAATGAAGTCACCTGCTAACCTGCTGGGAGGCAGGCTGGGGCAGCGCAGTGGGTCTGGATCCAGTGAGCGCCGAGCTGGGGCATGGGCTGGTGGGCCAGCCCTTCCCGCAGACTGTTCATTTCATTGTTTCTCCAGTTCTAAAGGGGCAGAGTTCCCCCCACCATACCTAATAACAATCAAGAGTTGTGACTGGAGGAGAGGTCCAGTCTGCAAACTCCACGTTTCTTCACCCTCATGGCTTGTCCTGGCTCTGTGTCTAATCCCCGTTGTGCTGACTGAACATCCCATGAAATACGTGAGTGGTGTTTTGGGTCCATTGGTGGAAAACATACTAGTTCTTTTTAAAGACTTGAATCACACTCATCGTGTGAGAAACTCTTGCACTAAGGCTTGTGAGAAGTAAGATAAGTTGAAATGGGGATCCCACCACCACCACTTATATCTCCCACTGTCTAATCTCTGAGACGGACACTCCCCCGGATGGAGGGCAAGTTGTCACCCCACAATTTAAATGGCTATTCATTTCTCTCTCTGCTTCCCCATTCTCATTTGCCAAACATATTAGCTTCTCTGTTTAAATGGTTTTCATTCCTACTAGATCTGAGTCTACAAATGAGGGGCCACTGACAAATCTTGGCCACTACTTGTTTTTGTACAGTCCATGGGCTAAGAATAGTTTTTTACATAGTTTTTTTACACTTTTCAATGGTTGCCTTTGAAATGACTACTTAATATAATACCCTAACTTTTACGTCTTAGCTCACAAAACCTAGACCATTTACCCTCCAGTCCTTTAAGACAATATTTGCTGACCTGCCGGAGCAGACTGGGGGCTGCCCAGCTGTGTCTTATCCATCGCCATATTCCTAGAACATAGGCCAGCATAGAAACACGCTAAAACCTCAAATACTCCCGTGGACAAAATTTCGGGGGAACAAAATTCCCATTCAATTCCAGCGTGTGCATGTGTGCCCTCATGTGGCGAACTGTTGAAACTGCAGCATCCTAGGGTCCGAGAGACCAGGTTCGGCTTCCGGCGGAAGGCACGCTTAAGGATGAGCTCAAGGTCAATTTTTGTGCAGACTTCATCACCAGGGTTAGGTGTCTCTGTGTAGTCCCTGTGGAGCCCCTCTGCTTTCTGACTTACCCCCGCCCGTTTGGGCACTCCCAGGAGGGGAGGAGATGGGGCTCCCCACCTGTTCCTTGCTTTCTCCTCTGTAGCCCAAGGGGACTACTCGGAAGTGGGCATGGGGAGCCTCTTACCTGATAAACTGAAGTTGGACTGGTGGAGGTTTCTGATGGGCGGTGGCTGGTGTTTGGAAGGCGAGGACTTGGCAGAAGGAGCAGGAGTCGCATATTTGGGTGTGGCTGGGACCTCGTACACAGGACCATCGTACATGCCCCTGGGAACACCTTGTAACCCTGAAACCTAAACAAAGGAAGGGGAGGGGGACAGATGGGCAAGATGCACCTGAGCCTTCCCATTCAGGGAGCCAGAGCTTTGCGGCCGGACAGTGACCAGAGGGCACCTCGGGGACATGCACCCATGTGTGGGTACACATGTACACGCACCGCCATATACATGCACCCCTATATAACCCAATACACAAAGACATGCACACACACACAGAGCTCCATACAAAAGGACCCCAAACCCATTTTCAAGAGGAAAAACTCTCCCTGCATGCCCCATCTCCCTCAAGGACCACTGAATTATCTATGGTCTTGCAGAAGGCGAGCCCAAGACAAAGATTTGGGGGGAGCTAGTTTATTTGGGAGGTGATTCCAGAAAGGAGGAGGGGGAGAGGAAGGGAGAAAATCTAGCACATGGTGGGGTGATCGGACTACCTCTGAGGGCAGCCGGCTCAGGGAAACCATGAAGTGAACATCTGCTCAGACCCTCTGGTAGGTGGGGTATGGACCACAGTCTCCATCCCCACAAGTCGAGCACTGGCCCGGGGAAGCCCTACATCCCTGGCTATAGGTCTGGCCACCTTTCTGTTCTCCTCTTCACAATACCTGCTTCCCGCATCTCTGGGCATCCTTCCATTCTAGCTGGTTCCAAACCTGCCTCCCCATGACCTTCAGAGACCTCCTCCAAGCTCAGCTCCGCCAGAGACAGGTTCAGGTCCTGTCCCTCACCTGGTGTGGCTCCTGTCCTCTGCCCCCAGGCACATAGGGAGGGAGTGCCCTGCACGGGAATTCAGGTCCCTGCGGATGAGGGCCTGGCATACAGACCAGGCACCTGCTCTTGTGGATGTGGCTTCTAACCACAGGCCTCAGAGTCACACCAATGTAAAGGAAATGAAGCTGGCCCCAGTGTGCTGGTGCCCCTTAGTGGGCATGCAGCCCCGAGTTTGCACAAGTCTCCTTATCTCTAGCATCCTGCTCCGGTCCCTCGGCCACCCCAGCTCTTCATGCCATTTCCCAGATCGGACTTGCTTATTCTCCATCCATCCTTTCCCTAACTGACACACAATGTCCGCGTGATTTGGAATCTTTGACCCGGGGTGATACACCCTACAGGACACAGAAAGGCCTGAGCATTGTAATGTGGGCCTCAGAGTCTGGGGTATCATGTTTCCAGGCTTTTCCATCAAAATCAGTGGTGATAGCGGGGGTCGTTTATGAAGCACAAGAAAAGCAGGACCACACACAGGAGGGTACACAGACATGTGCACACATGTCCATGCATACACATGTACACACAATCCATGCACATACATCCACGCACACACGTGAGCACCCACACCCACACACATGTGCACACCACACATCCATGTGCACACTTGCACACCCGCATCCATGCATACACACCTGTACACAAATGTGCACACACCCATATGCATCTGTGCATACATATATGCATGCACACACACTGCACACACATACACACACATGTGCACACCCCCACATCTATGCACACATGCACATACATGTACCTGTGTGCACACATCCATGTACACACATGTAGGTATATACACCCCCACACAGAAGTACACATATACATGTATAGATACATCTATGCACACACACACATTTACACACATACACAAGCTGGCCCTTCCAGCAAATGTCAGCCATTTACTGTGGGAAGCAGGTGGCCAGAGTGACAGGAGGGACCCAACTAAGGAAGATGATGGGGCCACCAGAGGGAGTTTGCGTGAACTGAGAGCAAGCTCCGTGAACCATGCTGGAGAATGGATGGAGCCTGTGACATGCCCTTCAACGGGGCATCATGTGTCCCTGCCGAGACTCTTCCAGGAAAGTGGGAAAGAGAGATGCAGAATGGAAGGGCAGGGGAGGCAAGAAGAGAGGGCAGGTCTGAAAGGTGTGCGAGGCCGTTCTGCCATCCCTTGAGGAGCCTGGGGGTGATTTTTCCCAGAAGGGCAAAGCCTAGAGGTTCCAGCATTCCTGCTGTGTGACACTGGCCAGCCCACTGCTTCAAGCACCAGAGGAGGGTCCTAACGCTCAAGGAGGGGCTGCCCAGGAAGCCGAGATGATGTGGGACATGTGCCCCAAAAGAGCTCCATTCAGTGTTACTCCGGCTGCCCCTCCCATCCTACATGGGCACACCCCTTTACAGTCTGCAAAATCCTGGGACATCGACCACGCCCCAAGACTCCGGCAGGGCAGGGTGACAGCTCCTGTGGCCATGACTTGTTCACGCTGCACGCTCTGGACCCACTCACCTTGTTCCTGATCCTGACGCGCTGGTAGAGGTACTCGGGGAAAGGCTTCCGTGGGATAAAGCGACCCACACCCTTGTTGACGTTAATGTTGCCGTCCTCGAAGACGATCTTGCCCTGACTGATGACCACCAGCGGGGAGCCGTGGCACTCCATGCCCTCGAAGATGTTGTACTCCACAGCCTGCACGGCCAGAAGCACAGCAGAGCCCTTACCACCTGCCGCAGGGGTGGAACCCTCCGGATGTCCTCCCACAGGCACTTCCTGCACTCGCCCTCGGGAAACGTTCTCTGGAACCCTGTCTTCTTCCCTTCGGTGTGCCTTCCTCAGCAGAATCAGCCCTCGCTCACCCTTGGCCATTTAGGCTGAAGGTGGTTTTGTCTCATGAACATGAACACGTCCCCTCTCCCCCCATTGTCTGGCAATGTGGCTGCTCTGACCACAATGGGCATTTTTCTGTCTTTTTAAAAAATACCTTCTTTAAGGTAGTTTCTATAATTAAGTTACTGGGTTAAGAGATATTGAGCTTTGGTAGGGTACATGTTGCCTACTGCCCAGTTATTTTCCAAAGGCATCAGACCAACCAACAACCGTGACAGGGCAGCAGGGGAGAGAGACACTTCCTTGATTTCGTGTCCGTAAACTCCCCTCCAGCACAGAATAAGGTCATTTTTATATTTTTGATTTCTTTCTTTCTTTTGTTTTGCTAATTTGAAAGACAAAATATGTTCTTAGAAATACCCATTCCTTTCATAACCCCTAAAGGGAATCTAAGTACCACTGGGCAACTGTTTTTTATTATTTAAAAAGTAGGTCATCTAGACAGTAAAATGAAAAATCAAAAAGCACAAGCGACATTTGATTTTAAAAAGTAGGTCTCTCTGCTATCTCAGACTGAGACACCTGCCTTCAAGAGAGTCTCCTGAGCCCCCGGATATTTTTGGAGCATGAACAATAGTCTCGGCATTGCAAGAGCTCCGTCTAATGGGTTTCACCCAAATTTTTCTCCTGACCTCAGAGATTGTTCCATATCGGCACAGGTTACTATTAAAACTGTTTTTAACACCTTTTAAATCGCCGTGCTGTATTCCCTAGAGGGAGAATTTATTTATCGGTTCCCAGAGATGGAAAACCAGATGGTTTCCCTGCTTTCGCTGAAGCCCGTACTGAACCACACTTCTGCATGTCCACACTGGCATGTGTGAGCCCCTTTCTAGATGTGGAGTTGGAGCCAAAGAGTAAGTGGATTTTTAACTTTGATAGATTTGTGCTCCCTCACGTGCCTCCTGCCATCCAACCCCACCTGTGCCCCTTTAACCAGCTGGGTCTCAGTCACTGTGTGGGTGAGAAACATACTCCTGAGATTTGCATTTAGTTAATTACTAGTGAGACTGGGTCTGTTTTGAAAGCTGTATACGTTGTTTGTATATTTCTTCTTGCGTAACTGTGTTTCCACACAGTTTTATGGGTTTTTTTTTAGGTTTATTTATTTATTAGGTTCTGTTTATTTATTAGGTTCTTGGTATTTTCTTCCTAGTTTCTAAGGACACTTGTGATGTTAGGGAATTTATCCATTGTTTTGTCCTGAGTCTCACCTGGCTGTCTGTCCTCTGCCTTGGGATCTCATACAAGGTAATAATTATTATTATTTTTATGCCACACTGTGGGGTTTTTTGGTTTAATTTGTACATAGTCAATGCTCACACAGGCTAATCTTCCTCTTTACGCTTTCTAAGTTTTGTGTCTAGCTTAGAAAGATCTTCTCCCCTTCAAAACTATCATTTCTAAACACATGGTTTATTCTAATCCTTTGGTAGCTTTCATTTCAACCTTCAGTCCATTCTGTGGTAAAGAGCATGGCGGAGGTCTGGCCTTCTGGGTCTGCTGCTGGAACCCACTGGCTGATAACTGCCTCTGTCTGGCCAATCTCAACTTCCTCCTGCTTTGTAAACCCAATTCTCTCCTGTGATCGGGCTGCCACCTGGAGGTCCCCTCTGTCCTACGAACAGCAAACTGCCTCAATGACTGTAACTATACAACCTGCTTCAAGAACGCGGATGAGGGTGCCTGTGTGCTCAGTCGGTTCAGTGTCTGACTCTTGGTTTCAGCTGAAGGCATGATCTTTGGGTTTTGAGATCAAGCCCCATGTAGGGGTCCGTGCCCCTCCCCCTTTTCTCTCTCTCAAATAAATAAATAAAATCTTAGGAAAAAAAAAAAAGAAGAAGAACTGGGGTGAGCAGGGCTTGCCCCCTTATGTTCCAGAAATGTCTGACTAGTCTCACATTTAGCATTGAGGACCTCTGTTTTTCCAGCTAAACAACAATTCCATTGAGTTTTCTGATGGCATTGCTTCAAACTTACAAATGAAATTAGCAAGAATTGCTCTTTGCTCTACTGAATCATTTTTGTGTAAAAGAACTTGTGTATATAAAAGTCTTTAGTTTTTATTGTTACTAGGAACAGGATTTTGATTTCCATTCTATTTTTCAAAATGCACTTGAATTACTTCATAGAAAAGATATCCATTCTTCCTACTGGTTTGTAATCGGCCAGTGGGTTCTCTTATCATTGCCCCTGGATTCTGGGAGCATGCTCGGGGGTTCAGGGAAACGACTGGGTCCACACACACCTGCTGACACTGAGACACACTCTGGGTCGGCAGCTGCTTCCCAGGACCCAGGCAGATGGTCTGCCCTCAGCTGTAATGTTTGCTAACCTAATGCTTCCTGAATCACCCTGAAGAGACCCACTATGTGCTGACTCATGTTCCAATGAAGTCCAAATACGGAGCATGAGTGACGCTCTGAAGTCAGTGAGGAAACAAGCCGCTGAGCCACCGGTCGAGACTGGCTGACCTCCTGGCTCACACGGCCCCACATGGCCTGCTATTCCTCATGCTGGAAGGACACGATGTGCGCTATCACGCCCCTCTTAATCGGGGAGTTCTGGCTTACCCCCTACAGATGCCACATTCGAGATCTGGCCACTACATGGGGTTTTAAAAGTTGTTTCCTTGCCTAAAAGTAATATGTGAATGATGTAATAATTCAAACAGTGCAAAGGATAACAATTAACATGAACAAAACTGGGGTGCCTTGGGTGGCTCGTTTGGAGTAAGCATTTGCCTTTGGCTCAGGTCATGATCTCAGGGTCCTGGGATTGAGTCCCATATCAAGGTTCCTGCTCAGTGGGGCATCTGCTTCTCCCTCTCCCTCTACCCGTTCATGCTCTATCTTTGTCTCTGTCTCTCTCTCTCAAATAAATAAGTGAAATCTTCAAAAAACAAAAAAACGAACAAAATTGTCATCTCCCATCTGGGAGCCCCAGGTCCCTCGTCTCTACCCTAGAAAGCAGTTACTGGTCCTTGGTTCTTTTGTGTCCTATAAAAGATAGCAGGACACTGACAAATGGGGAATACGTTTATGTCCATGAAGAGATAATTGTGCTCTATCCGGGCAAGGGAGCGTTCTTCAGCCATAAGAAGGAATGAAGTACTGGGGCCTGGGCGGCTTTGTTCGTTCAGCATCTGCCTTCGGCTCAGGTCATGATCTCAGGGTCCTGGGATTGAGCCCCACATAGGGCTCCCTGCTCAATGGAGAGTCTGCTTCTCGCTGTCCTTCTGCCTGCCCCTCTCCCTCTCGTCCATGCTCTCTCTCCTCTCCCCCAAATAAATAAATAAAATCTTTAAAAAAAGAAAATGAAGTAGAAGCACACACACAGTGTGGACAAGCCTCAACACCATGAAGCCAAACGAAAGAAGCCAGACACAAAAGGCCACACACTATGGGATTCCTTTTTTGTGACTGGTCCAAAATTGGCAAATCCAGAGAGAAAGAAATCAAATCCCTGGTCAAAGGGGACCGGGAGAGGGGAGAACGGGGAGTGACTACTAATGAGTCTGGGAGGATGTACAACCTTCTGAATACACAACTACACAAATACACAAACCACCACAGTGTCCACCTGGGTGTGGGCTTAGGGGCAGTGAGAGGTGGGGTGGCCCACGGCCTGCCACCTGCCATACCATCTCAAAAGTTCTCTTGATGGGACCCTTCCTGACCCTAGGAAACATGTGTCTCTCCTGTAGGACCAGACCCCACTTGACACACACACGTCACGGCATTCACAGAGATTCAAGTGGGATCGTGTGCATGCGAGGTGGTAAGTGTGGAGAATGGGGTACACCTTTCTCTAGGGAGGTGATCTCAGTCTCATTTCCTCCTGATCCTGTCACCGGGGATGGGAAGTGGGGGGTGAAGGATGCCAGTGTGTCACTAGGGAGCACTGATTACCATAAACACGACAGCCAGCTGATAAGTGGGACAAGACTTCTACAGCCCCATGCCAACTCCCTGGGACCTGAGGGCCAAGCCCATGAACTGCTACGAAGGGTTCTTGTCACTTTCTTATGAGACTTCCTTGTCCTCATGCATGTGGTCTCACCTCTCCTAGTAGGTAGCCCCTAGGAGGCTGGGAAGCTGTGCCTGTGTGACAATGAGGACCTCACAGGATGATGGGCTGTGCACACACTCTTCCCGCTGGCCTGTGTCCTGTAACAGACATAGTGGGCCGGGGTACAGGATGTGGTCTTCTATGTTTCTGACATTAGGACATTAATGTGGACATTAATTTGGACCCAAGATTACAGCTGCCCTTGCAGAGCAGGCTTTTGAAGCAAGCAAGGAGGGAGGAGAAGATGACTCACGTCTCTTTGCATCCTAGGTTTGCTGGCAGAGTGAGAAAGTCAAGAGCACATAGGATACAAAGCACAGAAATAACCCATGGCCATAGGCTTGGTGCCTGGAGCTCAGAGAGCGTGCACCCCTGCAGTGTGCTCACACACAGAGGGCTCTAGGCCCAACCCTTTCCTTTGTCGAGTGTTAGCAGTGACCCCAACGTGAACAAGGAGATCTCTGAGATAGGAGATCAAACCCTTTCTAGCTTGATAACTAGGTTGGAGAAAGAATCTTGGACCTAATACTTCTCTGAGCTTGAGAATGCAGCGTCCAGGGCAGAGCCCACCAAGAGAGAGAGACAGAGAGAGGGAGAGAGAGAAAACGCATCAGTAACACATCAGTAACTTAGCCGAGGCTGCTCAAAGCCAGTCTCTCCAACTGGCAGAGAAACGTGAAGGACTGAGTCATGCCAGACATCAGATCACATCCTGGTTGGAAACTCCGTAAATCATTTTCAACCAGAGGCTTCTAAAGTGGTTGCCAAGCGAGAATTGCTCACCCAGATCAGGAGCATCTTGGGTAAGCCAGGACTTACCGACTTGTGACTTTTGGCTGTTATGGTCTTCACCTTGTCAGGGTCCCAGATGACCACATCAGCATCCGAGCCCACAGCAATCCGCCCTTTCCTGGGGTACAGGTTAAAGATCTTGGCTGCGTTGGTGCTGGTGATAGCAACAAACTGGTTCTCATCCATTTTGCCAGTAGCCTAAAGGCAAGATCTGCTGATGAGAAGAGCCGCCCCCATAACAGGGCTGGGGAAAGGGCAGGCAGGGAAAAATCTAGGCCAGCTGACAGGAGTCCTTGAGAGGAGTCTGAAATTTTTTCCTCCCCTGCTGAAAACAGGCCATCTGAAAGGGCACCAGGGCCTAGCCCCATTGGAGAGGAAATGTAACCGACCACGCAGAAGCATGCTGACCTTTGCTCGATGGACACTGTGCCATCTTGTCAGGCCCATTGGGCCCAGGTTTAATAGAAAATGAAAACCTTTGGTTCAAGTCAGGGACCAGAATGTGATGTGGAGTGTCCTAATACAATAAGCACCCTCTATACCCAATGTCAACCCAGGGCACAGGTTTTACAAAGTCACCTTTACAGGCACACAAAACTAAGGAAAACATTTTGCATCCTTAAAGAATACAGGACAACTGTCAGGCCTGCAACTGCAGAGGAACCCACAGGACCCGTGCTGCTCTTTTAAGAGTCACACCCTTCCTCACGTGCCCTCCGTATGCATTCTCTCTTGCCTCAAAGCAAGGAAGGGAGGAGCATTAAGAATCGGTGGTGCAGGGACGCCTCGGTGGCTCAGTCGGTTGAGAGTCCAACTCTTGGTTTCAGCTCACGTCATGATCTCATGGGTCGTGGGATCAGGCGCCACATCAGGCTCCACTCTCAGACGGGAGTCTGCTTGAAGATTCTCTCCCTTTGCCCCTCCCCCCACTTAACTCTGGCACTCTCACAAATAAATAAATCTTAAAAAAAAAAAAAAAGGAACCAGCAGTGCACTATGTGCTAGCTTTTGATGGGCCACTTAGGGTGCTTCTAGAATGTTCCTAGGGATAGAGAAACAGGGAGCGCCTTACCACTGCCTTATCCCAGACAACAGTCATCCGCTCCTCTATCCCATTGACGCCCTCAGGGATCAGAGTGAAGTTGTCCTTGCCCACCGCCTTCTGGGCAGTGCTGTAGGGACAGTGGCCGCTGCCTGTGACCTGCAGGTCTCCACTGCAAGGATGAAAACAAGGTAGGGGTCAGACCTGAGTTCAGGTGGAACTTCAGGCACCCAGTACTGGCTATGAAATGAAAACCCCAAGAAATTCTGGGGAGAGGATCTGGGGCATATCATGGGCATTGGTGAGTGACATCAGAAGGCCCCTTGCTGGGAAGGCTCTGTCAGTGTGGGCTCTGGGCTCTCTCAGTGAGGCTCCCTAGGTGGGCCTCCTCTTCTTCGCTCTGAAGAGCAGAAACCCACCCAAAAAAGGTGGCAAGTCAGGTTCACTAGGGGGTGAAGCCAGATAGGGCTTCGCCTTGGGGCCTGTTGTGGGGACTTCTCTTCCATGTTGAAAGGAAAGGATCCTGGAGGTCTCTAGGCAGAGGATTGGCTTGGTCTGACTTGGGGTCTAAAATCTGGGTGCTGGTTGGGAATAGACTATGTCATGGGCATGGAAGGGACAGCACAGAAATAGGCCTGTCAGAGGCGAACCAGGATGGCCGCAGCCAAGGGGGCAAGAAGTGGTCAGATCCCGGGGCCTTTGGCTTGTGTCCTGCCCTCTTCAGAGATGGGCAAGACTGTGACAGCAGCAGCTTTGTGGGGGAGATGGCAGTCTCCCCTCCAAGATGGACTTGGAGCTGCCCCACAGACATGGGGCTGCAGGCAACAAGTAAGCCCGTGGATATGCAAGTGAAGGGATTCTGCATCACGCGGGAGAAAGAGGTTTCCAGGGTAGGCACACACCCTCACACCCCTTTGGCGCTCCTTCTGACCAGAAGCCAGGACTTCTCCCCTAGCCAGCAAACTCCTCCTCATCCTCTAGCTCCAGGCCCAATATTGCCTCCCCCATGAAGCCTTCTGCAAGTCTCCTGGCTCTGAGCATGTGGTTCTGCTTCCAGAACAGCCTGCACACCACACCACTTAGCATTCTCTTAGACCTAAGTGCTACTTCCTCACACTGCCCAACAGCAGGGAAGGGACCAATGCAGCTGTGCTCCTACTGTGTGCACATACCCAGGGGGTGCTTTGCAAGAAACAGTAGCCACATGCTGAGCCCTCAATTCCAGGCCATATTCCTACACTGTCTATAACCAGCCCCACACCAGATACAATGTTCTCCCCCACTCTGCCGATAGGTAAACCAAAGCAGAAAGCCATGGCAGGTTATGTGACAAACCCAGGGTGAATCCTGGACTCTCATGCCTAATCTTGGGGGCTTCCCAATATACCACCATGTACCCGGGACCGCCCCACCCCCACCCCTTTGGCTCTCACCAGGCCAGCAGGGAGGTCAAGTAGTCAGGCGTGGTGGGGTCTGGGCTCAGGGGAGGGGAGGTCACGAATGCCGCTGCCTTGGCCCAGTTCTTACTCCAGTAGTGGGTGCCATCCGTCCCCAGGCTGGCAGCAATGGGCTCACCAAACACCAAGGGGCCTGTGGGGACAAACACAACACACAATCAAGGACAGGTGGTCTCTTGGGGTGAGGGGGGTTGGGTAGCATAGAAGTAGAGGGTCAGAGACAGGAGAACAATGGTCTGAGGGGCAAGTTGTCATCTGTCCTTCTTCCCTGCATCACCATACAGTCTGCTGACTCCGGGCCACCAGGCAGTTAGCATCGGCTGACCTCCCCAGCAACCTCCCGGACTGGGAATGCATTTCGTATTTGGATGGGACCATTATGCCCTTTGGCAGACTTGTCATTCCAGGCCCAGGGACGGAACCGGCTGTCTCAGTGTGGATTCTGCCAGAAGCCGATCTTCCAGCAAAGGGGTCGAGTTCAAGCGTTTTACTTGGGAGGTGATTTCAGGCAGCACCGGCTGGGGATGGAGGAGGTGACACAAGGCTGAGAGAGAAGCCGAGAACAGGTGTATAATCACCAAGTCACGGCCAAGGGCACCTGCAGCTCAGGGCCACCAGGGCCTCTGGGAGACCACTGATGGCACCTCAGGACCATCCCACCCCCATGGTGAGGGAGCTGGGCTGCATAGCCACCCACCCACCCCTTAAGGGCTAATTCCAGAACATCCGCTTTCCAGGAATTCCAGCCTCCTTCCAGGGAGCAGGTCTGCTCACAGAGACGGATGTTACCTGGATACAGGCATCTGCCCAAGGCCACCGTGGTGGCCCGGCGCAGCGACCAGGCTGCCCGAGAGTCAGTCCCGCAGCGATGGGAATGTTCTCTCTCCCTGCCACTCAAGACGGCGGCCACTAGCCTCCTGTGGCTCTTGAGCGTGTGAAATGGGGCTAGCACAGCCCATAGAAGGCATTTACAATTGTACTTAGTTTTACATAATTTAAATGGAAACAGCCACATGGGACTGGCAGCCACCATATCCCTCCACATGGCCAGGACCTGCGTGCTTACTACTGCTTCCAAACTGCTGTCACTGCTCTGCCTCAGTTTCCTTATCCTTAAAATGGGGCCAGTTCTAAGCAAGCTGTGTCTACTAGAGTGCTCTCTTTCAATGCCTCTGCCAGCTTTCCCTGAAAAATACTAAGACAAGGTATTGTGGGTTCACAGTGGCTCTGGCCCCACATGGTAACTGCCAGCCCCATGCGGCTGTCCGGCCCCTGATGCTGGTCGGAATTGAGGCATGCTGGAACATGACACACTAGATTTCAAAGACAGCACACAACAGTAACACAAAATAACTCTAATATTTTTCATGTAATTACATGTTGAAGTAAGAGTTTGGATGCATGAGGTTAAAAACATATTATTGAAGGTATTTTTAAAAATAGAGTTAGTAATGCTTCCCATTTAGGGCTCCCATGAGAAACAGGGAGGCTCAGGCATACAGCAGTTGCTCAGTGACGGCTGCTGGCTTGTTGGTTTCCACCCCGCCTTCTGCACTGACCCGCAGCTCCCTGGTCAGTCTCATGTAATGCAGAGAGGGACCAGCCTCTCTGCATTGGCAAATGTCCACCAGGCACAGCCTTCGTATAATGTGTGCTACCCCTCCTCTGTCTGTTGGTCTGTCTGTCATTCTCTCTCTCTCTCCCTGAGTTTGGGATGGAAGCTGCTTTGGGAGCCTTCTTCATTCTTGGTCTGGTGACTGATGGGAGACTGTGGACATCCCTGTTAAGGAGGCTGGGGGCCTGCCCTCGGGCCCCTGCTGTGAGTCTCCTGCAATCAGAATGTGCCCACTGAGCCCTCCTCCAACGGTCCTCAGCATGGCAGGCAGCCTGGTACTAGGGTCCTACTTGGGAGGTGAGGGCACCCGGGCAGGAAGTGAATAGCCAACTTGGAGCAAAGAATGGCATCCAACACACACAGAGTCCTGGGATCCTGCCAAGGACTTCTCATCTATGAGCCTGAAGACTTCACATCTTAGAGACAAAGCAGCAGACGTTCGGTGTGGTTCAGTGGGGCACTGTCTTCGAGTTGGGTGACTGGCCTCCTGAACCACACTCTCCTGATGTCCAGCATGGGGCTGCGCCCAGAACCTCTGGCTCTGGAAATCCATCTTCTTCCTTCTCAACCCAGACCCAAGACCCTGCACAGGCCCCACACCTGACCTTGGATGCAGGCACCAACCATGGGGCCCTAGACAGGAGACCCAGGATGATGTGTCCAGAGGGGACCAGAAAGAGGGTAGGCAGGATCCCAGAGCTGATGCAACCGGCCCCAGCACTGACTTAATGAGATCCCCCCTCCCCCACCACCCAGAACAGAACTGGAACAATACAGAGCTCTTTAAAATACATGGTCTCAGGGTACCCATGGGGCTCAGTCCATTGAGCGTCTGACTCTTGATTTGGGCTCAGGTCATGATCTCAGGATCATGAGATAGAGCATATGATTCTCTCTCTCTCAGCAAGTAAACAAATTAAAATAAAAATATAATACAGGGTCTCATCCGATCCTACAAAGTGGGATAATTTACCTATAAGGGCTTAGGCTGCTGGAAATTGACAGGGTGTCTCTGCCCTGGGCAGTGGCCCCATCAGTGAACTTGACCTGCTGGACAAGCCCCCTCCTTAAGGCCCACAGGAGGCCGGGGCGCCGGACTGCATACCTTTCTTCCTGGCCAGGGTGATGATGTCCGCCGCACTTTTGCTCATCACCTTCGTGATGTACACTGGACAGTTGATGCGACCAGCGATGGTGATGGCCCGAAACACAGCCTCAGCCTCTAGCTGGGGACACAGCAATATGCGGGTCACGAGAGGGAGGGGCAGAGGTGAGCCCCCCAGCCCCTAGGGCTCTCCGTGAATCAGAGCCCTTCTGTTTTCCTTAATTAAATGTAGCCAGAGGCAAATCTACTGCTTCAAGGCAGAAAAGTAACAGATTTTTTAAAAGAAAGGAAAAAAGGAGTCCAAGTGTATTTGGTTCAAGGATTGGAAGGCAGAATTTTGTTCATCTGCTTGCTTGGAAGCATGCTGAGTGTTCTGTGAGGAGGGGACAGACCAGGCAGGATAAAGCCTCAAAAGGCCCATAAAATGGTCCGTTACTTATAAAACACCTGCCATAAGTGAACACACGTGTCTGACAGACATTCCCGTGTGTCCCTCTAGACCAGTGCCGCGCAAACAATAGGACCAGATATGTTTTGTACTGCTTTGTTTTTAATTTTCAGTCTGCTGATGCTCCAGACGTGGTCCCAATGCTTGAGACGGACACTGAGTCCCACGGTGCTATAAGGGGTGTGTCAACACGGTCTTCAGGTCTGTCCTGATCTCACCAGGGACGAGGAACACCGCTCATGGGCCATGGAGCTCACGTGCAGACCACTGTGCTAGATCAACTTAAAAAGTCTATCTACCATGTCTTGTGGCCCCAGTGCCCAGCGCAAGGCCAGGCCCATAGCAGACACACGCGCGTGCACACGCACACACACACACACACACACACACACATCCATGCTCAAGTCTTAGAACACAGTGGGCAATGTGCAGGAGAAGCTGTTCTATTGGTTCTAGGTCTCGAATATGCGGCTCCATTTTTCTATCATCAAATACACAAAGTCCTCAGCAAGGATCCTTCTATCCAGTTATGATACTGAACTGTTCATGGGCCTTGGTGTGGAGCTTCTGGGCTCAGGGATAAGCAGGGTCTTCCCCTGGCTTCCCCCATTTTCCCCCAGGCCCCACAGGAAGCCAGGTGTGCTGGGATACTCCCGTCGGGGGAATGGGGATGGAGATGGGGGGCTCTGTTTGCTGTTTCAGCTGGAACAGCATCAGGGCGGGCCTTCAGTGTTATCAGAGTCACACCCCAGGGGAGGCCCCATTACCTCCTCGGGTCTGCTCAGAGCATGGCCCTCGGGACCTGTGATGCCCATTTCCAAGATCCGCTTCTGTTCCTGCAAGACAGGAGCACTGAGTTAGCGATTGTAGAACATCAGCCGGGAGAGGCCAGTCCTCCAGGCCCCGTTAGCAGACAGGCACCTGAGTCTTAGAGCTTATCCCAGCTCTGGGACAAGAGCACCTGTGTCTTAGAGCTTCTGCATGGAGTCAGTGAGGGAGCCAGCAAGACGGGGACCAGGGGTGCGGCCAAGCTCACTTCCTGGCAGGGGGCTCTCATCATTCCTCTTCCCAGTGTCGGCCATTCTAGCCAGCAAGCCTGTACTCCAGCTCGCCACAGAGCCTAGAAATGACTCCCTGTGGTAATGCCCTAGATTCAAACACATTTGCTTCAAGCTTTCCTTGCCAAAAAAAAAAAAATAAAAAATTTCTCAAAAAAGAAAAAAAAAAAGATGTTTTTTATATTGGCCAGATGTCAGCTGTGTTGCTAATTGTCACTTGCGTGGTTTCTGTAGCATTCTTGGGCACATCCCCACCATGGGTCCCCAGCCTGATCAGCCATGGGAAAAAACAAAACAAAACACCATAATTTCAACCGCATCTCAGGTTATTAAGCTTCAGCTTTATTGTAAGAATGTAAACCAGAAATGTCAAGATCTCATAGTCGGGTAGATTTCAGTAAACAATGAGATTATCTAAGCTACCAAAGACAGTCCTTACAGAGCATTTCTGTACACTACACAATGACTTACGACATGGAGAGATCAGTGTGCCAGACTGTTTAACCATCCCTTGCTATTTCTGCAGTGAAGAAGACAGGAAGCGAAGACGGTTGGAAGACAGAAGGACACAAGATGCTCTCATGGAGGAGAGCACAGATCACAGGAAGACTGGAACAGGATAGAAATGGTGGTCTGAGCCCGTGCATTCTTTTCATTCCCCCTCTGCAACCCCACAGAAGGGGCAGGGAAGGTACCCAAAAGCCACGAGAATGCAGAGCAGACAATGAAGACAAACTCTGGGAACCTGGGAAGTAGAGGAGCAAAGGGTGACATTTATTGGAACTGAGAAAGCTAAATCCTATGTGGGCAGCATGGAAAGCTGAGACCACACCCCCCTCCTCGACGTCAAGCCCAGGTGCTGGGGGCGCCCGGCTGCACATCTCACTCGTGGGCGTGTGGGGCTTGTTTGCTCTAGAAAGAGGTTTAGCAGTTACGACCAAAGCTGAGTATACAGGTAGACGCTAACAGAAACGCGAACCCAGGTTTAACAAAAGGCCAAACGAGAGTGTTCACACCAGCTTGATACACAACAGTCCCCAAATTTGAAACTACCCCAGGATCCATCAGTGAGAGAATACATTAGGACCTATTCCTGCCCTGGTATTCTACAGTGATGAAAAAAAGAAAACAATTTGTTGTTTCGTGGAAGACAAGGAGGAATCTCATAGATTGGAGCAAGAGAAGCCAGACATAAAAGAACACGTATCATATTGTTGCATTTTTATTAAGGGCAAAACTAGGCCAAACAGGTGTGTGTGGAGGGAGATCACTGAGAGGCCCCCAACAGGCCCACTTTCATAGCTCCATGCCCTGTGTAACCCCCAGGTTGCTGGACCTAGCACCTTGCTTCTAATGAACAGAACATGGACAAGAGAGATGTCCATGTCTCTGGCTGTCCCTGCTGAGATGACGTCACAAAGGACGTGACCTCCACCTTGTTCACCCTCCCCCCTTGCTCTTCCATCTGCTCACTGGGAAGGAAGCCAGCACCCCTGCTGGGGTTGCCCTCAGGGCAAGGAACCAAGCCGGCCTTCGGGGAGGAGCCAGCCAAGAACAGAGGGCATCCGTCTGAGCTTGCAAAGAACTAAATTCCAAGAACAAGCACTTGACTGCGGCAAGATGTCTCGCCCCAGGGTGGCCTTGAGGCTGGCCATGGCCCTGCCTGACTCCTTCACTGCAGCCTGCAACAGAACCCACTGAGCCACACCTGGGCTCCCGGCCCGTGGGACGGGACCTGAAATAATAAACGGTTATTGCTTTCACATGTGAAGTTTCGGGACCCGCAGTGAGGCAGCCACAGAGAACTAATGTAGATGGTGGTGGCCTGAAGGAGGGTGTTACCATGAAAACACCTGAGGCTGTGGGGATGGCTCTGGGACCAGGCAGTGCAAGGGGGGCACGACTAGAGAAAGAGCGAAGTGGCCTGGAATGGACTGGACCGTCGGGAGAAAGATGGACCTTGAGCACCTTGGCAGGGAGAACTTGAAAGGGAATGAGGACATTATTGGAAGCTGAAGCCTGCATTGGAGTCTACTTTAAAAGAAAGAAAGAAAGAAAGAGAAGAAAAAAAGGAACCAGGACGAGATTGTCTTGAAAATTCTCTGCTTCTCCGAAGAGCAAAAGATAGTACAATCAAGAAATGTCTTCTGGGGGCACCCGGGTGGCTCAGTTGGTTACAGACTCTGACTCTTGCCCAGCTCAGGGCATGATCTCAGGGTCCTGGGACGACCTCTGGGTTGGACTTGGCGCCGAGCATAGAATTTGCTTGAGATTCTCTCTCTCCCTCTGCCCCCCCCCATGCTCTCTCTCTCTCAAATAACTAAATCCTTTTTAAAAATCTAAAAGAAATGTCTTCTGAGCAAATGTAAAATCCAGGACATAAGCAGCAGACAATACTCCGGAGACAAAAGTGGGGTATGGCCCCACAATGTTGGTGAAGATCTGGAAAGATGGAGGCTGGGGACTTCGGGGTGAATTGGTCACCAAAAAAGCCCTTTAAGGAGACTGATGGTGCACCCCAGAGCCCCTCCAACAGGAGGGCCTCTAGAGAACTCAGGGTGTGAGAAAGGCAGGAGTAGGCTTATCAGGAAGAAACCCATGGGTGTCTTTTGTCTGATGGCATGAACCATGGAGGGAGTCACAGGAAGCCAACAAAGGCTGGGAGAGTCATTTTAGCAAAACCCAGGCAGCCTGGGCTGAATGGTATGAAAGGAAGCGGTTGTACCTCCCAGCTGTACCAGGCAGGGAGCAGGCTCTGTGGCAAGAATGCACTACCTTTCACAGAAGGATGGATGACGGGAAGTGGGGGGTGAACCAAGAGCCCAGAAGGGGAAGCCAAGAGTTATGCAGAACTACTCTCAGCCTCCGGGACCTAATCAAGGAACGGCCAGCAAGTGCACAACTGCATTTCAGAACAGTTACGGACCCGCTCCTGAAGCCTACCATTTTCCCTCTTGAAAAGGAATATCCCCCCCCTCCACCATTGTGTGCTGTATGTTGAGTGTACATTGGGGGAGGCGGATAACTTGCCTCTTTGGCTCCAGGGACCTGAAGACTGTAGGATCTATCCCCAAAGAGCCTCATCTACCAATGGATCTGACTTACACACTTCCAGACTTTGGTGCTGTAATGGGAATTTGGAGGACCCTGGACAGGGATGGATGTGTTCTGCATGTGAGTGGGATCCCAATCACTGGGGATCAGAGGACAGACTGGGAGATAGCCTCTGAGAGGGCCTCCAGTGATCCTCAATTCCTGGGGTCCACACCCTTGTGTAATCCCAACTAAGAAGCCAAGAGCCGATGTTCCCAGCGAGCATCAGAGCTCACACACTTAACGATCGTGGCATACACACACTGTGCTCAGAACTGCCGTATCATCCCGGTTCTGTACCCCACATAATTGAGCAAGCTATGCACATCTGAGCCCCATTTCTCTACCTATAAAGTGGGGATATCTGTGTCATATCTGTGATGTAGTGGTGACCGTCACTATATATAAACTCCTTCATATCACGCCTCGTATTAACTACTTTCATTAGATGTGTCCAAATGTTTTCCGGTATGCACGATCTTGCTTTGTGATGTCATGATCAACCCATGCCCCTGACCTCTTCCTCCTCTTCTCCATCTGGTCAACCAACGAGACCCGTGGACTGTGCTCCTTTCCTCTGCTCTATCTCCCGTCTTCATTTCTGCTGAGAATTGAAGGAGGAGAACCTAGCTGGTCACTTGCTTCTACTCTTCTCTTATCAAATTCTCCATCCTACAGCCAGAAGGATCAAAATGCATTCATGTCTCTCCCCATCCAAAATTTTGCATGGCTACGGCCTACTGTGTGTTGGACACCGGACTTCACGTACATGATATCATTTAATCCTCGTGAGGCAGGTGCCTGTGGTCAACGGGCTAGGTGGTGGCAGGGAACCCGCCATTACACTCCTCCCAAGTCCTACAAGATGATGAGCAATGCTAGCTCCCATGCACCTCACCTCTGGCATGCCCCAAGTTTGCAGAGCCCCTCCAGCCGATCCTTACTTGTTCCTCATGCAAGGCCGTGAGGCTCACAGGGCAGATCTGCCATCCCCACTATGCAGAGAGCCCTCTGCAGACAGTGAGTGCGTCACCCGTACCTGGAGCGTCTGAGCCACCATCCAGCTCTCGGCCTGACCCTTCACTGCCTAGCCACCTTGCTCACCAACGTCTCCACCCCTCTGATCATACCATGACAGCGCTGGGATGCAGACGGGAGCGGCAACCGTGGACAGCCACACCACTCACCTGAGCTATCAAGTCTCCATTTTCTGCGTGGACCAGGATCACAGCGCCCAGTCCCTTCAGGAAGGTGAAGGCTTCATAGAGCTGAGGGAGAAGCAACCAGGCGGGGGAGAGGAGGAGGGGAGATAAAAATGTCAGAACCCGAGCATTTGCAAAGAGGGCTCTTCTGCTCACGGAGTCACCCTCCCGCCCCTGCAGAGGCAATGCAGCCGCTCTGTTCATAGCCATGGAATGTGTTGCTCAACAAGTTAAGCCTTAGAAAGGGACTCCCCTTGACCCTGACACCCTCCGGATCCCAGAGCAGCAGGCTGGGGGAAGGGCAGAACTGAGCGAAGCCACAGCACCACAGGAAATGCCCTCGGTCCCAGTGCCTATGGTGCCTCCTTGCCTTCGATGTGGCTCCGTCCCACTCAGGTGGCCGCAGCTGCTGCTGGGGACAGCCATGCTCAGACCCTGTTTTCAGGTCTACAGAACTTGTGGACCTAGGCATGCTCAGCCTGGGCTGTGGGCCAAGTTCTACAACAACTCAGGTAACAGGTAACACACACCCTGCCAGGCATCTGCTTACTTGGCCAGCAGAGGCCCTGCACCATCCCCCGCCCTGCTCCAACCTGCAGGGGATCTGCGCTCAGACACGTGCCCGCCATGAGGACCAGAGCTGCCACATTCCTTCTCCAGGGCCTCTCGAATTTTAACTTTGTTCTGCATGCACACAAGACAGCACCCCACCCCGGGATATGTGCATCTAGATGCAGATGGCAGGTGGGCCAGGAGGGGTGGGTACTTGGGGGCAGGAAGCACCTTCCAGGGCCCCTATGGCTGAACTCCATCTGCCCTTGGAGCTTTGGTGGTTAGAATGAAACACGTTATGCCAGACAGACACACGCTACTTTTTCACGAAACTGAACTGATTTTAGCCTTTCAATGACACATCAAAGTCCTCCAGGGCGCCTTGGGGTAAGTTATTCTCTGTAACTCCAAGTGTTTATTTTGAAAGGTGAGAACTGGATGCGTCCTGCTTCCTGTCCAACTGCACGGTCATGAGGAATCATAGCTTCTCAGCGCCCCTGTGTGTGCCAGGCACTGTCCTAGAATCATGTATTCAGAAACTCATTCAATCCCCTGATGACCTCTAGGAGGCAGGGAGTCTTACGACTCTAAAGCACAAAGAGGTTGGGAAAGCTGCCTCGGGATGCACAGCAAGGCCAGGGCTGCAGCCCCAAACTCTGGCTACAGGATCTATGCCCTTTGCCACCACACTGCCCCACTGTTTTAACCAGAGGTCAGGGCAATGCTCATACGACAAGCCCGAAGTCCCAGTGGTGTAAGAAGGCCAGGTGCCCAGGAGACAATGACCTCAACACCCTGCATGCACCACGAGAGCACCACCCTCTGGAGCTCCTCTCCCCGACATGACAGTGTGGGAAGCCAGCCTGCCCAGAGAAGGCCACACTGCACAGGTGAGAAAATTAAGGGAGGGAGGGAGGAACCTCAGTCTCGACTGGCTGGAGAGAGAGCCAGGGCTCCCCTCTGGGTCAGAGCTAATGACATGGCGCCCGAGCTTACTAGATCTCCAGAATGAACTGCTGAACTTTTAGAAAAGTATACTTTCCTGAGCCCTGCCCTGAACATCTGTGATGGGATCTAAGACCTTTATTTTTTTTTTTTAAAGATTTAATTTATTTATTTGAGACAGAGAGTGAGTGAGAGAGGAAGGGAGAGGGAATCTCAAATAGACCCCCCACTGAACACAGAGCCCCATATGGGGCTCGTTCCCACAGCCACGAGATCATGACCTGAGCTAAAACCAAGAGTTGGAGTCTTAACCAACTGAGCCACCCAGGGGCCCCTACGAGTCTGTCTTTTTTTAAATAAGTTTTTTAGATGACGCTAAGGATGAGGTGGATTTGGGAACCGCCATGCAAAGGGATCCCCCTCTCGACCCCACTCGAGTAGCCGGACAGAGATGCAGGCCCAGCAGGGGAAGGGGAACCAACACAAGTCACATAGCAAGGTCGTGTCAGAACCTGGACCTGCACCCAGACCTCTCGCCTGCCCATTCTGACAGCCCCCTTGCCCATCAGCGTGGCCTCTTTCTCCCAGGAGCGGGTGTGCAGGCGGACCCACCTGGCTATCAGACATTTGGTAGAGATCCTTATACGCCATGTAGACTTGGAAGGAATTGACACCTGTTCCAAGATAAAAAAAAGGAAACAGAAGAGTGCATTTAAGAAAAAAGAAAAGTTCCTTTCTGGTAAATCCATGATCACAAGACAGAGTGGTAACTGCGAGGACAGAAGGGTGTCACCGGGCCTCACAGAGGGAGCACCAAACCCAGCCTGGGCGTGCGGGTGAGGGCGGTCAAAGGAGGCTTCCAGGGGAGGCACACGGCTGAATCGGAAAGAGAGGAAGGGGAGGAGGGAGAAGAGACAAAGGGAGAGGCAGAGGGAGGAGAACTATTGGGACAGAGAGGCTGGTGTTCGTGGGTGTGAACAGTAAAGGGATTGAAAAGACATCGAATGTGAAGGTACTAGAAGCGTCCTACGGCTTGATGCTCTGTTATGGTAAAATACATACAACAACATTCACCATCACAGCCATGTTCAAGTGCACAATTCTGTGGTATTCACTACATTCAAAATACTGTGCAAGCATCACCACTACTTGCCAAGGCATGTGTTTTTAAAGCAAGGTGTGACACGATTAGACTTTCTTGTCTCAGAAAGACTGTCCTGGAAGCAGTGTTGAGGGTGGGTCCGCAGGGCAGCAGAGGGACATGTAGCTAGGAAGAGGATGCTGAAGGTCAAGGGGACAGGTGTTGCCGAGGCTGTGAGCCAGGGTGGGAGCTGCAGGGGTTGGGGTGGGGGATTCTAGAAGGTTGAAATGACAGGACTTCATGTGCTGTGTGGACAGGCCAGCAGGGAGCAGGGGACGTGGGAGACTCCTCCCTAACACACCTGGCAGGTGCATGAGGACAGGGACAACGTCTTCTGTACTACGTCAGTTGGCACACACGTAATATGTGCTGTGTATTTAATGTTCATCACGGAATCCAGAAATGTCTGGGTAAGAATATGCATTCAGGGCAAAAGTATTAAATGGGATTGAGAATTCTTTTATACTAAAATAATGGTGAAGACAAACCAAAGATCTTTTCTTGTGCAGAGAGCCCCGGCAACAACAATTCCCTGTCCAAATCATTAAAAAAAAAAAATTAAGGAAAAAAATTAGATACAGAAATTAACATTAAAATATCAGTTTCTAATTAATCAAGTAGACTTAAATAGAAGTCATAGACACCTAAGTGATACTGTATTCATTATAAAGATCATTTTTTTTAAAATCTGAAAGAAAAACTCAGTATGTGCAGAGACACAGATCAATGCTCAGTGAGTAAACAGGTAAAACTAAAACTAAAGTGAGACATAAGCTCCTGGCTTCATAGCTTTGACTGCGTCATTATTTCCTTAAGGCGAAGGGAAGTAAATATTAACCTAGTTAGCTTCCACGATAAGAATTTTTTTTGCATTATAAGAAATCTAAGAAAAAAAAAAAAGAAAATGAAAAATTCCCCAGAAATTAGAAATAAATGACACAAATAAAAGCAGAAATAATGCACTAGCAAACACAGTGAATTTAATGAGTACATCCTAAAACTTCATCGTTCACGCGAGTGGACAGGGTCAAGTCATCTCACATTGAAAGCCATCTCAAAAAATCACGACAGATTTGAATTGTTATCAGTGGAAACCTCCTGTAAACTCTTAAAACCTCAAAACAAAAAGCAAACAGGCAACACCGTAAATATATCTATCTATATCCACAACAAATTTAACAGAGGTTTTAAAAAAGACCCTCTTATTTAGAAAACAACAGTGGTGACTTTTGGGGGGAGGAGGGTGTCGTGACTGACATGGGGCCCCAGGAGATTCCACTGGGCGGCATCTGGCAAAGTCCTATTTCTTGCCCGAGCAGTGTAGCCTCATCATAATTCATAAAGCCACATTTTTTTAATCTGCGTGGTTTTTCTATTTCTGCTTTATGTTAAAAATATTAAAATAAAAGTGAAGAAGCCAAAAACCCCAAAGGTAAAAAGTACTTTGAGACAATTTAAGAAAAAAAAAAAAAAGCAGCTAATAAAGATAAAGAGATGTGGTCTTATTTGTAATTAAAGTAATTCAAAATAAAACCTCAGTACTATACCACAGTTCAAAATATGTTGCCCAGTGCTACTGAATGGGAGCCAAAATGAGTCCTTCCTTCATACCAATTTGCACCTGCTTAAAAAACCAATTAAGCAATGCATATTAGGAGTAGTGAATGTTCCCGTGTATTTGGCCTGATCACTCCACTCCTAGCAACAGGGCCTTGGAAACTCGGTGAGCCCCAGAATTCCCCCAAACCTCCCAAATTCACACATGCCATCATCCTAGCTTTTCTCCAAGGAGGTAGCATGGAATACCAGTTCTCAAAGACGGTGTTGAGAGCTTACCCGATGTGAACCCATTCATGATACCTGCCAGTTCTCAGAAACCCTTCCTACTGGATCCACCCCGTAACCTTGGAAGCAGCCCTGTCCATACCACATAACCCCAGACCAGAGATACTAGGGCAGGGCTGGGCACCCGGCAGATGGGTATAGAAGCAGAGAACATGGGTCAAGGGTGAGGGGAGAGCAGAGCAGGCTCAAAAAGAAAAGCACAGGGTAAGACTCCTGGTGTGATGAAGGACCTCAATGTTCGAAAGGAATCCATCAAAATCCTTGAGGAGAACACGGGCAGCAACCT